>NC_089255.1:21563275-21868870 GCF_963930625.1 Muntiacus reevesi | reverse complement strand
GAACATGAATTTGAGCAAACTTTGGGAGAAAATGTAGGATACAGGAGCCCAGCGTGCTACAGTCCATGGGGTCACAAAGAGCCAGACACGATTTAGTGATTGAACAACAATGAACTCCATGATATGCGACTCTTAAAGAAGTCTGACTCATAAAGTCTCACAAGTTTCTACCTAAATCCAGGACCAGGTACTACATCACTGAAATTTGCTGTTGGGAAGATGTTACCTATCTACTTATCACTTCTTGAAAGTCTTAGAACTGAGTCTCAGGTTCTATAGGACATATGGATGTATGAAGCTCCAGAACAAAGGTTGGAATGCATGAGTTCTGGGGACTGTAATGAGAACTGTCCAGATCATAGACCTTCAATGGAAGAAGGAAGCTTCGACACTCTAAAAACTCCAGTTCTCTTGTCTACCTCTGTTTCTGATGTCACTCCTCAGTCTACCATTTATAGTAGATCAAACCTGCTCAAAAATAAACTGGACCACGTCAACATAGTCTTTGTTAATCTTCAGACTCAGAGTAAAGTAAATGAATCTTACTCCAGAGTTAAATATTTCCCTCTCTTCAGTGCAGACTCCAAGAGCTGGCCTGATTAAGGCAGGCCTCTAACACCCCATTTTTACATTTGGATGTATTTCTCACACTTCCTGTACATTGTTTCTCCATACAGAGAATTCCATGATAAAAATGGAAACTATCCTACATACACTAATTTATCTAGCTATCATGGCAGGATTAACGTGTGGAGGGAAGACAATTTTGTACTTATATTATTTAACCTCTATTTACAGAATAAAAGCAATCAGCACTTTCTTCTTACAATGTCATTCTTTCTGGATAAATTACTGGCCACAGGAGGTTATGATAGTTCTATACCATTGTTTTTACTTCCACACCCCAAGTCATCTGGTCTTCATTACATCTGGAGGAGACCAAAAACAGGATCTCTTTTTTTGTTTTTCTTAACTTTTTATTTTATATTGGGATGTAGCCAATTAACAATGTTGTGATAGTTTCAGGTGGACAGCAAAGGGACTCAGCCCTGCATATACACATATCCATTCTCCCCAAACTCTCCTCCCAGCCAGGCTGCTATATAACATCGAGCAGAGTTCCCTGTGCTATACAGTAGGACTTTGTTGGTTATCCATTTTAAATAGAGCAGTGTGTTGATCCCAAACTTCCTAACTACCCCTTCCCCCCATTGGAGGGGGATCTTTTGTTCAACATTTTTGATATAATCACAGTGATCCCAGAAGTCAAACCTGATGATACATATTGACAAATAAACTTGGAAAAGCCCATATTCTAATAGAGAGGTGGAAAGAGGTAGGCTGCGTGGAACTGAGTGCTGGGAAACTGCTCAAGTCCACTGCCGACTCAGACTTCTCACCACCTGCCTAATACAACAGATGGGTCTTCTTTATGAGGCACCAGAGACCCAGAATGTCCACATCCTGTGGTTCCTCTAACCCCTGACACCTCACATTTGAGTTCCTTTTCTAATTAGAAAACCAAAGCTGCTGGCTTTGGGCCAGTTCACAACGGATATGGGGCACAACAGCCAACTACCCAGGAAGCATCCCCTAGGGCAGGAGGGATGAGAAGCAGATGAGAATCTGCTTCTCAGAAATTCCCATACTTCTGATCCCATCTGACGCCTGCCCAAAGAGAGAGCCTGGGAGACTCACTCTGGAGCATCTTCAGGGATGCTTACTGTTGGGAACTGAGAAACTTGAGTTATGGCTAAGTTTAAAAGACTGAGAGCTAAAGGAATTATTGGAAAGCAAATATTATAACTTTATATGTACTTTAGGCATGTCTATTAATACCAACCTCTCCAAAACTTTGACAGAATGCCTTCCTAAATCATTGACTTTGCCCATCTAACTCTCTGAATCAATGTGGTGATCACACACAGGACAGGCTTTCAAAACCATGAGCAGCCAGACCTTTCCTTTCTCCACAGGTAGGACAGTGGGGCTGGGGATGGATTCTGCTCAGGCGAATGTTACTGCTAGTTTGGGTCAGCACTTACAAAATGTCCTTGTTCTGCAACTGTCTGTAAGAGATCGTACCTTGACCTTCCCTAAGTCCACGGATTTCTTTCAGTACATTTGTAACCCAAGAATGTGGTCCCTTCTGTATACTGCCTACTTGGTAGAACTAAAGGAAATAGAAACTGCAGGGAGAATGTACAAGGAAAGACACAAATACATTAGTACGAAGAAAAATACTGATATGGACTCAAAGTATTTATAACTTAAATTGTTATTAAATTTATTTCCCTCCAAAATATAAAGGTCAGTATTAGAATGCATATTTTCTTAGTGTCTCTGAAAGAAAATATGAGCATTCAAAGAGTACAGAATTCCTAAACCCTGCAGTTTCCACCCCCCTCCCACCAAAAAAAAAGTGTTTCACTGTGACTGGAATAATTCTTGGCAGTAGCTAAGGGAGGCTGCCAGCTGCCGACTCTCTGCAAAATTAAAGTATGTCATCTATGGCTCCTTATTTTCTTATTTCTAGGTCATTTCCATGCACCCTTCTCCCCACCACATCCCTCATGCGCTTTTATTCTATTCCCATCAAAACTTTATATTAAGAAATGACTTGAAATAAGTTCACACTAATTTAGTGAACAATGAATATAGTTGAAGGCTTCAGGTTTTCTGAAGTGAAGTGGGAGGGAGGGAATATCGTACTTAATGCATTTAATAGAGATAATAGCCATGAGTTAAAGACTAAAGCAACCTGACTAACATAATGCAGCAATAAAATAATAGAAGTTTCCAAAAAAAGACTAAAGCAACCAGGGAGGAATTTTTCAAGGCTTTGGACACGGCCCAAAATAAAAGATGAAAGTTTGTTCTCTCTTGTTAGGAGACTTGTTGTGGCTCAGACAAGGAGAGTCTGGAATCTTCAAGTAGGCACTTCTTATGTTCAGGAGGAAGACCAGAATTGCAGCCAGTAAAGAAATAAAATTTAAATGTGTGTCATTTAACTTAATAACAGGGATGGCTTTGCACAGTTGACGTTTTTCAGCCGTGAAAGAAATATCCTTATCAGAGAGTGAGTTCAGTTAGATGACTACACTGGGCAGACTGTCTCCTTGGTTGGGAGCTAGAGCTCAGTAACCTGACCTCCAACCTCCCTAAAATCCATTGCAGTATCCGTGTCAGAAAAACTCAACTAACACCAAAATGCAACTACAGTTACTATTTAAAGCATTTAAATTTGTAATATGTATACATAAGGAACAGATACTACACTTAGTATCACAAGTCTGATCTTCCTCCTGAACATAAGAAGTGCCTTCTTGGAGACTCCAGACTCTCCTTGTCTGATCCACAACAAGTCACCTAACAAGAGAGAATAAACTTTCATCTTTTATTTTGGGCCATATCCAAAGCCTTGAAAAATTCTTCCCTGGTTGCTTTAGTCTTTTTTTGGCAATGTCTATTATTTTATTTCAACATTATGTTAGGCAGGTTGCTTTAGTCTTAAACTCATGGCTATCACCTCTATTAAACACATTGAATACAATATTCCCTTCCCTCCCACTCCACCATTGCACTCATCTCACACGCTAGCAAATTAATGCTCAAAATTCTCCAAGACAGTTTTCAATAGTATGTGAACCATGAACTTCCAGATATTCAAGCTGGATTTTAAAAAGGCAGAGGAACCAGAGATCAAATTGTCAACATCCAATGGATCATTGAAAAAGAAAGAGAATTCCAGAAAAACATCTACTTCTGCTTTACTGATTACACGAAAGCCTTTGACTGTGTAGATCACAGCAAACTGTGGAAAATTCTTCAAGAAATGGGAATGCCAGACCACCTTATCTACCTCCTGAGAAATCTGTATGTAGGTCAAGGAGCAACAGTTAGAACCAGACATGGAACAACAGACTGGTTCCAAACTAGAGAAGGAGTACATCAAGGCTGTATATTGTCACTCTGCTTATATAACTTATATGCAGAGTACATCATGCAAAATGCTAGGCTGAATGAAGCTCAAGGCGGAATCAACATTGCCAGGAGAAATATCAATAACATCAGATATGCAGGTAGTACCACCCTCATGGCAGAAAGGGAAGAGGAACTAAAGAGCCTCTTGATGAAAGTGAAAGAGGAGAATGAAAAAGCTGGCTTAAAACTCAACATTCAAAAAACTAAGATCATGGCATCCAGTCCCATCACTTCATGGCAAATAGATGGGGAAACAGTGGAAACAGTGGCAGACTTTATTTTTGGGGGGGGCTCCAAAATCACTGCAGATGGTGATTGCAGCCATGAAATTAAAAGACACTTACTCCTTGAAAGAAAAGTTATGACCAACCTAGACAGCATATTAAAAAGCAGAGACATTACTTTGCCAACAAAGGTCCATCTAGTTAAGGTTATAGTTTTTCCAAGAATCATGTATGGATGTGAGAGTTGGACTGTAAAGAAAGCTGAGCACCAAAGAATTGATGCTTTTGGACTGTAGTGTTGAAGAAGACTCTTGAGAGTCCCTTGGACTGCAAGGAGATCCAACCAGTCCATTCTAAAGGAAATCAGTCCTGAATGTTCATTGGAAGGACTGATGTTGAAGCTGAAACTCCAATACTTTGGCCACCTGATGCAAAGAGCTGACTCATTGGAAAAGACCCTGATGCTGAGAAAGATTGAAGTCAGGAGGAGGAGGGGACGACAGAGGATGAGATGGTTGGATGGCATCACCGACTCAATGGACATGAGTTTAAGCAAGCTCTGGGAGATGGTGAAGGACAAGGAATCCTGGAGTGCTGCAGTCCATGGGATCGCAAAGAGTTGGACATGACTGAGTGACTGAACTGAACTGAACTGATATACAAGGAAAACTTTACATATCTCCATAAAACCACACACACACACACACACACACACACACACACACACATATAAAATCTGAAGTAAGCCCCCACTTTCCCTCAGTTAGATTTAAAATGAAAGGTTTTAGCCAAATTGAATATATAAATATATTACGGTTTTAGATGAAGTAGTCAAATTCAAATTCTACTCTTTTTTATTGGCCACACCATGCTTAATGTGGAATCTCAGTTCCCTTATCGGGGATCAAACTAGTGACTAGTTTATAACATTCTTTTGTGAATACAGGATGCATTCACAGTTACAGGAAGAAGAAATGCAACTAGCTTCAAGTTTCTCACTAAAGAAAAAGCATGCAGAAAAAAAAAATATTCCAAGCGCCCCCCCAAATATGTCCCATTGCAAAGTTGCAATGGGAATATGAAACTTTACAAAGAATAGATTTTTCTGCCATCATCTTATCTTTGTGATTGATCTTAGCCTCATCAAATCATTATGTCTATCCTGACATGATGCCACGCACAGGACACAATTTCCCTTACACAATATTCCAGCCAAAAATAAACAAATAGGACTTCCCTGGTAGTACAGTGGATAAGAATCTGCCTGCCAATGCCAGGGACACCAATTCGATCCCTGGTCCAGGAAGATTCCTCATATTACGGAGCAACTAAGCCTACATCCCACAACTATTGAGCCCACACTCTAGAGCCTGCAATCTGCAACAAGAGAAGCCCCTGCTCAATGCAACTAGAGAAACACTGAGCATCAATGAACAGCCAGCACAGCCAAAAGTAAAATATAATTAATTAATTTAAAAATAAATAAATATGCAAAGCCTAATCCAACCATTAGTCCTAGCAGGAGACAAGCTAGCTAGAAGAACAAGTTCAAGGATTCCACAAAGAAAGAACTAAACAAATCCAGAAGATGAAATGTTCTACGGGACAGTAGGCACAGCCCCTTCAATAATCAATCTGATGAAAGAAAACACAAGGACAGTGGAAGGAAAGCTGTGGAATGAAAACTATTATCGGCCAAAGAAACTTCAAGGATTTAACAGTCAAATTAAATGCAGAATATTTGACTGAACTCATTTCTAAAAATCATCTATAAAAGACATGTGGGGAAGAACTAAGAAATCTGACCATTGACTGGATATGAAAAAATTTTAGGAAATTGTTAACTTTGGTAGATGGAAAGAGGTATTAGGTTTCTGCAGAAAAATATTTTTATTTTCGAAAACTGCATGCTGAAGTTTTTAAAAGGAATTGCCATGATATTTGTATGTAATTTATTTTTAAATACTTGAACAAAATAAATAGCAAGCATGGCAGTATCAATTACTAGAAGTAGGTGATGAGTCTAAAAATATTGATTCTATTCACTTCATTTTTTAATATTTCAAGTTTTATTTTTTTAAAATGCTTTTAATGTTTTCATTTCTAAGTGGCCAAGAAGTCTGCAGCAAGTTTAAACATTACAAAAGTGAAATACAATGTTTCTTGAAAATTAGCATACATTTTTAAGAATACTTTTCTGCTCAAAGAAACCCTCAATCTCTTGGTATTTAGATAAACTGAAACTGTATATTCATGTGACAAATTTCTAAGAAACAATGGACTCTGTCACTGACTACACAGGTAAAATTAAAGAGAAAACTGACAGTGATGATCTTGCACTTTTGGGAGTATTCTTATTTAAGAAATAGGCATAAGTGCTGTACCTTAAAATCATGGCCTTTCTAGATCTGAGAGAATGATGAGAGTTCAGAATCCAATCATTCACTCGTGTAGAGGTGGGGCAGTGCCAGATGTCCACAGATGTACCAATGACTCCAGTCAGTGGATTGCCAACCTCACTTCTCATTCAGCAGGGTGGGCATCGCAGAGAAGGTAGGAGAAAGTGTTGACAAAAGCCAATGTGTGCTGGGGGCCCCTGACTGAGAGGAACTTGACAAGGTTTATCCAATCTTGGAACTTCATACAGGTCTCAGTTCAAAACCCTGGCCTCTTTCATTTTTTTCTTTTTTATTTACCAGACCGCCTTACCTGCCTCCTGAGACACCTGTATACAGGTCAAGAAGCAACTGTTAGAACTGGATATGGAACAATAGACTGGTTGCAAATTGGGAAAAGAGTACATCAAGGCTGTATATTGTCACCCTGCTTATTTAACTTATATGCAGAGTACATCATGTGAAATGCCAGGCTGGATGAAGCACAAGATGGAATCAAGATTGCCGGAAGAAATATCAATAATCTCAGATATGCACATGACACCACCTTTTTGTCAGAAAGTGAAGAGGAACTAAGCCTCTTGATGAAAGTGAAAGAGGAGAGTGAAAAAGCTGGCTTAAAGCTCAGCTTTCAAAAAACTAAAATCATGGCATCCAGTCCCATCACCTCATGGCCAATAGATGGGGACACAATGGAAACAGTGACAGACTTTATTTTCTTGGGCTCCAAAATCACTGCAGATGACTTCAGCCATGAAATTAAAAGATGCTTGCTTTTTGAAGAAAAGCTATGACAAACCTATACAGCATATTTTAAATTTGAGACATAACTTTGCCAACAAAGGTCTGTCTAGTCGAAGCTATGGTTTTTCCAGTAATCATGCTTGGATGTGACAATTGGACCAAAAAGAAGGCTGAGCACTGAGGGATTGATGCTTTTGAAATGCATTGTTGGAGAAGCCCTTGAGAGTCCCTTGGACTGCAAGGAGATAAAATCAGTCAATCCTAAAGGAAATCAATCCTAAATATTCATCAGAAGGACTGATGCTGAAGCTGAAGTTCCAATACTTTGGCCACCTGATGCAAAGAACTGACTCATCAGAAGAGACCCTGATACTGAGAAAGATTGAGGGCAAGATGAGAAGAGGACGACAGAGGAGGAAATGGTTGGATAGCATCACTGACTCAATGGACAAGAGTTTGAGCAAGCTCTGGGAAATGGTGAAGGACAGGGAAGCCTGGAGTGCTGCAGCATGGGGTCGCAAAGAGTTGTACACAACTGAGGACTGAACAACAAAATTTTTTAATTGAAGGACAATAACTTTACAGCATTTTGTTGATCTCTGCCATACAGCAACATGAATCAGCCATCAGGTCAGTTCAGTCGCTCAGTCGTGTCCGACTCCTTGCGACCCCATGAATCGCAGCACGCCAGGCCTCCCTGTCCATCACCAACTCCCAGGGTTTACAGCCATTGGTATACATATATCCCCTCCCTTTTGAACCTCCTCCTTCCTATCTCCCTCCCCATCCCACCCCTCTAGATTGTTACAGAGCCCCTGTTTGAGTTCCCTGAGTCATACAGAGAATTCCCAGTGGCTGTCTATTTTACATATGCTAATGTAAGTTTGCATGTTACACTCTCCATTCATTTCACCCTCTCCTTCCTCCCCCCGCCCCGTGTCCATAAGTCTCTTCTCTATGTCTGTGTCTCCACTGCTGCCCTGCAAATAATTTCATTGGTACCATCTTTCTAGATTCCATATATTTGCCTTAGTATACGATATTCATCTTTCTCTTTCTGGGCTCTAGGTTCATTCACCTCATTAGAACTGACTCAAATGCACTCCTTTTTATGGCTGAGTAATACTCCATTGTGTATGTATACCACAGTTTCTTTATCCATTCATCTGTTGATGGACCTCTAGGTTGCTTCCATGTTCTAGCTACTGTAAACCGTGCTGCAGTGAACACTGGGGTACATGTGTCCATTTCAATTCTTGTTTCCCCAGGGTATATGCCTAGTAGTGGGAGTGTTGGGTCAAATGGTGGCTTTATTCCTAGTTTTCCAAGGAATCTCCATACTGTCTTTCATAGAGGCCATATCAATTTACATTCCCATCAACAGTGCAAGAGAGTTCCCTTTTCTACACCCTCCCCAGCATTCATTGTCCATAGACTTTTAGATGATGGCCATTCTGACTGGTATGAGGTGATATCTCATTGTAGTTTTGATTTGAGTTTTTCTAGTAATGAGCCATGTTGGGCATCTTTTCATGTGTTTGTTAGCCATCTATATGTCTTCTTTGCAGAAATATCTGTTTAGATATTTTCCCACCTTTTGATTGGGCTGTTTGTTTTTCTGATATTGACTTGTATGAGCTGCTGGTATATTTTGGAAATTAATCCTTTGTCAGTTGTTTCATTTGCTATTATTTTCTCCCATTCTGAAGGTTGTCTTTTCACCTTGTTTATAGTTTCCTTTGTTGTGCAAAAGCTTTTAAGTTTAATTATGTCCCATTTTTTAGTTTTTGTTTTTATTTCCATTATTCTAAGAGGTGAGTCATAGAGGATTTTACTTTGATTTATGTCATCAAGTGTTCTACCTATGTTTTCCTCTAAGAGTTTTATAGTTTCTGGTCTTACATTTAAGTCTTTAATCCAATTTGAGTTTATCTTTAGCAAGTTTTCTATTTCATTATTTCATTCTTTTAAAACATAGACCTTCAGTTTTCCCAGCACCACTTATTGAAGAGGCTTTCTTTGTCCCATTGCATATTCTTGCCTCCTTTGTGAAAAATAAGGTACCCATGGGTGTATGGGTTTATCTCTGGGCTTTCTATCTTGTTCCACTGGTCTATATTTCTGTTTTTGTGAAAACCCTGGCTTCTTGTAATTCCCGTCCTGTTGCTAAGTGGTTGATCCATTAACCATGAAAGTCAAGTCACTCTATTCCTCCTCTTTATGGTCTGGCCAAAAGTTCGAGTCATTATCCTTACTACCTATCATTTAAGCAAGAAAATCTTATTTTTAATGGAACTGTTGAGGTTTTGCTGCAGAAATATAGGTTGATACTAAACATAATGTAATCAAACTATGGGCTTGCCTCAGCCTTCCCACTGTCCCCAAAGCCCCATCATCATGGATTCAGCATCTGAGACAGTACCATCAAGAACAGACCACAGGAAGATGGTATACATATTCATCATCTTTGACTCTAGAGATGTCAGCAAAGTAACTAGGTCCATTTCAACATTTTGACAGAACTAGAAAGTCACTGCTCACAATGGCTTTTGACCAATTATTTATCAATGAAAGCATATGATACAATTGATAGACTGATCATCAGCAAACAAGTACAAAGTGGTGAAGCTGTAAAGAAAGACTGGATTGACCATCGAAATTGCAGCTTCGGCACAACAAACAGCATAGATTAGGATGGTGGTTCTCAAAGGATAGTCCACAGACATCTAGGGGCCCATCTCTGAACCTCTTCAGAAAGTTCATGTAGTCAGAACTATTTTCATAATTATATGAAAACAGTATTTGCCTTTTCTTTGTGTTGACATTTTCCCTGATACTGCAAAAGCAATGGTGGGTAAAATGGCTGGTCCCTTGGTGTACTTATGGTAGAGGCCTCGATTCTGTATTAATGATCATTGTGTCCTGCATTTCTATATTTGCAGGGGGAGAAAAGCCATTTCACTTAAGATACTTATTGACTATATTAGTTGGTTAGGGCTGCTATAACAAATTTCCACAGACTTTTGGCTCAAACAAGAGAAACTTATTTTCTCAAATTCTGAGGCTAGAAATCCAAGATCATGCTGCCCTCAGAGCTAATATTACTTGAGCCCTCTCTCCTTGACTTGTAGATGGTGTCTCCTTTCTTTGTGTGACCAGATTTCCTCTTCTCATAGGGACACCAGTCAGAATGGATGAGGTCCACCCTAAACCAATCCAAATGACCTCATTTTAACTTAATTGTTTAATAGCCATATCTCCAAGTACATTATCATCCTCTGATACTGAAGGATAGGACTTTAACATATGGATTTGAGAAGAACACCATTCAGTCCATAACACTGAAAGAGTAGTAAAACCATTAATTTTTATTAAGTCTCAACTCTTGAGTTTGTCTTTTTAGTATTCTGTGTGACAAAAACAGAAGTACACATAAAGCACTTCTGCTACAACCCAAATTATTATATTATCTCAAAGGAAAGTCTTCGTGCAATCATTTGTGTTGCAAACTGAACTAGCTACTTTTTCCATGAAACACAATTTTGCTTGAAAAAATATGTTTTTAGAATTGAGTAGTTGTCAGACGTTTTTTTAATGAAGGAACTGAGTATGTCACAACAAGAAAAACAACAGATCCTGTTGCTAATGGTAAAAAGCTAAACTTTCAGGCAAAAACTAGGGTTTAGGGAAACTTGTTACTGCCTGTCATGAACTGTATGGATCTCCAGTATTCAAATACTGTTCTGATTTAAAGATAATGATGGTCATATTATCTATTGTGACATTTTTTATATCGTATAATGAGATAGGGGCTACCCTAATAGCTCAGTTGGTAAAGAATCCGCTGCAATGTGGGAGACCCCAGATTGATTACTGAGTCAGGAAGATACACTGGAGAAAGGATAAGCTACCCACTCCAATATTCTGGCCTGGAAAATTCCATAGACTGTATAGTCTATGGGGTCACAAAGAGTCAGACACGACGGAGCGACTTTCTCTTTCACTTTTCACTTTCAATGAGATATATCAACATGAGTAAGTTGTCTAAGTCAGTAATCCAGTCATTTCCCAAAGACCAACAGGCAGTGTATCAAAACCATGTATGGGTGAAATTTCCATTCAAACTCCAAGCTAGACCAATGGAGCTTAACGGAAAGAATATCAGAAGTCCATTAACACAGTTTCTGATTTTACATTGCAACTAACCTACATTTTTCTACAACATATCTGTATAAGATCAGGTTTTTCTGTAACCCTCAAAGAGTACATGTCTATATCAGGAGAAGAGGTGGAGATCAACAAAGCAAGTTCAACATCTACAATCCTAAATTTTACGAGATGGAGAATGCCCCCATCTGATCCCAATTCCACACAGAGATGAATGAGACAAGTCCTTCTTTCAAGAGCTTTACCTAATAAAGACCATAGGGATGAGTTTTGAGAGAGATAATAGGGATAAGTATGGAATGCCATGAAAATTCAGGGCAGGTGGGTGCATTTAAACCAGTCCAGTCTCGCGTAGTCGTTTAGGACTGACCAGGAGGTCAACAGCTATGCTAAGCTCAGATCATAATCCACTGGATCAAAGAAGGTGGGTAAAGGACCAAATTGGGGGGCAGAAGGGGGAAAGGGCATTTCAGGCAAAATCACAGGGCAAAGGTAAAGAATTATGAAAGACCACGGAGCCTTCAGGAAACAAGCAGTTTGACACAGTTGAGTCTAAGGAAGCAAGTGGGAAAGTACAAGATGTAAACCTAGGAAGAGAGACAAAACATTGGGTTCCAGACTTTCTTATCTGGGGGTAACGGGGAGCCATCAAAATTTTAGCATGTAATTTCATAGGTCATTCCCTCTCTATTTAGCATCTGTATTAAATAGCTATTTATACTATGAATATTTATTTGAAGGACTGGTGCTAAGACTGAAGCTCCAATACTTTGGCCACCTGATGGGAAGAGCTGACTCACTGGAAAACACTCTGATGCTGGAAAAGATTGAAGGCAGGAGGAGAAGGGGACGACAGAGGATGAGATGGTTGGATGGTATCACTGACTCACTGGACATGAGTTGGAGCAAACTCCAGAAGATAGTGAAGGATAGGGAAGCCTGGTGTGCTGCAGTCCGTGGGGTCACAAAGAGTTGGACACGAATTAGCAAAACAACAACAACTGTCTATTATCAGTTTAGTTCAGTCACTCAGTAGTGTCTGACTCTTTACGACACCATGAACTGCAACACACCAGGCCTCCCTGTCCATCACCAACTCCTGGAGTTTACTCAAACTCATGTCCATTGAGTCGGTGATGCCATCCAACCATCTCATCCTCTGTCATCCCCTTCTCCTCCTGACTTCAGTCTTTCCCAGCATCAGGGTCTTTTCCAATGAGTCAGCTCTTTGCATCAGGTGGCCAAAGTATTGGAGTTTCATCTTCAACATCAATCCTTCCAATGAACATTCAGGACTGATTTCCATTAGAATGGACTGGTTGGATCTCCTTGCAGTCCAAGGGACTCTCAAGAGTCTTCTCCAACACCACAATTCAAAAGCATCAATTCTTTGGTGCTCATCTTTCTTTAGAGTCCAACTCTCACATCCATACATGATTCTTGGAAAACCTATAGCCTTAACTAGATGGACCTTTGTTGGCAAAGTAATGTCTCTGTTTTTTAATATGCTATCTAGGTTGATCATAACTTTGCTTTCAAGGAGTAAGTGTCTTTTAATTTCATGGCTGCAATCGCCATCTGCAGTGATTTTGGAGCCCCCCCAAAAAATAAAGTCTGCCACTGTTTCTACTGTTTCCCCATCTATTTCCCATGAAGTGATGGGACCAGATGCCATGATCTTAGTTTTCTGAATGTTGAGCTTTAAGTCAACTTCTTCAATCTCCTCTTTCACTTTCATCAAGAGACTCTTTAGTTTTTCTTCATTTCTGCCATGAGGGTGGTGTCATCTGCATATCTGAGGTTATTGATAATTCTCCTGGCAATCTTGATTCCAGCTTGTGCTTCATCCAGCCCAGCATTTCTCATGATGTACTCTGCATATAAGTTAAATAAGCAGGGTGACAATATACAGCCTTGACGGCACTGGAGCAGCCATGAGGTGATACCCCTCATCCAGGGCACTAGAGTGGCAAGTGGCTGAGAGGAGATACCACATGTCCAAGGTCAGAGAAACCCCAGTAAGACTGTAGACACTGAAGCAGCTGTGAGGAGATACCCCACATCCAAGGACAAAGGAGAAGCCCCAGCAAGACAGTAGGAGGGGAGAATTTGCATTTAGAATCAAACCCCATTCCCGCCAGAGACACTCAGAGAGCTAAAACTATCATAAACATTCCCAAAATTGCAGTTGCTGTACAACAAACATATGTTGCATTTGCTCATTGGTCTGCAGACCAACTGGACCTGCCCCCAGATTGTTGGCTGCATTCAGGGCTGTGTCTTTGTTCTGGGACCCAGGTTAAAGCAATACCCCTGAGCACACCCTTCTCATTTTAGAGGGCAGAGGCTTAGGAGTGCTGGCTCAAATCCATGACGTCATGCCACATGGAACCTCAGCCTGGAACAGGCACTGTCACCTCCACCCACAACTGTGGCCATGTCCCAAAGTCAGTGAAGTGGGATGTACACCCACCTGGAGTGGGAATCCTGCAAAGACCCATGGCACGGCAAAGACCCTGGAGGATCCTCCTGGTACAGGGAGGAGTGAAGCGCTGGGACAAAACAGCTGCATTCTCCTCCGGATTCAGATCCCAGACCTTTCTGCCATGGCCACAGGATGGCAAGATTCACAGCACCACAACCAGAATTGCAGAATTTTAGTATACCTGAGATTGTAATTGCTTTACATCTCCTACTTTTTGTTTCTTAAAGCTAATTCCATGCAAACCAGTCTCTGATGGCTGCTTGGGAAAGCCTATGCACCAGCACTCAGAGAGAGTCAGTGAGCCTCACAGGGATTCGTGAGAAGCCAAATTTACTGTTCAGCATACCAACAATATACCTCTTGCCACTTCAAAGACTAGCACCTAAACCAGGTATAGTTAACAGTATGAGTTCAGTGCTTTCTTCCCTACTGGCCTCCTTCTCTGAGGTTCACATTCTCCATTCTCTGCTCAAGCCAACCCCTGCTACATTATCTGTTACTGAGAAGATATCATTCGTTCTCTTTTCTTGTTTTTTGAGTTTTTTAATCAGCAAAAGAGTGTTAGTGTTGTGTGTATGGAGATGAAGGTGCTTGGAGTTCATGGGGCAGGGATGCAATTATATGAAGGGTGGGAAGAGGTCACAAGTTTATACCTAAAATTGAAATTCAAATTAATTATTTAACTTGAATTTGGGTAAGATCTTTCAGTGAAAGTGAGAAGGTCAACCTTTTTCAATCCTGTTCCCTCTTGAGAGCAACAGCAATAAAATTCACAGTCTTCTTTGATGGTTAATATTTAATGCGGTCTCTTTTGATGACCCAGTATATCCCTTTATTTTCACAGTGATGGACAAAAGTATCAAAGTAAACCAAAACCAGGGTCTTGAGAGCACCAGACAGAAGATTTCAAAAGGAGTATGATGATGAAGTTCAACAAGAATATAAATAAAAAGCATGGACTGAATTTGGCTAGAGCCAAGGTACACAGGTTGTGTCTGGCACAGGACTCTCAGCCAAGGGAATAAGTGGGGCTAAAATTCAACTTGAGGTATGCTGGCTGAGCCAAGGCCTTGGTGTGGAGTTTCGTCAGCTGGAGAAAGGGAAATCTTTCAGAAAAACTCACAAAGTTGCCCTCTGTTTGCCAACATGAACCCTAGGAGCTGCCTCTGCATTTTCCAGCAGGTCCCTTTTATCAGGTCACACACAGTAGCATTCCTGGTCCTGAATTTAGCCAGTAGATAGTCAATGGAGAGGATAACATTCTAAGTTTATGTGGAAGCCCTTTCTACTGTATAACACCCTTCAAGTAAAAAATGGGGCAGACAAAGGTGATTGGGAAGCTTAGTGAGTTAAAGGAGAAAATACATTGATGACAAATATTTTCTGACTACCTACAGCTTGTAAAACCCAGTTGAGACATTCAGGTCTGACAGACTCTGCTATGGGAAACCATCTGAGAGTAGGCTGGCCAGAAAACACAGATGGGAGAAGATGTCATGGTTTCTGAAGTCTGTTCTAGTCACAGACTCCAGGGCAGATCTCGGCAGCAGGGCAGAAAGGTTTGAGAAAGAAGCACCCGGGAGAGGCTGCCCTGACCTACCACCAAGACCCTTTGATCTTCAGTTCAGTTCAGTTCTGTCGCTCAGTCGTGTCCGACTCTTTGCGATCCCATGAACCGCAGCACGCCAGGCTTCCCTGTCCATCACCAACTCCTGGAGTCCACTCAAACCCATGTCCATCGAGTCAGTGATGTCATCCAGCCATCTCATCCTCTGTCGTCCCCTTCTCCTCCTGCCTCCAATCTCTCCCAGCATATACATAGCTCAAATTAGAAAAAAATGCTGAGATGCAGGTTCTCAGAGGCCAGATAGGTCAAAACCAAGGGGAGGTTTTTGTAAAGCTCTGTGGTACTGTGGGTGGGGTACTATCACAGCAATACAAACATCACACAGACCTGTACATGAACTGTAGGGCTAAAAGTGGAATTTCTTTGTGAATTCTTCAACCTGACTACCTTGATATCAGAGTAATTTTCCCATGACTCCCTAAATGAATTCCCACAAAATATCAGCTGCCATTTTTAATTACTACAAGGCTCTCAGATCCAAATTCATTAAAAAGTTGTTTCTGATGGAAAATTATATGTTACAAACTGTGTTAAATCTGCCCATTCACTAAGCATGGAATTTTCTCATTTCCTGTAAATGCTCTATCCTGTTTGTATTTTCCAGTATTTCCTTTCTAAAGCTAACTCCCATAGGGCTTTGCTACACTTGCACATTTTATTACAAGGTCAATGTGTGAGTTAAAGTTTTTAATTTTTTCAGACACCTCTATGGAGAGATTTCCTCCTCAACTTCTCTGTTATCCCAGGCATCTATTGGGAGCAAAAAGCTCAAGCTTGGGACATACAGCAACCATTAACATGCCCTCTGTGTCAATTGGCCATGTTCCATGGCCATGTTCCATGGCCAATTACTCACTTAGTGTCTTCTGCTGAATTTATTCCTCAATATCTTTCTCTAACCCTGCATCTCTACTTTATAAATTCATACTTTCTTCTTTGACATCTACTCACAGAGTGGATGGATTTCCCTGGTGGCTCAGTGGTAACAAATCAGCCTGCTAATGCAGGAGACATGGGTTCAACCCCTGGATAGTGAAGTCCCTGGGAGAAGGAAATGGCAACCCACTCCAGTATTCTTGCCCGGAAAGTCCCATGGACAGAGGAGCCTGGTGGGCTGTAATCCATGGGATCCCAAAAGAGTCAGACACAACTGAGGAACTAAACAATAAAAACACAGGGTTGATAATCCAGAAACTTTCTACCTCTCAGTTCTCCTTCCCTGCCTCCCTCACCCTGAGCTTTACATTTTCCAACAATGAACTTTTCCAGAACATTGTGTCTCAACTAAAAAATGGTACAAAACAGATGTCTTCCTATTCCTGCTTTTGCTTCTCAATCCTACCTCTGCCCATGTAGGACTGGAAAGTAAGGACCACCTTCTAGCATTTGAGGACTCTTTTTTCTTTTTTTTTAATTTATTTATTTTTTAATTGAAGGGTAATTGCTTTAAGAAATTTTTCTGTCAATTGTCACCTAGAGCCAGACATCCTGGAATGTGAAGTCAAGTGGGCCTTAGGAAGCATCACTACGAACAAAGCTAATGAAGGTGATGGAATTCCAGTTGAGCTATTTCAAATCCTGAAAGATGATGCTGTGAAAGTGCTGCACTCAGTATGCCAGCAAATTTGGAAAACTCAGCAGTGGCCACAGGACTGGAAAAGATCAGTTTTCATTCCAATCCCAAACCAAGGCAATGCCAAAGAATGCTCAAACTACCACACAATTGCACACATCTCACACGCTAGTAAAGTAATGCTCGAAATTCTCCAAGCCAGGCTTCAGCAATACGTGAACCATGAACTTCCAGATGTTCAAGCTGGTTTTAGAAAAGGCAGAGGAACCAGAGATCAAATTGCCAATATCCACTGGATCATTGAAAAAGCAAGAGAGTTCCAGAAAAACATCTATTTCTGCTTTATTGACTATGCCAAAGCCTTTGACTGTGTGGATCACAATAAACTGTGGGAAATTCTGAAAGAGATGGGAATACAAGACCACCTGACCTGCTTCTTGAGAAACCTGCATGCAGGTCAGGAAGCAACAGTTAGAACTGGACAGAGAACAACAGACTGGTTCCAAATAGGAAAAGGAGTACGTCAAGGCTATATATTGTCACCCTGCTTATTTAACTTATATGCAGAGTACATCATGAGAAACGCTGGGCTGAAGGAATCACAAGCTGGAATCAAGATTGCCGAGAGAAATATCAATAACCTCAGATATGCAGATGGCACCACCCTTATGGCAGAATTGAAGAACTAAAGAGCCTCTTGATGAAAGTGAAAGAGGAGAGTGAAAAAGTTGGCTTACAGCTCAGCATTCAGAAAACTAAGATCAGGGCATCTGGTCCCATCATTTCATGGCAAATAGATGGGGAAACAGTGGAAACAGTTGCAGACTTTATTTTTCTGGGCTCCAAAATCACTGCAGGTGGTGATTGCAGCCATGAAATTAAAAGACGCTTACTCCTTGGAAGGAAAGTTATGACCAACCTAGATAGCACATTAAAAAGCAGAGACATTGCTTTGCCAACAAAGGTCCATCTGGTCAAGGCTATGGTTTTTCCCAGTGGTCATGTATGAATGTGAGGGTTGGATTATAAAGAAAGCTGATCAATGTATGACAAAACCCACTGAAGTGTTGTGAAGTAATTAGCCTCCAACTAATAAAAAAAAAAGAAAAAGAAAAAAGAAAACTGAGCACCAAAGAATTGATGCTTTTGAACTGTGGTGTTGGAGAAGACTCTTGAGAGTCCCTTGGACTGCAAGGAGATCCAACCAGTCCATCCTAAAGGAGATCAGTCCTGGGTGTTCATTGGAAGGACTGATGTTGAAGATGAAACTCCAATACTTTGACCACCTGATGCAAAGAGCTGACTCATTGGAAAAGACCCTGATGCTGGGAAAGATTGAGGGCAGGAGGAGAAGGAGATGACAAAGGATGAGATGGCTGGATGGCATCACCAACTTGATGGACATGGGTTTGGGTGGGCTCTGGGAGTTGGTGATGGACAGGGAGGCCTGACGTGCTGCAGTTATTGGGGTCGCAAAGAATCAGACATGACTGAGCGACTGAACTGAACTGAACTAAACTGAAACTTCTCAGGAATCTGTCCCAGAGAAGCGTTTTTGGGCTGACTTGAACATACCTGACTCAGAATCAAGGACACAAGTTTCTACCTAAATCCAGGCCCAGCTACTACATAACTGGAATCTGCCACTGGACAAAGGTGGGATATCTACATATTGTTTCTCTGAAGTCTCGAAAAAGAATCTAAGGTTCTACAGAATGAATATATGAAACTCCAAGACAAAGGCTGGGATACATGAGTTCTGTGGATTATGATGGGAACTATCTAGGTCATAGGTCTTCAGTGGCAGGAGGAAGCACTGTCACCTGAGAAACTTCTACTCTCTCATCTACTTGTGTTCTCTGATACCACAACTCATTCTACCATCTGTTTATGATAGATTGAATCTACCCAAAAATAGCCTGCACCAAGTCAACATAGTCTTCATTACTCTTCAGACTCAAAAAAGTAAATGAATCTGAGTGCAGAGTAAAATCTTTCCCTCTCTGCAATGCAGACTCAAGAGCTAAGTATAAGGCAGGTCTCTAATCATCCCATTTTTACATTTGGATATATTTCTCATGCTCCCTGTACATAGTTTCTGCATACAGATAATTCTGTGATGAAAATTGAGACTCCATCCCAATACAAAAAAACCTCGAATAGCCAAAGCAATCTTGAGAAAGAAGAATGGAAATGGAGGAATCAACCTGCCTGACTCAGTCTCTACTACAAAGTCACAGTCATCAAGACAGTATGGTACTGGCACAAAGACAGAAATATAGATCAATGGAACAAAATAGAAAGCCCAGAGATAAATCCACGTACCTATGGACACCATATCTTCAACAAAGGAGGCAAGAATATACAATGGAAAAAAGACAACCTCTTTAACAAGTGGTGCTGGGAAAACTGGTCAACCACTTGTAAAAGAATGAAACTAGAACACTTTCTAACGCCATACACAAAAATAAACTCAAAGTAGATTAAAGATCTAAATGCAAGACCAGAAGCTATAAAACTCCTAGAGGAGAACATAGGCAAAACACTCTCCGACATAAATCACAGCAAGATCCTCTATAAGCCACCTCCCAGAATATTGGAAATAAAAGTAAAAATAAACAAATGGGACCTAATTAAACTTGAAAGCTTTTGCACAACAAAGGAAACATAAGCAAGGTGAAAAGACAGCCTTCAGAATGGGAGAAAATAATGGCAAATGAAGCAACAGACAAAGGATTAATCTCAAAAATATACAAGCAACTCCTGAAGCTCAATTACAGAAAAATAAATGACCCAATCAAAAAATGGGCCAAAGAATTAAACAGACATTTCTCCAAAGAAGACATACAGATAGCTAACAAACACATGAAAAGATGCTCAACATCACTCATTATCAGAGAAATGCAAATCAAAACCTCAATGAGGTACCATTACACACCAGTCAGAATGGCTGCTATCCAAAAGTCTACAAGCAATAAACGCTGGAGAGGGTGTGGAGAAAAGGGAACCCTCTTACACTGTTAGTGGGAATGCAAACTTGTACCGCCACTATGGAGAACAGTGTGGAGATTCCTTAAAAAACTGGAAATAGAACTGCCATATGATCCAGCAATCCCACTTCTGGGCATACACACTGAGGAAACCAGAACTGAAAGAGACACGTGCACCCCAATGTTCATCGCAGCACTGTTTATAATTGCCAGGACATGGAAGCAACCTAGATGCCCATCAGCAGACAAATGGATAAGGAAGCTGTGGTACATATACACAATGGAATATTACTCAGCCATTAAAAAGAATATATTTGAATCAGTTCTAATGAGATGGATGAAACTGGAGCCCATTATACAGAGCAAAGTAAGTCAGAAAGATAAACACCAATACAGTATACTAATGTATATATATGGAATTTAGAAAGATGGTAACGATAACCCTATATGCAAGACAGAAAAAGAGACACAGATGTATAGAACAGACTTTTGAACTCTATGGAAGAAGGCGAGGGTGGGATGATCTGAGAGAACAGCATCGAAATATGTATATTATCAAGTGTGAAACAGATTGCCAGTCCAGGCTGGATGCATGAGACAAGTGCTCAGGGCGGGTGCACTAGGATGACCCAGAGGGATGGGATGGGGAGGGAGGTGGGAGGGGCGTTCAGGATGGGGAACACATATAAATCCATGGCTGATTCATGTCAATGTATGGCAAAAACCACTACAATATTGTGAAGTAACTAGTCTCCAACTAATAAAAATAAATGGAAAAAAGAAAAGAAAAAAAAGAAAATTGGGATTCCATCCTATATACACTAATTAACTCAATTATAAGTGTAGATAGAGTGTATGGAGGGAAGACAATATTGTACTGAAATTATTTAACCTCTATTTACAGAAGAAAATCATACACACCTTCTTCCTACAATGGCTTTCTCTCTGATAGAGGTTTTGCCATAAGGGGTTAGGATGGTTCTCCCATTGCTTTTTGGCTCCACACCCCAAGCCATCTGGTCTCCACCACATCTGGAGGAAGATCTCCTTGTTCAGTAATTTTTATGCCATCGCATTGATCCCAGAAGTCAAACTATACACACTGGTTAATAATCCTGGGAAAACCTATATTCTAAGAGAGAAGTGGAAAGTGATGGGATGCATGGGACCTGGATGCTGAGAAGTTTCTCAAGTCCCCTGATGACTCAGGCTTCTAACCACCCACCTAACCCAACAGATGAGTCTTCCTTATGAGGCACCAGAGACCCAGACTATCCACATTCTGCGGTTCTTGTACCCCCTAACACCCCACATTTGAGTTCCTTTCCTATTCAGAGAAGAAAAGCTGCTGGCTTTCAGCCAGTTCACAGCAGATGTGGGGCACAACGGCCAACTACCCAGGAAGCATCCCCCAGGGCAGGGCATGAGAATCGACTTCTGAGAAATTCCCATACTTCTGATCCCATCCATCATCTGACACCTGCCCAAAGAGAGCACCTGGGAAACTTGTTCCTGAACATCTTCAGGGATTTAATGCTTCTTATTGGGAACTGAGACATCTCAGTTATGGCTAAGTTTTTAATAGAATGGGAGTTCAGGGAATTATTAAAAAGCAAGTGTTACAACTTTACATGTACTTTAGGCATGCTTTCAAATCTATCCAAAACTTGGACAGAATGCCTTCTTAAATCACTGACCTTGCCCATCTCACTCTCTGAAGCCGCGAGCAGCAGGACCTTTCCTTTCTCCACATGGAGGACAGTGGGGCTGGGAATTCTGCTCATAAGAATGTTACTACTAGTTTGCATCAGATCTTGCAAGGATGTCCTTGAACCCCAACTGTCTGTGATAGATTGTTCACTGGCTTTCCTAAGTCTACAGACTTCTTTTGCTACCTTTGTGGCCTAAGAAAGTGGTCCCTGCTGTGCACTGCCTACTTGGTAGAGCTGAAGAAAATAGGAAGTGCAGGGACAAAGTACAAAGCAAGACAAAAAGACGTTAGTACCAAGGGAAATACCGATGTGGACTCAGAGTGCTCATCACTTGAATTGACGGTGACCTGAGCTTCCTAGAAAATAAAATTGTCAGTATTACAATGTATATTTTTTTAGTGTCTCTGAAAGAACGTATGAGAATTCAAGGAATCTTCGAATCCTCAAATCCTACAGATATTACCAAAAAAAGGGCTTAGCTGTGGCTGGAATAGTCCAAAGTCTTGGCAGTAGCTAAGGGAGGTTGCCAGCTGCTATCCCTGCAGACTGTAAAGTAGGTCATCCATGGCTCCTCATTCATCTTTCTGGGCCCTTTGGACCCTCCCTACCACATCCCTCAGATTATTTTATTCCTTTGCCATCGAAACCTGGTACCAAGAAATCACCAGAATCTAGTTCACACTAATTTAATGAACAATGAAACAGTTAGAGGCTTTAGGTTTTCTGGGGTAGGGGTGAGAGAGAGAGAGCATTGTATTTAATAGAGATAAGAGCCATGAAAGTGAAAGTCACATCCAACTCTTTGCGATCCCATGAACTATACAGTCCATGGAATTCTCCAGGCCAGAATACTGGAGTGGCTTGCCTTTCCCTTCTCCTGGGGATCTTCCCAACCCAGGGATCGAACCCAGGTCCCCCACATTGCAGGCAGATTCTTTACCAGCTGAGCCACCAGGGAAACCCAGGAATACTGGAGAGGTTAGTCTATCCCTTCTCTAGTGGATCTTCTCAATCCAGGAGTCGAACGGGGGTCTCTGCATTGCAGACGGATTCTTTACCAGCTGAGCCCTAAGAGCCATGAGCTAAAGACTAAAGCAACCATGGTAGAATTTTCAAAGCTTTGGGTACTGCCCAAAATGAAAGACTGAAGTTTGTTCTCTCCCATTTGAAGACTCGGCATGGATCAGACAAGGAGGGTCTAAAGTCTTCAAGCAGGCACTTCTCTTCTTATGTTCAGGAGGAAGCCCAGAATTGAGACCAATTTTTAAAAATAAAATTTAAATGTGTTATTTAATTTAATAGCAGGAATATGTTTGCATAATTGCCATTTTTCAGCAGTGAAAGAAACATCCATGTCAGAGCGTGAGTTCAGGTGGGCAGATTGTCTGTGTGGTTGGGAGCTAGAACTCAATGACCTGAGTTCTTCCTTTCCTAAAATTCATTACAGTATCCATATTGAAAAAAACTCAACTGACACCAAAAAGCAACTACAGTTAGTATTTGGGTATATTCCTTCCCAGCTTTCTTTTTTGATGTATAGATTGTTACATACTGTGTATATGGAATCATACTCCATATACACATTTCATCATTTTTTACATTATAAAATCAATTCCTTGTTATTAGATGCTTATACTGATCAGTATCTTTAATGTTCTACATTAATACTGTACTTAGAAACTTGCTATGTATCAATCAGTTCTTGTATGTTGGAGAATTTGGGCAACTTCTACATTTCTCCAATGGTAAGAATTGTTTTAAGGAATATACCCATATGTAACATTTCCGTTACTTAAAATTGTGATATGTAATATGAGGTAAACTTTATATATATGTAACTAAATACACATAACTATATTATTTACATAAGCATATATATACAGTATATGTATATTTGTGAAATAAGTTCCCACTTTTCCTCAATTAGAAGATTTAAATAAAAGTTTAAAACAAATCTGAAAATATAAATATATTAAGGTTGTAAATAAGATTGTGAAATTTTACTTTAAATGTTTAATATGTCAATTCAGTTGCACATCCTTAATTTAAGTCACATATTACATATTTATTGGTTTTGAAATAAACTTTTTCCATTCTTAGTTCATAAAATTTATTTTAATTTCCTTAATAGCAACTTAAGCTGATGTGTTTATCATCACTAGAACTGTTTTTTATCTTCAAACATTTTCCAAGCATATCATGTGCCTACATGTGTCTACAATGTGCCTACATTATTTAAATTAAGCACATTGGGAATCCATGTAGAAAGTCATCACTAAAACTTTTCTAAATCACAGAACTAATTCACAAAATATTACAACTATTGCTTTTCCACTTAGCCTGTAATTGAGTATTCGTGATCTCAGCAACAAAACATTCATTTTAAAAGATTTGTTTAAACAATATTGAACACATAATTTTAAAAGCTTAATCCCAAGAAAAGTGGTTAAATTTTGTTAAATTATACCTATCTTTTTCACTAATCTCATCAGCTAACTTCCAGAGTATTGTAGAACTGGCCTTGATGAAGATCATTCCTGGTAAAAAGATCTTCACTAAATTGTACTTAACTGTGCAAAATCAAACAATTGTGTGAAAGCACTATAATATTGCTTTTTGTAATTTTTGCAAAAAATCAAATATAAGGGGACTCTCCCTTCTCTGAGAATAAAGAATTTGACCTTTCATTTAAACATATGTGGTATTTTCTCACAGGGAATTTTCCAAAGTGAAGATATTTGTTCAAACTAGTATTAGTATCTTCACCCTTTTGAAATTAACTAATTGGCTTCCAATAAATATATAGCAATTTATAGTGTTACCAACATCTTACCAGCATTGGGAACATAACTTTTTCTAACAAAACATTGCTTAAATTAAAAATTTAATTGTTTTTAAAAACTGCTTAATTGATGCTTTATTTACATTCTTATTGCTAGAAGCATGTAACATTTTTCTAAGTTTGTTATCTGATGAGTGACTTTCTTCATTTGTCTTTTGCCAATTTATCTTTTAGTTTCATACATTCAAATTACTTATGAATTTGTATGATTATAATAGTTTTTGCATGAGTTTCATAGTATTCAACACAATAACAGCATTGGAGAAAGGATATTTCTGAGATATTCTAGACAGCGGAGGGTGGTGATGGCAAGATGCCAAGGAAAAGATAAAAGAAAGAGGAGGGTTATTGTAAAGCTATGCTTCACTGTGACTACGTACCACAGAAGTTGAAGTGTATTAAACCCTTGTTCAAAAACCCCAGCTATGCTCCACTACATATGTCTCAGCATCAGGAACCAACCTCTGAGTGTCAGGGGAAAATAATATACGAGCTTACTACCACTTGCCCCCTGATTCCTTTCTTTAGAGATTTACCGAACATGTCAACTTGCAATAGTTCAGAATGTGAACAAGTATCACAAAATTCATCAAAATAAATAATCTTCCCACATTTTAGCAAAATTTATTGGACATATACTCATGGCCATATAAAAGAGAGCATCATGGAAGAAGTATAGGAAGTGGAATTAATAAAGACTCTGAGTCTGTGTGGGTTTCCCAGGTAGAACTAGTGGTAAGGAACCAGCCTGCCAATGCAGGAGACATAAGAGCCAGAGGTTCGATCCCTGGGTCAGGAAGATCCCCTGGAGAACTTTACAACCAACTTGCAATATTCTTACCTAGAGAATCCCATGGACAGACGAGCCTGGAGGGCTACCATCCATAGGGTCGCAAAAAGTCAGACATAACTGAAGCGACTTAGCAGCATGCATGCACATACATTAGCCTGAGTACTGAGTCACTCAGGAGTATATGATGAGGCAAGAAGTTGAACCCACGTCTGTCTGATTTACGTAATTCCTCTTTTCATAAGCTCAGTGTGAAACAAAAACGAGTGTCTGGAAAGTGGTTGTTGTGAACTGAATTCTACTGATTGAAAGAGACAGCTTTTGTAACACATTTCTAAAGTTCATAACTAAAAGCAGATCTGCAAGGTGGAAATATAACACTAAAATCCTCAAACCCTGATGCTTCATGTGTCTTGTTCTATGAGAAAACCGTCAAATGAGGGAGTAGAGGCAGCAAGAAGGTAGTTATTAGGTAACACTGGACAAATGAAGAGTACAGACCCTTCAAAGGAAAACCTGTGTTACCACAGGGTAAGTTAAGAGATGTGGCAGGTAAATTCTTTTTTCAAGTAGAGTTAGCTGGGAAGAGCTCTTGGAGATGAGCCTTAAGTGGGTCCTTGAAGATTCCACAAGACCTACCCCAACTGGGAATGTTATTTCAAAGTGAAAGAATCTTCTTTCTCCTCATCCCAGAGCAAATGCACCACTTATCCTCCGCCACTTACACTTTGTGTTTTTGAAAGAGATTTCTTGGGAACTCAGAAAAATTTCTGATCAATCAGAAGAGAAATCAATCAATGTGAATCCCACAGGTCTAAGAGCTGACTAGTCCTGGCCTGTCCTTCACTCTTCTGACCCTGCTAGTGTTTGATCCTAGAGCACAGGGATTAACCCCTTCATCCTGGGATGATAATACCCATTACCATACCACATTGCTCTCTGTGAGTCTATAACAGAAAAATAAATTCATGGAGGAAGAAAACTATACCTAGGCTTCCTCCTAGGTTGTTCAAAATGACTGAGCTCATGGCTTGCAGGGGTCCCCAACTTCCGGGATCTAATGCCTGATGATCTGAGGTAGAGCTGATATAATAATAATAGAAATTAAGTGTGCAATAAATATAATGTGCTTTAATCATCCATTAAACCATCTGCCCTTGTCCATGGAAAAATTGTTTTCCATTAAACCAGTCTTGGGTGCCAAAAAGGCTGGGAATCCCTTCCTCAAAAAATATAATACATCAGCTCAATAAAATTTTTAAAAAAGAACTCATTTGCAGTTTACAGATATCACACTTCTAATGAAATTCTCATTTATAGAGCAAATATGGAACATATCATCCTTGGGTTACAATTTCTGAATGAGTGAACTCTTTTAGATATTAATGTTTCAGCATTTAGTGATGAGTTTATAACATCTCTTTCTGGTGTTACAGGGATTCACAGTTGTAGGAAGAAAAAAATGTGAACTAACACCCTGCTTCAGGCAAACAATCATGCAGGAAAAATTATTTCAAACCCAATAAAGAAAAAGTGTTAAAACCTTGTGATGTCTCAAATTATTTTCTGGTTGCAATGAGAATATAAAACTTTACAAAAGATAGATTTTTCTGCCACCATCTTATCCTAGTGATGGCTCTTAGCCTCATCAAGTCATTATGTCTATCCTGACATGATATCTTACTCAGGACATGACCTCCCCTACACAGTATTTGTGCCAAAAATAAGAAAATAAACAAAGCCTAATCCAGCTTTAGTTCTATCAGGAGGCAAGGGAGCCAGAAGAACAAGTCAGATTCAAAAAAACAACCAGACAAGTCCAGAAAGTGAGATATTCTTCAGGACAACAGGCCCAGCCCCTTCAAAAATCAATATGATGGAACAAAACACAAGTACAATGGAGGGAAAGCAATGGAAGGAGAATTATTACAGATTGAAGAAACTTAAGTTAGTAACCTAATTACATGCAAAGTATTTGACTGAACTTTTTTTTTCATTTATTTTTATTAGTTGGAGGCTAATTACTTCACAACATTGCAGTGGGTTTTGTCATACATTGACATGAATCAGCCATGGAGTTACATGTATTCCCCATCCCAATCCCCCTTCCACCTCCCTCTCCACCCGACTCCTCTGGGTCTTCCCAGTGCACCAGGCCCGAGCACTTGTCTCATGCATCCCACCTGGGCTGGTGATATGTTTCACTATAGATAATATACATGCTGTTTTCTCGAAACATCCCACCCTTGCCTTCTCCCACAGAGTCCAACAGTCTGTTTTGCACATCTGTGTCTCTTTTTCTGTTTTGCATATAGGGTTATTGTTACCATCTTTCTAAATTCCATATATATGTGTTAGTATGCTGTAATGTTCTTTATCTTTCTGGCTTACTTCACTCTGTATAATGGACTCCAGTTTCATCCATCTCATTAGAACTGATTCAAATGAATTCTTTTTAACAGCTGAGTAATATTCCATGGTGTATATGTACCACAGCTTCCTTATCCATTCATCTGCTGATGGGCATCTAGGTTGCTTCCATGTCCTGGCTATTATAACCAGTGCTGTGATGAACATTGGGGTGCACGTGTCTCTTTCAGTTTTGGTTTCCTCAGTGTATATGCCCAGGAATGGGATTGCTGGGTCGTGTGGCAGTTCTATTTCCAGTTTTTTAAGAAATCTCCACACTGTTTTCCATAGTGGCTGTACTAGTCTGCATTCCCACTAACAGTGTAAGAGGGTTCCCTTTTCTCCACACCCTCTCCAACATTTATTGCTTGTAGACTTTTGGATAACAGCCATCCTGACTGGAGTGTAATGGTACCTCATTGTGGTTTTGATTTGCATTTCTCTGATAATGAGTAATGTTGTGCATCTTTTCATGTGTTTGTTAGCCATCTGTATGTCTTCTTTGGAGAAATGTCTGTTTAGTTCTTTGGCCCATTTTTTGATTGGGTCATTTATTTTTCTGTAATTGAGCTTCAGGAGTTGCTTGTATATTTTTGAGATTAATCCTTTGTCTGTTGCTTCATTTGCTATTATTTTCTTCCAATCTGAGGGCTGAGTATTTGACTGAACTCTTGTCTCTAAAAACCATCTATAGAAGACAGAATCTGCCTTCCAATTCAGGGGTTGCAGTTGTGATCCTTGGTCTGGCTAAGATACCACATTGTTGTTTTCGCAACCCCATGGTCTGTAGCCTGGGGTTCCTCTGCCAGGTTCCTCTGTCCATAGAATTTCTTGGGCAAGAATACAAGAATTCCACCTTGTAAATAAGTTCATTTATACCCTTTTAAAAAGCATGCTTTCTTAAAGAATACTGCTTGGCTCAAAGAAACCCTGAATCCAGCGATGTTTCAAGAAATTGAAACTGTATGTTATGTGACATATTTCTAAGACAACAAGGACTCTGTCAGTGAATACACAGGTAAAATTAATGAGAAAACTGCCAGGGATGATGTTGCAGATCTTGAATTATTCTAATCCAAGAAATAGGCATTAATAGTATATCTTAAAACCACTGTCTTACAAGATCTGAGCTATGACTATAACTCAAATCCAGTCTTCCACTTGCGTGGGGGTGGGACAGTGCCAGGCCTCTACAGATGCCCCAAGGACTCCAAGCAGTGGACTCTCTAGCTTACTTCCCTGCACAAGGTGGGTGTCACAGAGAAGGTAGGCGAAGGTTTTAACAAAAAACAAGCAGAGAAGGTAGGCGAAGGTTTTAACAAAAGACAAAGTGTGTTGGGGGCTCCCTGACTGAGGAGAACTTGACCAGGTTTATCCATTCTTGGGACTTCCTATGGGTCTCAGTTCAAAACCCTGGCCCTTTTTATTTCCTGTCCAGCTGCTAAGTGTATTGCTTGATCCATTAACAATGAAAGTCAATTCAGTCTATCCCTCTCCTTTAAGGCTTTGCCAAAAATTTAGCTCACCATCTTAACTACCTGTCATTTAAAGATATAGATAATATTTTTAATGGAAAGTTTGAAATATTTCTGCAGAAATATAGTATGGGTACTGAAAGCATATGTTACAGTTGATAGGCAATTCGCCAGTAAACAAGTTAGAGAGTGGTGAAGTAGTAGAGAAAGCCTGGGTTGACTGCTGCCGTTGCAACTTTGGCAGCACAAACCACATAGGCTAGGAAAGTGGTTCTCAAAGGGTATTCCATGAACCACAAAGGACCCAAAGACATTTTCAGGGATTCCATGAGGTCAGACCAAGTTTCATAATAATGTCAAAACAATATTTGCCTTTTTCTCTGTGTTGACATTTGCCCTAATGGTGCAAAAGCAATGGTGGATAAAACTCCTGGTCCCTCAACATGAAACAAGACAGAAGTCTTAATTCTATATTAGAGGTCATTGTATCCTTCATTTCTTTATTTGCAGGGGGGTAAAAAGCCAGTTTCACTTAAAAATGTTATTGACTATATTAATTGACTAGGCTGCCATAACAAAATTCCACAGACTTCATGGTTTAAAGAATAGAAACTTATTTTCTCACAGTTCTGAGGCTAGAAATCTAGGATCAAGGTGCCCACATAGTTGGTTTCTCCTGAATCCTCCTGTCTTGACTTGGAGATGGCCACCATCTCCCTGTGTCCACATGTGGACTTTCCTTTGTGCATCCAAATCCCTTGTGTCTCTTCTCTTTGTTTGCTCACATTTCTTCACTGTACACCAGTCAGACTGGACTGGTCTGATCCACTCTAATCCAATGTAAATGGCCCATTTTACCTTATCTTTAAAGGCCTCATCTCCAAAGAAGGATACATTCTGAGGTACGAGGGATAAGGACTTCAATATATGAATTTGGGAAGGATACAGTTCAGGCTGTAACACTGAAAAAGCAGTAAAACTATTAGTTTTATTAAATCTCCACTCTTGAGTATAAGTCTTTTTAGTATTATGTGTGACAAAAGTGGTAGCACACACAGAGCACTTCTGCTGCATTCCAAATTATTAGATTATCTCAAGGGAAAACATATGAGCAATTGTTTTAGTCACAAGCCGAACTAGCCACTTGTTCATGGCTGAACAAGCTATTTTGCTTGACAGAGTAACTGGCAGAGAAACCATGGTTAATCAGATCTTGGTAGTTGTCAGGTATTTTCCTGGAAATGAATTGAGCCTGCACATCGAGAGAAACAATGGACCATTGTTGCTGATGATAAAAATCTAAGTGTTCAGGCAAAAATTAGAATTTGGGGGCTTCCCTGGTGGCTCAGTGGTAAAGAATCTGCCTGCCAAGGCAGGAGACACAGGTTCGATCCCTGATCTGGGAGCTGCCACATGCTGCAGAGCAACTAAGCCCAGAGTGCTACAACTATTGAGCCTGTGCTCAAGAGCCCAGGAGCCGCAACTACTGTAGCTGGTGCACCGACAGCCCGTGCTCTGCAACAAGAGAAGCCACTGAAATGAGAAGTCCACACACCACAACTAGAAGCTAGCCTCCACTCTCCACAACTAACAAAAGCTGGCACAATAACGAAGATCCAGCACAACCAAAAATAAATAAATAAATAACATTTTTAAAATATATATATTAAAAACAGAATTTTGGAAACTTTTATCTGCCATATGAACTGTATGGTTTCCTAGTGTTTAAATACTGTTCTGGTTTTAAAATATTGGTGGTCATATTAACTACTGTGATACATTTGATATTGTATAATGAAACATGCCAACATGCAGAAATCGCCTAACTCAGTGAACCAATTATTTTGCAAAAAGACTACTGGATAATGTTACAAAACTATGCATGGGTGAAAGTTCTAACCAAAATGCAGGCTAGACCAGAGGATTTTAATGGAAAAGAATAAGAAAAGTTCATTAGCACATTTTCAAATTTCAAATTGCAACTAACCTACTTTTTTGGACTACATGTTTGTTTGTATAAGGCCAAATTTTGCTTATATATTTCAACCATACTAAAACATTACAATAGATAGAAGACATACATATACGAGTAAACCCAGCTGTCTTCTAATAAGACAGCTCTACCCTGATGGTTATCTGAAGAGTATGATCAAACAAACACCTCCAGGATCTCCCAAGCTGTTCCTGCCTGTATGTGGTTGGAAGTCTTTTCAATAGCCTAGTATTCAGCTTTGAATACACTGCAGTGTGTCTGTAATCTTCAAAGAGTACATGTCAATATCAGGAGCAGAAGGTGGAGATCAATAAAGCAAGTTCAGAGTCCACAATTGCAAAATTAAAAGCTCTAGGATGCCCCAGTTCAATCCCCATGTCTTTTCTTGGCCTGGCATCCTCATAAATTTTCTCAAAGTGCTCTGAGTCTCCAGCAGCAAACCGTATCCCACCCAGGACTAGAGAAACCATGATAAACTCAGTACCCTCAGACCATCCCAGTCCTTTGATCCCCTCTGAGAATGCACTTCTCTGACAGTGAGAATGACCCAGCCTCCTACCAGAAAGAGGAGGGTTCAGGATGAACCCATCCTGGACCTGTCCCTCCCCTTTCCCACATAAGAGCATCTCTTACAACAATGAAAAGCTACATAAAGAAAGAAAATTCCAGGCTACCCAGGCCACTCTAAGGGCACTCCAGGGAAAAAGATCAGCTGGAAAATTGACCAGATGCTAAGAAACTTTCAAATAACAAATATCAGAATAAAAGATCAAAGACCAAAATAAAAGACCAAAGTTTAAGTGTACCAAAAACTATCACTGGACTGTATGTTCTTTTCAAGTTGAGTGCCTTGACCAGTTGTGAAACCTTTCTGGATCTTTCTAGATTCTTTCCTCTGAACACATAAGGAAGTGAACATGTGATCCTTGAAGACTGTCTTAGCTATGATATTCTAGGATGCTTCTCCAGAGGCACAGTTCATCTTAGACTACTCATGTTAGTGGAAAGAAAGTAATTTGAATACTCCAAACATGTAGACAACACAGAACGCATTTCTCTTTGGCTTTGGCATATATTTCATGACATGGAGCAAAGCACAACACATTTATCTTCTCAGTGATACTTGTGCTGTGCTGTGCTTAGTCACTCAGTTGTGTCCGACTTCTTGCAACCCCATGGACTGTAACCTTCCAGGCTCCTCTGTCCATGGAATTCTCCAGGCAACAAAACTGGAATGGGTTGCCATGCCCTCCTCCAGGGGATCTTCCCAGCCCAGGGATCAAATGCAGATCTACTGCATTGCAAGCAGATTCTTTACTGTCTGAGCCACCAGAGAAGCCAATGATGCTTAACTCAGGCTAATGTTAAAAACCCAGTTATTCTAACTTCTTGTCACCGCTTATTCGGTGAACCAAGTCTGACTGTTCATTGTCAAAAGGAGCCAAGATAACATAAAGGACAACACTTTTCAGGGCCTGTTGCCACTTTTCACTTTCTGCCTGTATACAGGGTGTATCATAGATTGCTCTGTAGTGCTTACAAATAGACAAATAAGATCCTTCATGTTGATCCAGTTGAATCATTAAGTTATAGTATTTCAACTTTAATTTCTCTGTATTTTCTTCCTGGAAAAATTTGGTGTTAATTTTTTTGCTGATGATTTGTGTACGAATGTAATCCTTCACCGCTAGGCAAAGCCGCATTTGCTCCAAAATAAACTCCACTCGCTCTTTCTTTTCCATTGACCCATAGGTTTCCACCTGTAACTCTTGTAAAATGGAGGCTGCCTCTTTGATATCACCATTTTGCTCTTTTATTGTGGCTAATGTTTTTGTCAGCCGAGCGCTGGTCCACAATTGTTGAAGACTATGGAATGGAATTAAGAAAAGGTTCTTTGGAGAGTCCTGCAACTGACGTTTTTGGTTATACAGAGGAAGGTGAAAAAAGGTGGAAAGACTTGAAAAACAGAGTTGTTGAACATAATATTAGAATAATGGCCAAGTATTACACAAGAATAACAATGAAGAGGATGGCGCAGCTTCTGGATCTTTCTGTTGATGAGTCAGAGGCTTTTCTCTCAAATCTAGTAGTCAACAAGACCATCTTTGCTAAAGTAGACAGGTTGGCAGGAATTATCAACTTCCAGAGACCCAAGGATCCAAATAATTTATTAAATGACTGGTCTCAGAAATTGAACTCATCGATGTCTCTAGTTAACAAAACCACACACCTCATAGCCAAAGAGGAGATGATACATAATCTACAATAAGGGTCTCCGTGCCCTTAGTGCTTTTAGAAAAGAGTTAAAATTGGAAGTCATTAAAAAAGAAAAAGACTTTTAATGGTGTATATGTTGGGTTTTTTTTCATTTCTATTCTCAGCTCTTTTGTTTAAAATTTAAAAGATAGTGAATATGTTTGATGCCCCTTTTGACCTTTCAATACCTTGATTTCATTGTTAACTTTGTATTTGGTGCAGAAATATACATTTCATCATCTGAGTACTCAAAAAATTGTCATAACTTAAATTTTTCTGTCATTTGAAACCTTTTTAGCTACTATTTGTTTTCATTCAGCTAGCAACCATAATTATTATAATAAAAGCAGTATATGCACGTTTAAAAAAAAAAAACCCAGTTATTTACAACTAATGGTAGAAATAATTGGGCACAGTTATTTTCAGATAACTGTGCTCAGATAGACAAATGTAAGATAGTATTTCATCGGGCACCCAGAGTCAGAGAGAGCAGGGTACCAGGAATGGGTTCTGGCCCTGATTCTGTCACCTCAAGCTTATCCTTTCTCAATATGAGATACCACATCTCTAAAACAGTTTCTGAAAGCACTGTCAGAGCACTCAATCTGTGAGGCACTGTGCTGGAGCAGAGGACACAGAGATGAGCAAGAGAAATCGCTTCTCTCAAGGGTCTTTACCTAATGAAGGTGAAAGGAATGGGGTTTTGAGAGCAATGATAAGGATCAGCCCTGGATGCAAGAAGATTCAGGGAAAGGGATACATCTAACACAGTCCAGTCTTAAGAATTCCCGGGGACATCCACAGCTAAGCTCAGACCAGCAGCTCAATAGGATCTAAGGAAGTGAGTAAGGGACCAAACTGGAGAACTCAAAAAGAAAGGGCATTTCAGACAAAAGTTATCACAGGGCAAAGCAAAGAAGAATGAAAGAACATGGCCCTTTCAGGAAGCAAGTAGTCTGAGTTTAAGGGAGCATGTGGTAAGGTATAAGATATAGAACTAGAAAGGTAAGCAAAAGCCTGTGTTCCAAACTATCTTATTCTGAACTAAGTGGGGAGCTACCATAAATTCTGGAAGGTAATTTCAAGGTTGGGGTCCCTCCAAGGCTTAGCATCTATATTAATCAGCTCTTGGCCTAGGGGACAAGTAGGGTTAAAATTCAGCTTGAGTTCTGCTGGCTGAACCAAGATCCTGGTGTGAAGCTGCATCAGTTGGAGAAAGGGAAGCCTTTAAGAAAGCCCACGAAGCAGCCCTCTGTTCACTATATTGAACCCAAGGGGCTACCTCTGCATTCCCCCAACAGGTCACCTTTTCCAAGTCACACTAAGTAGTATATGGGCTACTGGCCCTGAATTCCTCACCAGAGAGTCAATGGAGAAGATAAAATTCTAAGTTTATGTGAAAGTCCTTTGTCGGCTATATGATCTTCCCCATGTGCATAGTGGAGTAAAGAGAATTAATTTGAGAGCTGAGCAAGATAAAGGAGAAATTATATTAGCCACAGACATTTTTTGCCTACCTACAGCTTGTAGAATCCAGTTGAGACATTCAGGTCTGGCAAACTCTTCTGGGAAAACCATCTAGAGTAGACCAGCCAGAAGGCACAGTGGGAGTAGACATCATGACTTGATCTGTTCTAGTCACAAGCTCCAAGACAGATCTAGCCAGGGGTTCAGAAGAGCCTCAGACAGAAACGCCTGGGGTTCCGGCCCTGACCTAAGCCAAATCCTTTTGATCTTGCTGGAGCATGACTTGGAGAAAACACCTGGCCCTGTAGTTCTAAGAGGCCACGTTGGGCAAAACCATACCGGAGGTTTTTGTAAAGGACTGTAGCATTGTGGGTGGGATACGCACGGTGATACAAAACCCACAGAGACCTGTACAAAAACTGCAGGAGCCCAAAAGACATTTCCCTGGGAAATCCATAACCTGGCTACCCTGCCCTAGGGAACCAACACAGCAAATAGCTGTCCTTCCTTCCTCTGTGACCCAGAAGGGATGCCAGAAAATTGTCCAAACCAGGAGAGGTGACACCCCAACTCCCACCCCCACCCCCAACTGCCCCTGCCAGCTGCTACTGCTAACCTCTCTCTCACTGCTGTTTTCTCTTGGATTTTCTCTTGGTATTTCACCCATATTTGAGGAATACAGAAAGGTGATCCTTGAAAACTATCCTTGTCTTGGTTTCTACTGTAAAAGAGTCATATGGAATTTCTGAACCCAAATTCCTAGAGACATTTGCCTGTGTGCTTTGCTATGAAGTTTGGGAAGATGAATTTAAAGACGGGGATTTGGTTTTAGGCCATCACCAGTAGTAGCTGCTCATTCGAACACTGAATACACTATAAATCCCCAGGAGAGGACTGGTGCTTCATGCTGTCACTGTGGATATGCCACATGTTATCTAACTTAAAGCAGCTCTGGTGTCTGTGAGGCCCTTGACTCTGGAATAGTCATGGATCCAAGACCCATCCCCTGGGCAACACCCATCTTCTAAGACTGAGAGTTAATTATGCATCTAGGAAATGAGAAAAATTTAAAATAACAGAAAGCAACCATTCCAAGAACTTCACAAAATGCCCTGTACAGGAAATGTCCACCATAAGGAGCATGTGCTCTTACCCTCTCTTCAGACAGCAACCTTCCAAAAGCAATTGCGATTCTGCAATTGACCAAATGAGCATGAACCAGTTGGATGAATATCAAGTGCCATCTTTCAAACAGCCAAACCCTTAAGATCCTCCCATCCTCAAGCTGATAGGAAGAAGAAAGGCGGGAGCACTGCTGAGGTTTTTGGAAAGCCCTCAATCTCTGTGTGAGACTGACAAACTCTACTTTGGAAAAGGGACCCGCCTCATCGTGGAACCAAGTAAGTAATTCATTTATCTGTTTCTTTGAAAGGTAATCCTCCATCTCGGGGGTGGAAGTATCAGGGAATGTGAAATGGGTAGTAATAGCACCAATACTGTGTCGGGGAGGGGTTTGGGGAAGATGTGAACTACCGTTAAGCTCCTCCATAGGAACTGGGAGGGGGGTGTTTTTTAAAAAAGTAGATTTGGGGGTTGTAAAAGACCCCCACACAGCTCAGGGAGACTGAAAAGGCTCCTGTTCAATGCCTGAGCTTTGGGTCAGGCTGTAGAAACCACACAATCCCTGGCTCAACTCCTCCAGGAGAGTCATAACTGACCAGGTACAAGGTTAGGCTGAGTCTGGATGAGTCTATCAAGCTGGCTCCAGATATTAAGAATTCTGATCTTTAAGCCAAACACTTGCTCTTAGGAGAGCACAGAACTGCATCAACTTCCTGGGCACAGAAGCTTAGGCCAGGGTAAGTGGGCTGGTGCCGCTCCATTTTTCTTCAGAAAAAGGGAACCAGTTCCAGAAATCTGTTTCTAATTGCTTGCAAATGGAAGTTAGGTGACTAGTGAGGAAGAAAGTGGATGTGCTATGCTTTCTTTAAAGCCTCTAGGACATAGCCAGGTGTAGCTCCCTAAGAGCTCATGGCGTCCATCTTCCTCACTAAGCGTACGCAGTGCCACTCACTAATTAATTGTTATAAAGGAATCGATGCTAATGCTGTCAAAGGTCTATGCTCAACTCAGAAGGCATCTTCTCGTGTCATTTAAGTGACATTTTAATTCAATTGTGTCTTGTTTAAAATTTAAAAAAAGACTGTAATCTCCAGTGGGAAGCAGCTTCCAATTAGAAAGTGAAGATTAATAGTAAGCTAGAAAATGTAATAAACAACACGTTGGGGCCCCCTTATCTGCTGGAGCTGTCTGCTGGAAAAGTAACAGCACAACCTGGCCTGATGCCCTCATGTTCAGATTGTGTTTTCTAAGGTAAAAGAAGGCTACAGAGAAGTGGGGTGGAAGTGTGATGGAGTGGGCTCCTCTCATAGAATGGTTGGGGACAGGACTGTCCTGGGTGTATGAATTGAAGGAGGCATAGAATTGAGATCAGACGAAGGGAAGGGAGAAGTGCAGGCTGGGCACCCCCCAACCTCACACACAAAATGGAGAAGTGGGGCAGGGGCTTTGCATCCAGAAAAAGATGGAGAGCCAAAGTCGGCTAGCAGAGTCAGGGCAAAGAAAATCATATATCTGTTTTTTTAAATCATAGTAAGATTTGAAAATTCAACTAATTAAGATTCTTGCCTTTAGACATTGTTGGCTTTAATTTTTCTCACTCCTGACAAAGCTAGTGACTGAGTTCCTTTATCTCCGTTTGTTCACCGAGTTCTTCCTAATGAATTAAGTTCTTCTGTTTACTGACTTACTTGAGCCAATGTTGCCCTAAGTGTAGAATGCATAGCATATGATTTTCGGAGGTACATAGACAGAGGTTCTTTTCATTTGAATTGCACTATCTTTTAATGGTATCAGCATAGTACAACTAGGTTGTCAAACCTATGTGATTTTAAGTTTCCTCTTAATTGTATTTTAAGTTCAAATGTGAGTAAATTTAAAGAAAATTATTGAGCAAATCTTATGACTAATGGAAATGACCCAAAATAAAAGCCCCAAAAGAGATGTGATTAATTGAAGTTTAAGAAACACTGATCTGGTGCCTTCCATTGTCCTTTGAGATGAAAAGATAGCAGGCATCCAGAGAAGGCATATCTTTCAGTGTAGCCCAGATCCAGAATATCTTTGCACAGTGACTTCTTTTTAGCCAACACATATTGGATAAAGAAGGATCACTGCAAATCCAGATCCTTTATCTTCTCAGAAGCCTACTTTCTTTTGATGCTCTCTTTCCTCAGGAGCTTCTGTCAAGTTCTTACTTGCAGGGCTCCCCGGTTGCACCAAACTAACAGGTCTACACAGACCCACCGTCACAGGTCCACCATAGCTTTTAACCCTCCAGCTGGAAAAAACCTAGGGTTGCCACTTAACTTCATAAAACAGAACCAGAGTAAGGACAAAACAGCAAGGGATGACGTACCACAATGTAAATATATGCTACTGACCATGACAATGACAGGAGCTTAGAAAGGGTAGTCAGGAACATTTTCATGCCAGTGGGCCACTGGACGGACTTAGAGTTTTATATATAGTTATATGATAGTCATATATCATCATCATATCAACTACCACTTTTTGAGAGCCTACTATGTATTGGGCCACTGGACTAGGCACTTTATTCATGAATGTCATTCTACTTGGTTCTCACATGATTATGCAAAAATTAAGTACTATTACTTGCATTTTTATAGATCAGGAGAGGTTCCCCAAGATCAGACAGCTTAGCAAAGTTAAAATTGGTGTCATCTGTCAATTCCAAACCCTGTGCCCTGAAAACACTCTGCTCTTCTAAGGACTTCAGCTGGACTGGGGCACCTGTGGAGGTTTTTCCTGCCTGTCTCTTCCACACAGGCTCCTAATGAGCTTCTTTCCAAGCTGCCTACAAAGTCAGAAGCAACAGTTAAGCTATTTCCCTTCCAGCTGCCACCCACACCACAATCCTTCACCAAGGCAGAACTCCTGTCCCCCAATAAAAAACCAGTTACCCAAAGAGGCATTCTCCAGGCAAGGCCCATCCCCCACATTACACCCCTCAGGCTAGAGGGTCCCTAAACTCAGACAGGTTCAGGCAATGATCAAAGCATCACCCTTTCCTTCAAGAAAGAGGAGTCTACAAAATCCTGGGCTCATCAGCATGTTTCTAAAATGCCAGGAGACAGCTTTCCCACTCTCATCTTTGGCATTTGTTCCCTCTCACTCAGGAGGAGCATCTCTCAGAACAGAGCCTTGAGCTGCTGTACTTTCTGCCTGGAACCATTTTCTCTCATGAACTCACCCTAGCTTTCTCCCTCACCTTCTCCAAGTCTTACTCAAACATCACATCTAGTGAGGCCTTCCTCAACCACTCCCTGTCTTCTGCAGTCCTTGCTTAATTTTACCTGGCTTTATTTTTGTTAATTTTATGTAATTTTTGGCAGCACTGAGTCTTCATTCCTGCTTGCAGGCTTTCTTTAGTTGTGGCACTCGGGGATACTCTCTAGTTGTGGTGTGTGGGCTCCTCATTGCAACCGCTTCTCATTGCAGAGCACGGGCTCTACACACCTGGGCCCAGTAGTTGTGGTACTTATCTTCCTGGACCAGGGATTGTACCCACGTCCCCTGCATTTTCAGGCCGATTCTTAACCACTGGACCACCAGGGAAGTCCACCTTGCTTTTCTTTTTTTTTTTTAAGTGACATTATTCATGTTTTACAGGAGACCTTAACTGTCTATATTAGAGATTCTATGATAGCCATCATTTAAGGTAAACGTTCCATGGGGTCACAAAGTCAGATACAACTGAGCGACTGAACACATACACGCATAGCTTCACAGGCCTGTCCTAACAAAGGACCACAACCTGAGGGGCTTAAGCCAGAAGCTCACCCTCTTGCAGTCTGGAGCTCACCTTGCTTTATTTTGTATAGCCTTCATCTCCACCTGAAACTTTGAATGCTTATTTATCAGCTATCTCCCTTGTTCCATGAGGACAAGGGCTACATTGAAAGCAGTAAATAAATATTTGTTGAATGAATGAATGAACAAATGAATGAATGGATGAGAGGACAAGTCAGCAGTGGTATAAGGCAAAAGGAAACAGAAATGTAAGCAAGCTAGGCACTTCCAGAGCCAAGCCCGATCCCAGCTCACAACCTATGACAAGTTGCTGGCACTATATGCAGGGCACTCTTCTAGGTGCCAGGGAATCAGCATGAACAAAACAGACAGAAATCCATGACTTATTGGAGCTTACAGTGTACTGTAAAAGACAGATGATAAACTCACCAAATAAAATATATAATATTTTAGGTGGTGATAAGCCCTGTGAAGGAAAATAAACCAGAGAAGAGAAATAAAGAGTATCAATAGAAGGGGACAGTGTGCAGTTTTTAACAAAGAAGTTATAGAAGGCCTCATTGGAAAATTGACATTTGAGCAGAGACCCAAAGGGGTGATGTAGTGAGTTGTGTAGATTTCTGAAGGATGGGCACTTCTGGGCAGAGGTAACACAAGCACTGCCCAGGGTACATGAAGGACAGCAAGGAAGCCTGGGTGGCTGGAGGAGAGTGAGTGACCAGGAGAGAGTTTGCCAATGAAGTCAGGTTGATAAGGTAGAAAAGATGGCTTATAAGTCACTGCAAGGACCTGTACTTTTGGATTTAAGAGGGAAGGTTAGAGAAGGGAATGGTGGTCACACCTGACCCTGGTAAGAGAAAGGAGACAGAAACCTGGATTCCAGTCCTCACTTTTATCCCAAACACCAAAGAAACAGGATCCTCTCCTGTCTCAGCAACTTCTCCCTACACCTTGCTCTGGGGAGCTCTGAGCTTAGTATAATTACATTCTCCTGCTTCAAGTAAAAATTTTACTCTGAGTCTGACACTAATAAGCATTCTAATACTTACACTGAACATTTACAGAATGCTTTATATATACACCCTTTAACTTAATCTTACAACCTCTCAATACAGAAGACAGTATCCTCATTTTATAAAGGAGGCAAAAGAAGCTCAGTCAGTGACCTTAAGGAACTTGGCCAAGATTACACACTTAGTAAGTAAGAAACTGAGTGGAATTTGATCTCAGGTTCTCTGATTCCTTTCTACTTCACACAACTAAGAACCACTCTCCATTTTAGTGATTCTCAAAGTATGATATGCAATCCTGTATGGGCTGTAAACTGATCTGAAAAATCTGCATATTTTCTCCCTGGATTTTTGTGAGTAACATACAGCAATTTCATAGACTCTGGTTTTTACATATGACAGAAGCTATTTTAACTGTCATATCTAAGTGTCAGTATGCCATTAAAGTATGCTCAAATTTGAAATTCATGAATATATTATTAAAATGTTATTAAAATAGACTCTAGTTCTATTTTATACCAAGTCTGATGCTGCACAATGCTTGTCAATGAATCAAAGCTCTGATTGGATAGGAAATGGAATTCTCCTGAAAGGCTCTGAGTGGGGCTCATAACTTACTAGATCTTGCCCCACGTAAGTATTAGCGGGCTACAGTTCATGGGGTCACAAAGAGTCGGACACAACTGAAGCAACGTAGCACACCCTCATGCACTCTATGACCAATAGCCCATCTTTTTTGCTCCAGACTGGAAATTGTTTTTCAATCTCTCTTATTCAGACCACAAATTCAGACTATAACATGGCAAAAGTCTAGATTTCTATTTGACACAGGAATCACCCCTCGCTTTGTCCTGAAGGGTAGCTCCCAAGACAGAGGAAGAAAGAGGTTAAGCAGATGAGACAGAAAATCTCATCCAATGACTGTCACATGACTTGGCAACTGGGGCCAGGTTTGCGGTAAGGAAAAGGCAAGGCAGTTTTTAGACTGGGTTTATCAGCTGTGCAGAATCCACTAATATTTGGCAAAGGAACCTATCTGAACGTGGAACCAAGTAAGTGACTCGGTTTTCTTCTTCTTCTTCTTCTTTTTTTGACCACTGTATCTGTCACTTATCTTTGTTAAATATTTTCCCAATTCATCAGTTTAGGAAACACTTCTCAGGTTGTTGAAAGTCCCTTCAGCAAGTGATTTAGCAAGGGATGGTGGAGGAGCGGGGACTGAGTTTCTGACAAAATCCAGGGTGGGAATGCATTGTAGCAGTCTTCTTGGTCCACTCTCCATCCTGGGGTGTCTTTGTGGCCTTCCCTCTACCTGACTACCCTTAGAGAACCAGCTTACTTAACACCCATGCATTCGCCATTTACAGATCTGGGCCATGACCAGACCTGTATTACAGCTCATCTAATAAATGTGAGGAGCAGTGGCAAGCATGTTAGGCCAAGAATTGAAAGACTGAGTTCTAATCCTTCTTTTTGACCAGCTCTGTGACTTAACTTCACAGTACTTGAGTTTCCCTCTAGCTGATTCAAATGATTTCCAAAGTGTCTTCCAGCTTAGCACACTAAGATCCTGAATATCAGCCAGACCAATTCTAAGGGACAATATATTAGGAAAAGAAAAAGTTCAATGATGTGAATGTCTTATGGTCCGGTGGAAATTCTGAGATTTAATGAAAAATTACACTGAAAAAGGAGTCCAAACTCTCTCTGTATGCCCATTACTTAGCCTTTGTGTGGCCAAAGGAATTTTGACAAGTGGCAGCTGAAGCTCCTTTCAGTCCTGTCATCTATTACTCTGGTTCGATGGATGGGAACTGGGGTCTGGAGACCTAAGAGTCAGACACAGCTCAGTCACTATCTTAACTGCTCTTTAGCTCCAATGACTTCATCTGTAAGACAGATCTAATCATATCACCTCAAGGAGTTTGTTATGATAGTGTTTGTTGAGGTAGTGTAAGCACAAGCCATCTGGAAGTAGTAAAATGCTTATAGAAGTGGCAGACATCTGAGAGTATTGGGATCTCTTGAAAAGACTCCCAGTCTTTTGCAGAAATGACTTTTGGTCCAGCCATCATGTCCTTCCAATTCTAACTGAGGCATAGTCTTTTCTGATTGACTTGAACCTTACAGTTATGCTTCTGCTGAAAATAGCCATTTGACATTCTCAGCAAAACCAAATTAATTCCTTTCTCTCTGTGAAAATATGATTGTGAAGCAAGATCTTGGGGTGTGAGATGACAGGTTGAGGAGATAACAGAAGTAAACCCTGTGACTTCCCTAAATGCCAACACTCAGAAGATAACACACATCAAAGAAGCTGCCAAAATGAAAGGCTTAGATCTCAGAAACCCTTGTAGAGCTCTATCCAGCTAACCCATCCACTTCCAAACAGATGGACTAGGCAGGGAGAAAATAGGTAGTGAGATTTTGGGTCATGATGTCTGAAATAGTGTGCTGATAATACAACTCGTCTTTTGAAATGAGACTCAACTCATCATGGAACCAAGTGAGTTATGTATTTTATTTAGTGTGTATATTCCCTTGGAATTGTGGTACAGTCCTGAATAAGCAGAGCTTCTTGAGAAGTTAGGAGGTTCTAAATGGGAAATCCATTGTCATTCCTATTGTTGCTGTAAAGAGTCAACGTAAAATTGTAGAATAAAATCATTAGATCTCTCTTAAGAAAATATTCTATGTATACTTGGAAGCTCTCTTCTGAGGATTAGAATTGATAAGTCTTCTGCAACTGCTTAAATAAGCCCTAGTCAGACTTCTGGCCTCTGGTCAGGGACTGGGACTAGAGAAAAGGCAAGCTCTGGATCTTTAGAGTATTTCCACTGTTGATGAGGGAAAAGAGCCATGGTCATAGCATAGGGAGAGAGAAGGTTAGAAGAAGAAAAATATTATTAAAGAAGGAGTTACAGCAAAAGTGCCTTCTCTGCCTCAGGTATCAATAACCAACCTGCCCTTGTCTCTTTTTTTTGCTGAGAACTTGCATTAAATCATCATGCCTGACTCACACTAAATTATTTCCAAGGTCCCATCCTTGTTTGGGTCTGCTGAGCACTGTTTTGTGCTCACCTCCCTTGTTGGCCCTGAGTCTGAGGATTCTGTAAAAGGTCAGGAGTCTACACCAAAAGTAGAAACACAGCCCCCAACTTCAGGACAATAGGGAAGTAGTGGACTCTCCTAGGGATACTATCCACGGGCAGTCTGTTCCCATGTTTGGAAATCCAGGGACCATATTCAGGTAGTTTGGCTAGCTGCCAACCATCAGTCACTGGAACCAGTCCAGAGAACAATAGTCTCTCGGAAGCTTTCCAAAATGCCAAAGCCAATGGGGCATTGGTTAGATTCTGATTTTACTTATTTCAGAGGCAATAAAGAAGTGGAGAAATATACATGAATGTGAGGAGGCAATCTGACAGTCTTGAAAGGGACTGGTAGTGTCAACATGATCTCTGCCTCTCAGAGGGTAATATAGACTTACAGGAGTTCTTGATTGCCTTGGGCTTCCAGGGAAATAGTGGAATTTGGTGAGTTTTCTTATCTTTGAGGAGAGGGAGACTAGAGCAATGAAAAGGAGGGAAAACAGAATCACATTGTAACTGATTGCAGTCTGATTGATGTTGGGTAAATTGCATCTGAGCAAAAAGTATTGTGTTTCATTTCCCCTTTAAATCATTTCCACTTGAAATTCAGAGTTATCTGCAGTGTTAGAATCAAATCTCTGAGGCTATGCCTTTGGGAGTCCTAAAGAAGAAGGAAAGAGATGAAACCAAAGCTTAGACCCTCTGCCGAGATGCTGACCTGCACCCTCCAATGATATCCCAATTTCTTCTCCAGTTTTCTCTTCCTGCAGCGATTGAGTATAATATGATGATATGAGGCTCAGGTAGGGGGTTTAAGAATTTCAAATCAAGCCCCTAATCCTTAAAGTTTTGACAGCAAAGAATGGTCCTTCCCTTTCGCCTAGCTCTAACCCTGGACTCTTTATTTTTTGGTGATAAGACAACGTAATCTATAGGGTTTTTAAGTTCTATTTCACATGATTACTCTGTCCTCTTGAGGCTTGTATCTGGATCCAGAGTCAAGAGAAATTATAAAACAAAAATAAGCAATGCAAAGCAAGCTCTGGTTTCCCTGACCTGTGTCCATAACACACAGCACCACTGGGTTCCTCTGTCAGCTACCAATTTCTTGTTCAACCCTCGGGTCCTTAGAAAGTCTTTTCATGGGCTCAGGGAATTAGAAAGTAGATTTGTTGTTACTGTGAGACTCAGTCTGAGTGATGGGGGAGAAATTAGGTTTCTAATCAAAAAGCAGGATTGTGACCCAAGAGAAGGGAAACAGAATATGAGAAAAAGAGCAGTGCCTAAAACTCTCCTCAGCCTAACATTCATTACAAGAAATGTCGATATTCAGTGCCCCATTTTTACTCCCAAGCTAGTGTGTTCTTAGAGAGTCCTTCCAATAGACGGGTGTTAAATCTTCCATCTTGGAGGCAGCTATTGGTCTGCTGTCACCCCCTTCTGCTGCTCTGTCTCAGCCCTGTCCCCTGTCCCAGTGCTCCTGGGCTGGGGATTTCATGCTCACCTCCTTACCCAGCAGTTACACTATTCTTAGCTTCAGAGGGAACTGGGACTCTATGTGCTCAGCCCCCTGATTTCATCAAGTGCAGCTCTGTAGCTCTCTGAGCCATGGGGTCTCTAGGCTGGAAGCCGAGCTGGGGAGGCAGGACACAGATGCTCTAGCCCAGGCCCCAGGGCCGGCCCCGGGCTGGTTACTTGTCAGGCTGTGTCTCAATGTGCTCCTGGGAGACCCGGCAGATGTTTTTTGGAGCTGGCACCAAACTCTTCGTGGAGCCCCGTAAGTTGATTTTTTTTCCATACATTTCTAGGGATAAGTTGACTCCTGGGACTAGACTTGCCATCCAGTTTGTGGTACATGAGAAAGTATAATTAGGAGATGGAGTAGTAGAGATGTGGAGTGAGGCACAGTAAAGATAATAGGCTGAGTAGCGAAGTAGCTCTGTAACTATTATTATTTAAAAAAAAAAAAATGCTGATAAAAGAGCAGCCCAGAAAGCACAGAGGAATCTAGTAGAAGAATTATACTGATATGTTGGAATATCAGATGCAGGAGGGCAGAGGCCCAAATTCTCCAGGTGGTTGCTTCATCCTTGCGCATCCCTTTGGCTAAGCTGTGCATATCTTTGGGCCACCTGAAAAGTGTCCTGCAGCTGGAAGACTTAGGAGAGAGATGATTAACCAGGTGAGAGTAATCAGATGGAGCAAACTTATATTTCAGTGTTCAAGTTAAAGGCCATCTTGGCAGAAATCTTTGAAATTGTGAGTGACATCTGTTATCAATGTTTAGATGCTTAGAGAACCTGTAAGGTGCTCTATAAGAATCTATAACATAGATGATTTCTAAGTTTATAAATTAAGGAAGACTGTTCAGGGAAGGTATACACTTCTTTTTGTATGCTTACCAGCACATAACCTTAGCATTAGATGGTACTCATAAAAAGAGAAAGTCTGAAAATAACAATTGCCCAAACAAATAGCACTTTGAAACACATGCCAAAATGTAGTTGTATTTGTGGACCAAGAAGAAAGACTGGAAATTCTCAAAAGACAAACAATTACATCTTTAAATTTTAGACTACAATGTAGTGCAAATTTTACACAACTTCAAATTTTGGTTTAGGCCTAATGTAAAATAGACTGGGTTACATGTGACAACTATACTGAATGCATTCTATTTTTCAAAAAAGGTTCGATTCAGTCATATAGCCTGTTTTTTTAGTTACCATGATACTAAAGAATGAATTAAACCCTTTACCTTCAAACAACTGTTTTGAATAGATAGACATTAATTTAGAAAGAGGATCTGAGAAAAATGTTTTTTCAAACCAATGCATCATGCTCTATCTGAAATACTAACAGCTTCAGAGCTCAATATCCTGAGTATATGACCTTCTTCAGACATTTGTCTTGTTGGTTATATCAAATTGTTCAAATTACTCAAGTCAGGTCTCTCCATCCCAGAGTGATTATTAACAACTGCCTTTAAATGTAGATTTTTAAATCCCAAGCAAGGCTTAATTTTCCAACTAAATCAGACTAGGATTGGATCATATTTTTAAGTAATGAAGAAAATAGGAATGTTTTGGCTTTGGTTTTTAATGGACTAGTTTCCTTTCTCTATAACTCATAGCTTCCTTGAAAATCAAGTGGATTCATCTCACCAAATCAGTATTGTGAGCAAGAAATGCCACAGTTCTGAAGGGAGATGACTGAGCAGAATGTGCGGTTTCCAAGTCGTTACTGCTGGGCTTATCAGTGTCAGTTATCAGTGGCTTCAGCTATGCCGGGAAACAAAACAATGAAGCTTTTCTCCTTTTAAGTTCCAGGAGAGCTTTTGAAATATCCCCAACACCCCCCGCCCCCACACCTCTGATTTTAAGGAAAGAAAAAGATGCATACACAGAGTAGCAGATAAATGATTGTCCAAGATGAGGCATGAAAAGAGAGAAGGCCAGGAGGAGACCAAGTTATTGTAACCCATATTCCACAGCCCCGCTTAGAACAAAACAAGAAGAAATGGGCTTAAACTGGTTTCATGCTCATTAGGACTTCTGAGAATGACAGTTATTATTCTCTGATTAAAGACTCAAAAGAAACTGTAGGGTAGTCCCTTACAAGAGAAGAAGTGTTCACCTCAAGGCAGAGAGATGGATCACTTAACTTTAGCAGATCCCTTCTAGTCCAAAAAATAGGAATGACACCCTGAAATGATGTCAACACTAATATCTGCAGAGTGTTGGAACCACTATGGAGCCCTTTTCAGACTCTGCTTTGATCTCACTCCAAGGGTTCATGCATCTAAAATAAACCAACTACAGCACAACTTAAACTTGGTGCTCTGTGATGACCTGGAGGGGTGGGATGGTGGGCGGGTGGGGGGAGGGGGGTTGAGAGGGAAGCTCAAGAGGGAGGGAGATATATGTATACTTACAGCTAGTTCAAACTGTTGTACAGTAGAAACTAACACAAATTTGTAAAGCAATTATACTCCAATCTAAAAAAAAATTTAAAATAAATGAAAATGGAGGATATTCAGAAATTAAATAAATGTACTGATTCAGATATTCAGCCTAACTCAACTGTCCAGAGGATTGACTAATAAGACATAGATAATTGAAACTCAATTGACCTAGACAGTTCTTTGTATTTGTCATTGTCTATCTCTACTACCAGTCATATCTCTTCACATCTCCTAACTAGGAGTCAAACTGCCTGCCTTTCATTTCTACTTCCCTTGGTCATCCTTTCATGGAGATGCTAACAAGTTCAGGTCACTAACAGGATGCAGGAAAGTCTGGATTGCGGTGTTTGACCCCAGGGAAACAGGAAAACAGCATTGTTCAACTCCCACATGTGGATAATCATCTCATAAAATAAACTGATTATATTTGCAGAAAATCAACCTGCTGCCAGCCCATCTGTTTTTGTCATGAAAAATAGGACAAATGTCGCTTGTTTGGTGAAGGAGTTCTACCCCAAAGATGTAAATATAAGTCTGCAATCATCCAAGAAAATAATAGAATATGAACCTGCTATTGTCGTCTCACCTGGGGGGAAGTACAGTGCTGTCAAGCTTGGTCAGTATGAAGATCCTGATTCAGTGACATGTTTGGTTGAACACAACAAAAAAACCTTGCGCTCTACTGACTTTGAACCAAAGAAAACTATTTCAGGTAGGTCCTATCTGGCCTCAAGGGCCTGGGGTTGTGGGAAAGAAAAGTTGAGGGAAAGAGAAGTTGGAGATGTAAACTTTTGACAGATCACATTCAATATGGCATCATGCTGGAAATAAGACTTAGGTTCAGACTTAAGGATTAGGTTTAATTCCCATCCCTGAACAGGAATTAAACTTGTTGCATCTCTGAGCTGGAATCTAGGATAAAATCCATCTTATTTCATCCCCATCTGTCCTCTTCACCAAACCCTGTCTCCTTCATACTAAAGACTCTAGGATTGAATATTCATGTGGGATCTGATCTAGAGTGAATGCCACAACCAAGGGCAGCCCAGCTTATCTTGGTGTTCATTATTCCAATTCTTCCTACAAATTAGAGGCATACCTGGATGTTGGCTTCATGGCCTAATGGGAAAAAAAAAACCTCAAGACAGGAAGCATGCTGACTGTGTCAATAGCTGTAGGACCTTGACCAAGTCACTCTGCTGGTTCTTAGTTTACTTAAAGTCACCTCCAATTCTAAAACCTGAAAGCCCTTGAGCCTCTCAGTTGTCACTGTAACCCTGACCACTGCTGTTTGTTCCAGGAACTCCAAAACCGATGGAATCTGAAAACAGCACACAAGCTTCAGTTTCAGAGACCTGCTATGAGCCCCAAGGTTAGTTGAAGCCAAAGGGCCAACTTCAGAATTGAGGTTAAAGCAAACTCTGTCATTGTTAGATGGGGCCCAAAATCATTCTAGTTCAAAACAAAACAAAAACCATACTTGAGTCCGGTTGGCTCCCTCTAACTCTTCAAGCAGAGTCTTCCTGACTATAGGAATGGGTTTTTCCAAAGCTTGCTTTGCTGACTGTGAACAGCAACTTCAGTTCTGTGAAGGCTGTCTGGCACCATGCTGGGCTTCAGACCAGGAAGAATGATGGTGATGCGGGGCAGGCTGGTGTTGGTGCTGTAAGCCAATATCTGGCAGGAAATTTAGTCTCTTGCTAAGTGAGTGAACCATCTTCACTCTTGTTCATCTGCAGTGCAACCCGGGAAGGTGAACATGATGTCCCTCTCGGTGCTGGGGCTCCGAATGCTGTTTGCCAAGAGTGTTGCCGTCAATTTTCTCTTGACTGCCAAGTTATTTTTCTTTTAAGGTAAGATCTAGCTGCTTATTATTCATAACCCCACCCAAACTATGCTACATCTGGAAGAAAGGAGTTTAGGAATGATAAGAAGCGTTGGGAAAGGAAAAAAACACATAGAGACATATTACGATTCAATAAGGTGGGCCATTCTGGATACTTAGCATAACATTCTGTCTCCTGTTGGCCTTTTATTTCAAGCCAGACTCAAAAGTCATGTAATATAATGCAATACCAGTCAATAATCCTCATCTCCAACTGAGGAGCTAGAAAAACTGGACCTGAACAGGAAAAATCTTTTTCTTCATTGCTATTTTTGTGTATATGGCCAAGGGACCATGGGCTTTTTGAGAGACCATCAGTAAATGCTCACTTGAAGAATATTCATGGGAGCAGAACTTGTCTTTGACAGACCAAGGTGATGCCAGTTCTTGATCCTTAGTCATAGGACTCAATGTGTTGACCAGCCTAACTTTGGGATGAACCTACACTCCTATTCTTAGTGAACAGCTCACTAGTAACCACCCAGGATGCATGCAAATTGAGGATGAGATGTGAATTATTTGCCTGTTACTTGCATTCCCTCTTTGGTTATCTTGTTATTAGTGTTCAGTCACTAAGTCAAGTCCGACTCTTTGTGACCCCATGGACTGCAGCACACCAGGCTTCCCTGTCCTTCACTATCTCCCAGAGTTTGCTCAAACTCATGTACATTGAGTCAATGATGTTACCTAGCCATCTGCCACCACCTTCTTCTCTTGCCCTCAGTCTTTCCTAGCATCAGGGTCTTTTTCAATGAATTAGCTCTTCGAATGAGGTGGCCAAATTATCTTACACATGAAATTTGAACCGGGACTTAGGTTTGCCTATAAAGCTCCTTCTCCAGTGCCCCCAAACACCCTCCAGTCCCAGCTCCTGATCTAAGGACAACCCTAAACTTAGTGTGTTGGACTTACCCAACCTAGCCTGCAAGCATCCTCAGTCATTCCCCAACAGGTGAGTGTTTTACCAGCCATCCCAAGGACACAGGCCAAATAGCTATGTGAAAAGGACCTTCTGACCTCAGTAGGAATCAGAAGCATTAGATTTTAGTTTCAACTTTGTCACTAACTCACTACATTACCTGACCCAGTTTGCTTCACCCTGTTGGACCTGGGTTATCACATCTGTAACACAAAGGAGTGAAGAATAACTAAAGGAGAGCAGATGGGTTTTATGACTGGTGCCAACACTGATAAACTGATAGTGACTAGCTGAACTATCACCATGTGTAGAAGGAAAATATGCCAGGATAGGTTAGTGATGTCTGCAATGGTACAACCACAGCAAGTACTGACCATCCCCATGACTGCTACGATTCCTTCCAGCACTGAAGGTCTATGATTGTATAGCTCTGACAGTTTTCCTTCATTTCCAGGCTGACTGGCATGAGAAGGCTGCATTCCCTGAAAGAAACCAAAAGCCTGCAGAGGAACTCTCTCTTAGGCTTTCAACTTTTTGGTGATTCAAGTTGACCCATCCCAGCCTTGCTTAAATGGCTGTTCTGCAAACTGGTTTTCCTTTAAAAGCAACAAACCCAGCTTATCCTTCAGCCTGATGAAAGATAGAAGTCCTGGAGAGTGGGGGCTTATGGCCCCAACTGTTTTATATGCTGCTTTATAAAGGGATAAGAGATATGAGCGTATATAGGGCTCATTTTTTTTCCTATGACTGACATACTTTGAAAGTGGTGTTTTGTTCCTTTGACTTTCTTTGCCTCCAGAACTAGAAAGTGGGACCCATCCGGTTCCCAGCTCCATTCTCCAAGAGGAAAAATAGATCCTGGGGAAAGGAGAGTGGGTGTCCTTCTACCTAAATGTAAAAGCCTCTGCTCAACCCAGCACTAGATTTGCCCAAACTAGTGTTCTCATCCACAAAGGCACTTTCTGCTTTTCCTAGTACTTGACAAACAAAACTACACTTGACTTCCTAATACTCTCTGTGTAGGCAATGGGGTTTCTAAAGTCTCATCTAAATACTCTCCAAGCTATTAGCAGAGATCAGAGTAAAATGCAGAGGAAATGTGCTTTCCTCAACTTAACAAACGTGAATTATTGCAAGTTCCAGGCACTGTGCTGAGAGCGCAAAAATAAGTAAGACATGAGTCTTGCTTTCAAGCAACTCACTGTGCAAGTATTTTTGGAAGGAAGGACAGGAATGAGTCCCCAATATTTCCCTGTAAAACCAGAGTCTTCCTGACCCCTTGCCTGCCCATCTGTGCATGGGGAATTTGAGGGCATTGGATCTTTGGTGTTGATGGTTTTCTGCCATTCTTCTTTGTCTCTGTTGCATTTATTAAAGTGCATTGTAGGTACCTTGCTTCTGACTTTATTCATTGCGGACCACTGCAGGGGGAAAGTGGGGGGCGGGGGGGATGCTGTGAATTCACTAGTAGTCAGACGAAAACCAAACTGAGCTCATAGGTCACACCACAGCTTCCTGGGCCCCTGGCCCAGCCCTGGGTTTCCTGCTGTTGCCGCAGCTGCTACAACATCAGCAGCGCCCCTCCTCGCATGTGGCCACCGACCTCTGCTCCCCTCACCTCGGCAAGGCCAGCTCTATCCCTTTGCAGGAACACAGGTAGCAGAGGCCCAGAAACCCAGCACCGTGGGCGCCTCAGCACCTCTGCGGGGTGTCAGCTGGGGACTCATAAGGTTACAAGTGAAACAGCAAGGCTCACCCACAACTCCCCCGCCTTTGCCATCTGCAGACTGCCACATCAGGTCCTCACACCCCAAACCAAAGAAAGGAGGCAGCTGCATTCTGAGTCAGTGAGTTTAGGACAATCTAGGTGGATAAGCCAGGTCTATCCTGGGAAAAACCACTAGAAGATTCCACACATTGTCTGTCACCTCATGGGCATCAAGAATGCCTATTTCCAAAACATGTGCATCTGTTACCTTGGGCCATTCTTAGAATATTTCTCTGAAGTTGCTAAAAACTAAAAGATCATAGATTCATTTTTCAGGTGGAAAAAAAATACCCCCAAAAAAGTTGTGTACTTTGTCCAAAGTCATTCAGTGGGACAGGGATATTTCTGGGAGCAGAACCAAGTTATCAGGGGTGCCAACTCCAAGTTCAAACAGTCCTGCACTTAGCATATGAATGGGCCATACACTGGCCCACTTTGATCATCAGCAAAAGGCAACCTAGCATTTTAGAGGACTGTGAATTTCTTCCACCAAAAGGACCCTCCAGAAAAGATTTAAGGCTGGAGCCAGAGGGGACTGTGGCTGCCTTCAGGTGTGGGGACCTTGCTACCATGGATTATAGGTTTCCAGAGCTTTCACATGCAGAATCTCAAGTCCCACAAGGACCCGAAAGGAGTTTACAGAAGAGTATTACACAGACTCAGTAGGTGGCAGAACAGAAGCCCCAGAGGCTGAGTCATTTGCCTGAAACTTTGGCTCCCTCACCCATGTTCTTTCCTTCCCTCTCTATAGTGACTACTCTCCACTTGCCTGTGCTGAAGCCCAGACAAATTGCTGCCCAAGCTGCCTACTGCTACAGCCTCCTAGGGCGCAGCTGCGTGGGAGCACCCAGAAATGCAGCCCCGCTCCCTTGGCCCAGTCATTAACCAGCTCAGTGATCTTCTGATTGTCCCTCACTTCTCTGGGCGTTGATGCTTTCCCCATAAAATAATGTCAAACGCTTCTACTAGTGCTCCTCTAGTGGCTCAGCCATAAACAATCAACCTGCAGTGCAGGAAACTGGTTCAATCCCTGGATCAGGAAGATCCCCTGGAGAAGAAATGGCACCCCACTGCAGTGTTCTCACCTGGAGAATTCCATGGATGAAGGAGTCTGGTGGGCCACAGTCCATGGGGTCACAAAAGAGTCCAACACGACTTAGCGACTCAACAACCACCACCAAGACTTCTACTATTTCTAAGATTACACGTAATAGCTCTAATAGTTGTCTTAAGGCAGAAACATCAGTAGTAGAGGAAGGAGGGGTGCAATCCCAGGGCTGAGGGTGTATCTATTTTTGACATCACATCTTGGTTTACCGGGGAGGTAATTCTCTCCCCTGGGGATGCCACTGGGCTCCAAACTCAGGAACTTTGAAGCTGGGATTCTGGTTTTCACAGACAGCTTTCTGGGAATATCTCAAAGCTCTTTGGTGAAAGGAAAATATTCTCCAGACAAAGTAAAAAGGAGGTACCAAAGAACATCCCAGAGAAATAAAGTAGCTGCACAAGAAGATGTTCATGAAAGGTAAACTGGGGACATTTTTTAAAGTAAATAACTTTGTGTCCAATTTGAATCTTAAAAGGGAAACAGGCCAATTCCAACAATGGCTAAATGATGGAGATAAAATAAACACACTTCCAATGGGCTCTCTTTGGATTGGTCCCCCACCCCATCTGGCTATCCGCCCAAGGCATGCAGCACATCCCCGTCAAGCCCTTCTCTGTATCAGGCACAACCCGGGCACCAGGGGCCCTCAGACAGGCAGTCTCCCTTCCCCACCACGGGCACCAGGGCAGCAAGGGCCCTCTATGAAGTGGGGCGACATCTCTTCCATTGGAAGTCGGGGTGCTCCCCTGCAAGTAACCAGGCTTTTTCGTATTAGGCAGACACGTTAGGGCACCTCCCAAGGCCAGACTGGACCACAGAATGACAAGGAAGAAGGATGCCATGTCCAAGGACATGAGCTGCCCAGAGAAGCAGCTCTGCAAGGCTGCGCCCGGGGGTTTGTGTGGAGACTTCCTGGGCGCCTGCATCACTGTGGGAGCTCTAAAGCACAGTAGTACATGGCAGTGTCTTCAGGCCTCACGGAGGAGATCACCAAGTGGAAGGTTTTGTGTCTCACACTATGCTGCACAGAAAATCTACCCTGAGCAAAATCTGCATCATGGGATTTAGCATTGTCCCGATACAGGACAAACTGGAAGGCACCATCTGGTCTTATTCGGTACCAGTACAAGTCTGGATTTGAATATGTGGTTTGGAAAGTGCAGGGCAGTGTCACCTCACTGCCACTCGCCACTCTCTGCTCCGGGGAACTCTGGGTCACTTGGTTACACAGCACGCCCTTGTCTGTGAAGAGAAAAAATAAGGAAACAGTGAGGGGCTATGTTCTGCAGGTCCTGGGTCCAGCACAGGCCCACCCAGGGGACCTCAGTGGGCATAGGCAGGGGAAGGACACAGAGAGGAAAATTAAAGGCAGAAAATAACTGGAAAATCTAGCGTGAATGGGAAAGAGCCCAAGCCTCAGAAAATCAGAAACAGGGAAACGGATGATAGAATAAGTGGGACATAACAGTGAGTGCACTTACAGAAAAGCAAAAGGCTGAAGCCCACAGGGAGAAACATCTTCTTTTTATATCAGTGAGGAGGATATAGAATAAAACTGGGCTCCTTAAACCTCTGAGACTGTCTCTGGGGCTTCTGAAGAGAAGGAGATGGGAGGGACGTGCCGGGAGTGGAACAGCCCTGACAGTCACGTGCCTGAATTAGCTGTAACTCTCTGAGGCACATGCTTCCAACCCAGGAAACGTCTTTGTTGTTGTTTTTGTAGTCCTCAACCCTCTTGAACTAATCTTTTTGTAAAACACAATGAAAATGAATTAGTTTTTTAAAAAGGAAAAAAACAGAAATTACAAGCCTAATGATCACATACTTTGATATCAAACTGCCCTGCATGCTGCATGCTCAGTTGCTTCACTCATGTCCAGCTCTCTGCAGCCCTGTGAACTGTAGTCCCCCCAGGCTCCTCTGTCCGTGGATTCTCCAGGAAAGAATACTGGAGTGGGTTGCTATGCCTTCCTCCAAGGGATCTTCCTGACCCAGGGTTTGAACCCGTGTCTCCTATCTCTCCTCCATTGCAGGCAGATTCTTTAACCAATGAGCCATCAGGGAAGCCCTAACACTGGCTTATCGTCCATTTCCACATCCTCTGGGGACAGACTGGGTACCAGTCCATCATCGCACTTTTCTGTCTCCCAGCATGAACCCAGCTGCCCATACCCAGGGCACTCGGTACATGGAACAAACGAATGGGGACCTTCATCTAGAATTACATCTTTGTGTAATGGGAAAGGAAGAGGCTTGGATAAGGTCATTTCTAAAATCTGCTCTAGGGACTTCCCTGGTGGTCCAGTGGCTAAGACTCCACGCTCCCAATAGAGGAGGGGCTTGGGTTTGATCGCTGGTTCACGGAACTAGACCTCACATGCCACAACTAAAGAACCTGCATGCTGCAATGAAGACAGATGATTCCGTATGCTGCAACCAAGACCCGATGTAGCCAAAGAAATAAATATTTTTCAATCAATAAAATCTGCTCTAGCCCCGAATTCTAGAACTCTTATTTCTTTTGCTGTTGTTGTTGCTTATTTATTTTTATACAAGTTTTTAACGTTACACTCTGTTCACGATTATTACAAAATATTGAACGCCTCTATTTCTTTTTCCCCCAGTTTTTTTTATTTTTTTCTTTCTTTGTAATTTTTTAAATTCTGAAAGTATAATAAAGTTACCAGAGACTTGAAAAATACAGAACAAAGTAACATATAGTTCCACTCTAACATTACAATTACTTTCTTAAGTAGCTAAATTAAGATTTTTAGTTGGAGTTTCAGTATAAAACTTTCAAAAATGAATAGAATGAATATACAGAAAAGCAGAAGGATCGATTTCTGATGGATCAGGAGGGCTTCGATTCTGAGATCATTCTTTCACTTCCCGCAGTCTGATTTCCATCTCTCCTGCAGCACACACTTGGCCCCAGCTGAAAAATTCTCCCCTGAAGCAGCGCTTCCCAGTGGGTGAGCTGCCGTAAGTAGGTTACAAAGCTGCTGAGACAGTGCTCACAGGGGCCACTGGGACCTGGGGTAGCTGGAGCCTCCTGGGTCAGCCCCTCCTGGCCACACTCAAGTACAAATATGATCTTCTGTGTAAGCCAAGACATGACAACTGCTGGGAGGCGCTGCCCTAAAAGAACAGATGACCAGCTTGCTCCCCCAAACCTAGGAGTGTTTCTAGGAGTGCTCTGGAGTCCCTCTGTTTCCCTGCCCCCACCTTCAGTTCATCAGGAAGGCCTGTTAGCTCCACCAAGAAGTGTGTCTCCAAGTGCCTCCACTTCTCTCCACCCCCACCCCCTCCTGCCAACACCACCCTCTCGTGTCAGGCCCATGGCAGTAACCCCCCAACTGGTCCCCTTGCCTCTGCCCTTGCCCCTGGACAATCCCTCTCCAGGTCTTCATAAAATGTAATCTGTGATGTCAGGGGGGCCTCCTATCCTGGCCTGTGACCCGCTGCACCTGGCGGGACCTCTGCTGTCTGCCAGCATCCTGGCGTACCCTCTCCTACACCCATCACTGCCCTTCAGCTGCTGTGGCCTTCCTTCTGCTCCCCTCCCTGCCTCCCTCTTCCAGCTGCCTGAAGCTCTGCTTCCAGTTTTTCACCAGTCTCAGCTCTAAGAGTCTCTCCCTGGCAAATAAATGTCACTCACTTGGGTACCCAGAGTCCCCCTCAATTTCACCTCTGTCTTATTTTCACATCTTATTAATAACTATATTTGACATCACTGGGCTTATACACGCTTACTATTTGCCTTTCCCTTCTCACCCTGTATGGGCTTCCCTGATAGCTCAGTTGGTAAAGAATCTGCCTACAATGCAGGAGACCCCAGTTTGATACCTGGGTTAGGAAAATCCGCTGGAGAAGGGAAAAGCTATCCACTTCAGGATTCTTGGGTTCCCTGATGGCTCAGCTGGTGATGAATCTGTCTGCAATGCAGGAGACCTGGGTTTGATCTCTAGGTTGGGAAGATCCCCTGGAGAAGGGAAATGCTACCCACTCCAGTATTCTGGCCTGGAGAATTCCATGGACTGTATAGATGAGGTCACAAAGGGTCAGACACAACTGAGCAACTTTCACTTTCACTTTCTCACTCTGTGTACATACACATACACGGTGAGTCCTAGCCCCTAGGACTGTGTCTGCCATGTACCTGGCAATCAACAAATATTTGTGAACAAAGGAATATAACTTTCTCCACTTAAAAACTCACTACTGGCATGGATAAGTTTGCCAAATTTTTTTTTATTGAATTATAGTTGATTTACAATGTTGTATTAGTTTCTGGTGTACAACATAGTGATTGCTATTTATATGTATATATATATATATATATTCTTTTTAATATTCTTTTCCTTTTTGGATTATTACAGGATATTGAATATAGTTCTCTGTGCTATAAGACCTTGCTGTTTATCTATTTTATGTGTAGTACTTTATATAGTATTTGTCTTTCTCTTTCTAACTTACTTGACTCAGTATGATAATCCATAGATCCATCTGTGTTGCTGAAAATGGCATTATTTCATTCTTTTTCTGGTTGAGTAGTATTCCATTGTGTATATATGCCACATTTTCATTATCCATTCATCTGTTGATGAACATTTAGGTTACCTCCATATCTTGGCTATTGTAAGTAGTAAAGATGACAGATTTAACAAATAAAAATACAGGACACTCAGTTAAGTTTGCATTTCAAATGAACAACAACAAAAAATTTTTGGTAATAATTGGAGCTTCCCTAGTAGCTCAGCTGATAAAGAATCCACCTGTAATGCAGGAGACCCCAATTCTATTCCTGGGTCAGGAAGATCCACTGGAGAAGAGATAGGCTACCCACTCCTGTATTCCTGGGCTTCCCTGGTGGCTCAGCTGGTAAAGAATACACCTGCAATACAGGAGACCTGGGTTTGATCCCTGAGTTGGGAAGATCCCCTGGAGAAGGGAAAGGCTGCCTACTCCAGTATTCTGGCCTGGAGCATTCCATGGACTGTATCGTCCATGGGGTCACAAAGAGTCAGACATGACTGAGCGACTTTCACTAGTAATAACTGGGACATGCCATATTTGGGACATATTTATTCTAAAAAGATATTCATTGTTTTTGTGAAATTTAAATTTCACTGGACATTTTGCATTTTATCTGGCAATCCTAGTCATGAAGATCACCGAAAGCATACCCCAGGAAGTCTTAAATCCCAGCATGAGCATCCCTAGGCCCCCGGATGTGAAAGAAGGAGGTTCAGCAACCAGGTTGCTATGTCTAATCAGCTGGCTGCCAGGCCTGCACTGCCTCCTGCAGGCAGGGGTCCCCCCTCTCAAAGGCACCAGCCCCTCCGAGAGGGAAGGCCACTTGGAACTTCTGGCTCTGAGATAAGCGCTCTGGCAGCCCCCGCTCAGTCTTTGGGAGTCTGTCCCTGTTCTAAAGGTGGTGTGAAGCATGATACTTATGAGAGCTGAGTGCTCCCTTCCTGACCTAGGTAATATAACAGTGTACAAATAAAACTGCTGCTCCTCTTCTGACAGCCCAACCTTAGTTTCATCTGCCCACACTCGAGAACAGAGGAGAGGGCTTCAGAGACCCTCACTCAGGGGCACCTGCCCTCTCCGTAAGCCTTCACACTGAGACCTTGTCAGGGTGGCACAATCATAAAACGACCCCCTCCCCACCATGGTGTCCTTCCATCACTCCTTGAGAGGCGTCGCTTCAACCAGGGCACTTCTCAGAACAGCAGTGCAGTAAGGAGTGGGGCTCCGGATCCACACCACTAGGGTTCCTATCAGCTCCATCATCTTGCTATGAGACCTTAAACACAACCTAACTCCTCCTCAAGCCTCAGTTTCTCCATCCATAAAATGGAGATGAAAATAATAACAGTTTTTTCACGGGACTGCTGGAAAATTAAATGAAATAACACAAGCAATACACCCAGCAAGTGATCTAAGAGTGCTAGTCATTGCTGCTGCTATTGTCGTTTTTGTGAAATAGACTGATGAACAAACTCCTGAGAGCTTGAGTCTCATCAAAGACGTTCAGAAATAAGATGCTGAGTAAATCTAAAAAATAAAGTTGTGAAATCACACCAAAAAAAAATTTTAAACCATGTTGTACCAATCGATGGCAAATAAAAAAGGGACTCTCATCTTTCATTTCTGTCACTGGTGTAAGTATGTCATAGAGCTCTGTGCTACCCTAAGACCTGAGCCAGCTATGCTTATCCCAAACCCCTAAGAGCACTGGGAATAGGAAATGAATCTGCTAGCCCTATGTCTTCCGAAGGTTTCAACAGGCTTGTTCATAGGAGACCACAAAGTACAGAAGAGAGTGACCCCCAAAGTTTAGAGCTAAGAGAGACTCAAGATTTAATGACCTACTATGGACGCATTGCCCTTGAATTTTCCTTCCCCATCTCCCTTAAACCTGTGGGTGTCTGCATCTGAGTCCAGGCGGCGAGCGCCCTGGACTGCCTTTCTTTAACCCAAAACCACCACACAACAGAGGCCTTTGGACCTGACGGGGCCCCAAGGATTTGATAAAGAAGCCACTCTTGTCCCAGGCTTGGATTTGATCACTACACTAGCTCAAAGAAGGAGGGGGTTTCTCCCAGTTTCCTTTGAGGCGGGCAGCTTTGTTTTTGACCTTATAGCGCCCTCTGCTGTTCTAATTAGCCCATCTCCATAAGTAGGTCATACTGGAGGTTTGGCAGAAAAGAGGTCAGAGGAGAAAAATATTCTTTGTTCAGAACTTACTCAAAGTTGCAGCTTCTGTTCCCCCATCCCCTTTCAGCCCTGACACTGGCAGCTGCTTCTCTGTTGGGCCAAAGGGGCCACCCTCCCCAGTCACTCAGAGCACTGTCTTCAAGGACATAAGACAGCACCCCACAAGGGTACATGGGACATTTCCCTACCAGACAAAAGCCTAGTGCAACAGCCAAGGGCACAGTGAAATGTCTTTGGATGGACATGGACAAACACATCGCTTTTTTAATGAAAGAACAGAAATGTGATTAAAAGGAAATGCTTAGAAACATCTGTGTGATGATGGCAATGAGTGGTCTAGCAGAAGGGTTTCTGAATCACTTTCTTCCTGTGGCCCATTCCATTCCAAGACCCCCAGGACAGACCTGGGCGGATGGATAAGAGGAAGCATGCCAGGGAGGGACTGAGGTCCAGCAGACGTCCTCTATCCCCAGGACCTCTGTTTGGGGGGAAGATCTTACTGAAGGCTCTTTGGGCCAGAGCCAGCATGAAGAACACTACCATGGTTTGCTGCCCACGGCCTGTGTTTGAAGGAAAGCGGTGAGGAAGAAGCAATACTCCATGGTATTACCGTCGTCACCTCTGGAGCAGCCTATGGAAGGAACAGTCTTGGTCCAACCAGGTCAGTGATATCTTTTGTGACGGGGCTGTGTGGGACCTGGCCTGACCCTGACCCAAGCACATCTCTCAAGCCATTTGTAGGATCTTCTCTCCAATTATCCCCCAGGCATGGAGAGCAAGCAGGTGACATCTCAATTACCAAGGGCTAGCAATTGGTAATAGTTATCCGGAGCACAGTTTTAAGAAGGGTTGTGAACCATACGTAAAATAGATAAGCAACAAGGATTTATTGTATAGCAGAGGGGAATATATTCAATATCTTGGAAAAACCTACAATGAAAAATCAGAAATACATTTAATATATATTTATATATTAATAAATATATATATATAACTGAATCACTTTGTCATATACCTGAAACTAACATAATATTTTAAATCAACTACACTTCAATTTTTTTTAAAAAAAAGGACTGAGGCTATATCTAGACCCAGAGGAGCAGAGTGATGTGTCTATTAGCAATACCTGCCCCAGGAACAGGAACAGAAGGGAACACCACATGGCTTTGTGTTTGCCACCATCCTGCTTAGATGTCAGTCCTGGTAATGAGTCCCGCAGAGAAAGACTAATCAGAGGCAACTCTCTGTTGGATTATCCTTTTGGTAAAGGGCAAATTTCTAAATCTCTGTCTTTCCCTTGGCTTCCCTGAGACCTCATGGGCCATTTCCCCCGCTATCAATTGCTGTTGCCTGCAGCCTAAGAAATAAAATTTTAAAAATGAATTAAGATGCTCTATATCTCTCTTTAAAATTTTAAACCCTGTGCCAAAGCCAAACATCTCCCTTGTGTCATTTATCCACTGCTTAACAGAGATAATCATACCCAGGCTAGCCAGGAGAACCCCAGGGATGGGGCCTACCAAGGGAGGGTCCCTGTTCTCTTGAGTCACAGGAAGGAAGAAGGCAGGAAGGGACTTAGGTGTTCTGATTTCTAGCCCCACTTCTGTCTCTATCTACTGATGTGGCCTTAAGCAACTTTATCCCTCAGGGCTTGGGCTTCATCTTCTGCTTGGCCCCAGCAGCTGCTAAGTTGCCTTCCAGGTCTTGCACTTTAAGATGCTAATGTATGAAGCTGAGAGCTGAACTAAGAGAATTATCGGTTTATATCCCCCTGAGTGTGTGCTTAAACTCTGTCATGCCCAGCAAGGGAGGAAAGCAAAGCATGCTTTCTTTTCTTCACTGGGGGATAGCATCATTTCTTGATTCAGTATGTGTGTGACTCATCAGAACCTGGAGGTTTGTGCCCTTATGCCAGCTTGGAATCCAGTTATTATTGCATTTGGGAGAAAGAAAGTGCTGAAAACAGCCTTTGCAGGGAGGTGGAGAAGAAAAGCATTAATTTGGCAAGAAAAAAAAAATCTCTGCATCGTGTGATAACATTTTGATATCTTATTTATCATCTTCATCCCTAAAATCTACTCAGCCACCTATTATCTCTGTCCTAACAGAGGGAAGAGGGCAGACCTTTCCCAGGAAAGAGGGGGCCCCTGGGGAGGACCGAAGGCTATCTCTGTCTAGTGAGGAAGGAGAACAAAGGTGATGCCACATCCCTTCCAACCATGCTGACACTTCTAGTTTTTGTAAAGGTGTTCGCTTCTGTGGGAATGGGGTTAATAGGAAACTGACATTTTGGAAGCAAGACTAGAGGAATCTTGAAACTCAGTACGTACTATCTGGCAGAATTAATTTTTTTTTCATCTGAAAATTGTCAGAGAGATATTCAAGTGTTCTTTGAGGAAGAGGAACAAAAGATGAATGATTAATACAATTCAATTTAACAGATATTTATTAAGTGCCCACAGTTTTCCCCAGGGATCACCTGGGCCAGTTTTGGAGGAGGTGGTTTCATTGCCCTAAGGGAGGAAGGGTTTTGTCAATGGATGAACAATGACAACGGATTTACCTTTGAGACCCAGACATGGTTAACTGTGACCCTGGGTAAGTAGCTTATCTTCGGGGTGGGGGGGGGGGGGTGGAAAAAGTACACAACAGCATGGATAATCTAAAACACAAGATCATCAAAAATGGTATTTTATAATTTACTTTTAGCATGTATTTCATTATTTTGTAAGGCCAGTTTCTTTCCCCAACTGTAAGTTTTCTTGATCTATTAAATCTATGGGGGTAAAGCTTTTCAAGAATCATAGATTTCTGAAAGTAGGCTCATAGTCAACATAGGAAGAAGTGGTACCTTTTAACTTTCCAATAATGAAAAAGGGGACCTGACATCCCTCATATACTTGATGCCCACAGGGGTCTCCTTTCCTGTTGTAGGTCAGAACCAATGGTGAACCACCAGGCAGTTATGGTTTTTATAGATCTGTACAACAAGATGGGCAATAAGAAATAGCCTACAAGATGTTCAGAATACGGGAGTCTCAGCTGCCCAGGAAGCCAGAGAATTCTGGACCCCTTAACATGATTGGTCCTGGCGTCCTCATGGCCTGAGTTCTGGGCTGCAGAACAACCCTAAGTGACCTTGCTCACCAAGCTGGCCCCCTAATCACCCCAGAGATAGGCTACATCTGAGAAGAGGAAGTCACAGCCCAGCACTAAGAGGAACTTTTGGTAAAGGGCCCAGGCACTGTGTAAACAGCACTGAGAAATTCACCTTTGGGAAAGGGACTCAGTTAATTGTAAGCCTGGGTGAGTACCTCCATTTCAGATGTAGTGTTAGCAAAACCCCCCTCATCATCTAACACCTAGCAACCAGAGAGGTGGCACTGGTGGCTAGATGATGAACTCCCTCATCCACTGGGAAAAGACTATAAATATCGAACCACCTTTCCTGTAGATAAGCAAGAGCCTGTAGTTTATGTAAAGGTGTCTGCTCCTGTGGGAAGCAAGGCAATTTACATTCGGAACCGGGACTCAAGTGAGAGTGAAACTTAGTAAGTACTAGCTTTAAACCAAAGGTGTCAGTTTATTTGGTTTGGTTTTTGAATTATCTGGAAGCTCCAAAGAAAGAACACTTTTCCCTGAGGATTTGGTTCCAAAATTCTGACTTCAAACTTCTAAAAAGATCTAATGTTAAGGCAGATGGTAGGCTTGAAAAACTCTATTTCCCTATGTGATAAGTAGAGACCTACTTTTCTTTTCTCCGCTTATTTGTTTTATTTTGTTTAGGAAATGGGGAGGAGAACTAGACACTCTGGGAGGTTGAGGGGGATAGATTTGCACAGTATTTTTGGATAGATTAGGCCCAGAAAATCAAATCAAAGAGTAACAGCTCAGAAAGTCTTGAAAGACCACCTAACTCACTTCTTTAATTTTGCACATGAGGACAGTGAAACTCAGAGAGGTTTGGGAACTTGCTCAAGGTCACACAACTGAGCCTGGTCTGGGACTAAGCCAAGGCACCTCACAGCTCAGACCAGGCCAGACCCAAGAGAAAGAAAACATCATGGTTCTTGACTAAGCAAGTTTATTTGCACCCCAAACATTCTTTTTCCAAGATTTAGTGAGCTCAGAACAGAACCCCAGGGTTCTAAAGAGAGGTAAAATCATCAAATGCCTGTTTTGTGGGGGAAAGTTGACTGAAGTCGAAACAGCTAAACTTGATCTTAGGGGAAATGTTCAGCCATCTGCAAATGGAGGCAGGGATGCAAAAAAGCCCAAATGAAAATGCTGGTCTTGTCTTCAGACTGTGACCATCAAACACTACCTATAAATTCTGCAGCGCTAATTTCTCTCCCAGTGGGATTTTATATTCTATGATAAATTGCATCAGCTATGCAATTACTCTGGACCACAGAATGTGTATACAGAATGGCTTGCTGAGCTTTTGTGTCTTAAAATGGCAATCATATCTCTGGACATATCTCTCAGCCCTGAAGCTCTGGGCTACCACCAAGAAAGATACCATCACTTATCCTGTCTGAAAAGCTCGGAAGTTGAAGGAAAAATTTAATTCTTGGGAAGCTCAGCAAAGTTAGGTTCACTGAGTTGACCCCTCCGGTTTTTGCAAAGCCTCGGAGCATTGTGTTCAACAAACCAGTGGCTCTAAGATGATATTTGGGAAAGGGACTCAGCTCACAGTACAACTTGGTAAGTGGAAAAAGCACTGAACCCTCTTCATGAAAACAGTATGAGACCCTTTTACAGCAGTTCATGGGTATGTGACTTCTTGGCCCATCTCTGCTCATAAGCAAGTTCTGCCTGGCTAAATGATACCCTCTCCATATCCTCCAAGATGGTCCAGTCATGAAGGTGCACCCACGCAGCTAAATATAGCTTTTGCTAAATTCTCACAAAATCGCTTACCCTTCTCATCAAACTGCTGGGTAGTTCTGTTACCCTCATAGCCCTGCTGGTTTACCAATTAGAGGAAGAGAAGTACTCAAGGACTTGGAGATTTTTAGGGCATTGTGAAAAGAGGATCACTGCCAGTGTGTTTGGCTTCTGGGGAGGAAAATAATGATGATTTTTAATTGCTTACTATGTGCTAGGCAATGGGCTGCATGTTTTCCATCCATTATCACAGCAGATCCTTATACCGGCTATGTGGGTTAAGTGTTATTAATATCGTCATTTTATAGAAGAGAACTTTTTTCATTTTTATATTTTAATATTCTTTTGGAAGCTCAGAGAGAGGTTGAACAACTTGTTCAAATTGATTGAGTGAGATAGAGGACCTAGAATTTAATTCTTGGAACTCAGATTCCAGAGCTTAGTGTTTATTAGTGGGGGAGTGGATTATGTTTGAAGGGAAATCACTGATGCTTTGGTCTCTAAAGTTGCTAAAACAATCCCTAGAGAATTGTGCTCTCAGCTAAGCAAGCCAGGGATTGAGCAGCAGGGCCAGTGCAACCCACATACAGATCCTAGTCCTTATAACAACTTCACCATGCAGCCTCATTCTCCCCACTTTTCTCCCCTCTTTACAGACAGGGAAAGTGGGGTGCAGCAGGTTATGGAACTTGTCCTTGGTTCCAAACCCAAGTCTCCTTGACCCCAAAGCTGAGCTATTTCAAATTCATTGCAACTGCTAACCAGCTAGGTTAATTAATTCATTAATGGCAACAATCAAATGTTAGGTAAAGATGGATTAAAGTGTTTCCTTAGCTCCTCCCCCTTTTCAGGAATAACTACACAGTTTCGTGATTATACAACACTGGGTTTCCACCTTTGTGCTTCCTTTGGGAGACACGGAGGAGCCCCGGCCCCCAGCACCTGGTGGAAGGGTCTTGGCAGAATTTGTAAAGCAGTCTGTGGGGGTGTGACTCAGGGCGGATCTGAAAAACTCCTCTTTGGAAAGGGAACGAAACTGACAGTAAGGCCACGTAAGTCTGAGTAACTAATGGTTCCAGATTTCTCTCTGGAATCCTGATTCTTAAATTTCCTATTCTGTCTTATAATCAAGTCCAAATCCTGGCAGCCCCATTGATGGATTCCAATTAAAACAACCGGTGACATATACCTACCTCATGCAGGACTCTGTTGTTTACCCTCACGTGCTATTTCACCTAATAGACCCACGTGAGACTGCTAGTGAAACATTTAAACTAAGGAGTCAGACTGTTAGAAAGTTTAATTTCATATTATAACCGGTGGGATTTTCCATGAGACTAAGAGAAAATCAGTGAACTCGCAGAGCCTCTATTCTCTCCCTCTGTAAATGTGGGAGGCAGTTCCTACTCCTATTTTACTGGAGCAGGCAGGCTGTGGGGGGATGCTGGCACATTTCCAACTCAGTGACAATATGGCAAGGAAAAAGAAGGGCCCAGATAGTCCATAAACTCTACCAGCAGACCCTCATCATGAAAAGCTGGTTCTATCAAGAGAATCTTGGATGATAAGTAAACATTTAAATAGGTAGTAAAGGGAGTTTGAGCAACTGAGTTTTTGTAGAGTCTTGTGTCATTGTGTGGCACCTCATCCAATATTAAGCTGATATTTGGGAAAGGAACGATCCTGAGCGTTAGACCAGGTATGTTTTAAAGAAGATGATTTGTTTCTAAACACAAGCCTTCACTCTTAGAAATTCTTTGAAAGATCACTGAGTTACTCACTGAGCTATTAGCATCTTTGGGGACCTGCTGTCACCAGTCTTTCTGGCGAGATGCTCATGAGGGCAGCCTCATATGGAGACTCTTTAGGGCTGTTTCTTCTACACCTTTAAGCCCTTGGACATGTTATGCTGGTTTTGGTTGTTATTGGAAATGTGTGTCTGACAAATGAAATCTGAACTAAAGTTTTAGTGTGTAGGGTAGAAAGCACTTGGGAAGAAAGGATATATTAAGCTAAAGCAATGTAGGGTGTGCAATGCAACCTGACTCAAAAGAAGACAGTGAGATGCAGCCTGTTGATATAAATGGCTGAATGACCACTCTCATTCTGATATCTCAGGTGAGATACTTGCCTTCCTAAGGCCTCCATGTTGGTGCAATTAGGAAGAAATTGCCTAATCCCTATGATTCTCAAATTCTTGGAGCCACACCAGTTGGGTAAAACATGTAGGATTTTCTGGTGCCGACATTAATCTCAAGCTGATATTGAGGGAAGTGGTAAGATTGAAATCAAATACTCAAAACAGGTCACAAACTTCTGAAAACATGACCCAGGATGCTGTTAACCACAACGCTTCTAACTGGAACTTTTTCATTCATTCTCGCCGTGGCTGAGCTCAGCAGAGAAAACCCTTTGAATACCCACTCATTTCTGTGCCCTTCAGTGAAAAGGGGCAAGTACGCTGGGAAGTGTGAGGGAAGGATTCCCTAACCCAACATAACAACTCTTCTCTCCATCTTACAATACTCAGAGGGAGATTTTTGAGTGCTACTTACCACTCTCAAAACAAATCTAGTTAATTAACTTGACTGTAGCTGAAATTTTGCTCCATGAGGGAATCTCTATTTACTGCAATAGAAGCTCATTCCAGACAATTGTTTGGGGTTTAACTTTTGCTTACAATTCATAAGAGATACCAACTACCCAATGGATATCTCAAAGTAAAACTTCCACTTTCGTGGCCAAATTAGTGTCCACATTAGAAAGGCTGGAATCAGGAGGTCCTAGTGAGCATTCTGTTAGTCCCAGATGACCTTCCTGAAGTCCCTTATAAATAAATAAATATTTCCCTTATAAATAAATAAATAAATGTAAATAATAAAAAAATATTTCCATGCTGACTTGTGTGTCCAAGAGCTCAAAACATGGACCAGTCGGCTGCCATGTTTCCAAACTGGGTTGGATATTTAGAGTACTCCAGACACCGGAAATGATAATCAGAAAAAGCACATGCTATTCCATTTTTACTTATAATTCTCATCTCTCCCAGAGAACTGTTATAAATTTTCTCCCAGAGGTGTTATATTCATCCTTCTTTTGGTTCCTTATTTGTGATGTGTACAGAGATGAAATATTGGTTGAGATTCAGAAAACATCTATGAGATTTACCTTAAGCTTTGCCTGTCAGAGAGATTCTAAGAGCTAAAAAGATGGGAAGCTGACATTTGGGAACTAGATTAAAAAGAAAACTCAAATTAATCCCAAGGAGCAACGTTCAGTAGATGGTTATTTAGACATCAGCCCCACAAGCCGAGTTGCTCAGATGGCTGCACTGCCCCTATCTTGGGCTTGCCTAGAAGAGTAATAATAACGTGTTCACCCCCAGATCTGTTTTCGGAAGAGAGAAATGTCAGCCTCCGGCCCTAAAAACTCTTGAATTGGTTCATTTCAATAGAGTTTATCATTACACATGGTGTTCTGGAAGTAATAGAAAAAGTGCATTAGAAGCTTCAGCAAATGGAAATGAAATGCAAATTTAGATTGTAAATATAGGACTGCAGTAAATAGATAGCAAGAAAAAAAAGACGAAGAGATTAGAAACTTACCACATTTCTCTAACCCTAAAGGGGTTGTATCTATGAATAGTTTAAAACTACTGAAGAGGAGGGGGGAGGAGACAGAGAACAGCAGCAAGCAGATTTTCTCCTAATCCTTTTCACTTTGCAAAATCAGAAATTGTCTTTCAATCAAATTTCCCCAAGCAGAAGAAAGAAATGATGTCTGTTTTCAGAGTTCAGGGTGTGTGGGTGGGAGCCTTCTAGAACTGATACTGAGCAGGGCTCCCTCTTGGTGACAAGAGCTGGCAATGTCCTGGTTGGAGAGGAAAAGAGAATAAGTCCAAAAATAAGTGCAAATAAGAGTGTGAAGACCAGAAGGGCTCACAGGCCAGGATTTCCCTTGGATTTTTCTGCCTTGACTTCTAACCTTTCCTGTCTTAGCTGATGGATGAGGTCCCAGATGAACAGACCCTAGGATTCAAACCACCAGTTTCAAGGGGGAAGCCAGCTTAACTTCACTCAGGAGACCTTGTTTATTCTGACTTGAAAGATTCTTTCAATCCAGCTGATTTTAGGCAGAGCTCTGTAAAGGCTGAAAGATTTTTTTTTTAAGTTAAAATTCTATGAGGTGGAAATAAAGATGTTAAATATTTGACTGACAGGGAGAACAAAAATCTGGTACATGCCTGCAACTGCTAAAGGGGACATTGACAAGGAGGAAAAGGACAGCAAAGAGACTGTCCTAAAGCTCTCTGGCTTGTGAGATTCAGGGCCCAGCCGCCTGGGGCACTGAGGGCACAGCAGGCTCCTCTTCATGGGAGAGAGAGGGGTCTCGTGGGGAGAGAGGGGCCTTGCATACAGTTTGCGTAAAGCTCTTTGCTGGGGTGTGACTCTGAGGGGTGCAGGCCAGAAGCTGGTATTCGGGCAAGGAACCAGGCTGACCATCAACCCCAGTGAGTATGAAAGGATGCAGCCACACGGGGCCCCTGACAGTTTTGTCCTCTCTAGACCACGTCCTGCAGGCTCTCCTGGACAGGCACTGCTTCTTTTGCCTGGCCCATTATAGGGAAGCAGATCAGGAAAGACCAAAAAGCCCTCAAACTCCTACCTTTGAATACATCCCTGTAAAATTCCTTCACTCTCCTCCCCTTCTGCCGGGTGTTTCCGGTAAACCAGAATCTGGGGGTTTGATGTGAACAATTTCCAAAAACCAGAGAAACAGTTAGCCCCGAAGTATAATAAAATAGAGACTGTGTGAGTGCCAACCGGGGTAGACAATGGGGGAAGAAGAAAAAAAGAGTGGTTTATCCAAACTAAGGTGGCAGCTCAGACAAAAAATGAAAAAAAAAAAATCTTTAAGTTTTAATAAATAACATATATATTTATCAAGCTTCCATTGCCCTCTGGAAGCCCAGCTCCCACCTGCAGCAACCAATTTGGGGGCATGTTGTTAAATAACCCACAAGCCATGTTGTGCTGTCGAGACTATATTGACCCCCAGGGCCCTGCTGCAAAGAGCTGCCCCGTTAGTGTTTTTGTAAAGCCTCCCCTGACTGTGACACTAGTGGAACCGGCAGCTATAAACAGACATTTGGAAAAGGCACTCTCTTAATTGTGAATCCAAGTAAGTTCAAAAGGCCCGGTGGGAAGTGGGAGGGATTCAAAACATGTCTTTCTTCTGATTTAAATTACTTGTCTTCCCCCCCAACCCCCAAAACATTCCAGGTTAGTTTCCAAATCTGATGCTTGTGTTGGGAAGATATGGGCCCCCTCAGAGAGATTAGAACTTCATTGTACAAAGACTAAATTACCTTCGGCCAAAAACATTCCTATCATCCATCTTCAATGAGATTGTTGGTTCAGGGAGAAAAATTGAATACAGGATCCTGAGGGATTCAGCTAAAGCCAGGAAATGTTTGCCAAAAAGATAGAGAGGAAATTGACATATTGTGACTATGCAAATTCAGTAGACCAAATATAAATCTTCCTGATGTAGATACTAAAACTCCCCTAAATTTATCTCCTGAAATAATGAGACCCAGAGATTTCATTAATGAATGCTGGAAATTCTACAGACAGATTTCTTTTCTTCTTTTACCTTCATTTTCTCTCTCTTAAAGGAACTGTTCTCCATCCCCAGTCCAGTAACTGAGGTCTCTGTGAGTGGAACTGTCAGATTAACTCAGCATTTAACCCCTTTTCCCTCTGTTACCAAAATTATTGATTAAGTCACCGTTTGATTTAGCTCAACCCAGGAGGAGGCAAAAATGCATTTGTCCTCTGAATCATGAGAATATAGCACTACAATCTCTCCTTCAAATATGCACCCACACGTTCATAAGGGTAATAACATGTGTTAAATACTTGGAAAAGTTTTAAATGCTATATATATAAAAAACTAAGCAACTGCGGTAGCTATTGGCATTCCTTGAGAATCTTTCTGGTGGCTCTGAAGCCAGTGGTGCTTATAAACCAATGCTGGGAAGACAAACTTGTTATAAAATTTGGGTAAATAGGAAAAACATGTTGAAAGCACTCCCAGTCTCCTTTTGACATAAGCTAAGCTCCCTGGTTGCTGAGTTTTATTTATTCAGTTCTGCTTTCTATGATTAGGAGAGGATACAGCACTGGGAGAGGTATACTACAAAATACAGCCCAGGCGAAGCTCTTGCAAGACTGGCTGGGGGTGGGAGGACAGTGTAAATGCGTAAGTGATGCAGTGCATGCAGTGCTAAAGGAGTTATTGCGGCCCTGGTAACAGCCAGCTTGGAATGTTCTGAGCTAGGTCCTGCCTGAAAAACAGTCTGTGTGGTTAGCTCAGCGGTGAAGCTGTCACATGCATAAGTGCCTTGCTCAGCATGGGCAAAACCAGCACACGTCTGCAACAACAGAAACAGTGAATAATGTGGAAGCCCATGCATTCAGTAGTCTCTGAGGTCCTAGCTAATTAAAGTTTCAAAGTGCTTTACATGAGCCTCCTGGGAGACTCAAGGACATCACTTTTCAGAGGGTGGGCAGCCAAAACTGGGGACCAGACTGGTTTCATCTTTGGTGTCTCGCTGGAAACACTAGGGAGAGCTCTATGGTGGGTGTTCTAGAATGGACAGAGAAGCTGAGGATTCCTCTCAGTACTTGGTGGGCCAGTCAGGGAAGTGAGAGCTATAACCCCTACACAGTAAAATGTAGAAGCAGACAGCCTCACCATGCAAAGAAAATACCTGTGCAGGGCGAGCATTTTTCCAGAGCTCCAGACAGTAATTGTAGGTCAAATTTTCCATACAATGGACTCGTCTTCTACAAGGGCTACCAAGGCAAGGCTGGAGTCCAGTGGACTTTAAGTACTATTTTCCTTCAATCAACAGAGGACAGAGATTATTGTTATAGCGACACTTTGGCACCGTCTGTTGGAGAACTTTCGCTGAGGGTAGGCATCTAATTTTGCTTAGGTTCTGAAATTTCAGTGGCTCAAGTGTGGTGAGGGGAGCTCTGTAAACTGTGGCACTAGGAAGCAGGAAGAGATGAGAGGGTCATTTGAATCCCTGACTGCTGTCTTGAAAGCAGATGTCACTTCTTCTTTGCTAAATAATAGCCTTTTTTTTCCTCTCTCCCATTTCAGGCTTCATGTTGACACTTTGTTAATAAGTGGTTGCTTGAAGAGATGACTAGAGAGAGTAGCACAAATTCAGTCGAAACAGTTGAAGAGTTTAAAAGTTGAATGCAGATAAGGAGCTAAAATATTTGTGTTTCATCTTTTTGGGGGACAAGGCTTGATCACAATGTGCCAAATAATGAGGTTGCCTGAATTTGGCTCCTCACATGGTCTGTGGCATCCCCCAGACACAGCCTGGGGCCAAGGAGACCCCAGGGCTTCCTATGGTTGTGACTGTCAGCAGTGGAAGCTGTGTTTGATCAAAGGATGCAATTTACAGCAACTCCAAGTAAACACAGAGTAACTCCAAGTAAACTCCAAGCAACCCTAAGAGAGGCCTCAACTAACTCTCCCATTATGGCTGCTGGGTTGCTCTGAGGTCAGGACACCTCGGATGAGCCTGTAGGGTGACTAGTTGTCCCGGTTTGTCTGTGATTGTAGGCTTCCCAAGACAAAGGTCTTTCTTTCCTAAATCCAAAAGAGTCCCCAGGATGATTGATCACATAACAAAGCTCAGATGTAAACTTTCTGTGAGATACTGCTCTCAGTAATGAGTAATTTAGGTTTAAAACCGACTGGAAGTTCAGTCAAATGTGCCCATCATTTTCATTCCTTATGCTGGGGCATGAAGGGAAGCTCAGAAGATGGTGTTTCCTGAGGCTGGAGCCTAAACCTCATCAAATTCTAGTCAGCCTCCAGAAAGCTGAACACTCTCCTCCTGTCTCCTTGTAATCAATTCATTGTCATCAGAAATGTGTGACACCTCGAAGGGAGGGGAGGACACGTCTTGAAAACTGATCAGAGAAATTGTTCTGAAAATGATGCTGTAAAATGGAAATGAGACCTTTAGAAAGAGAAATGCTGAACATGAGAAATCGGTAAGCCTCAGGATGGAAACCAGAGGAAATGGACAGAGACAAGGGGGTGGGAGGGAGGGAGGAGGTCAGCGTCCCAGGACCAGACATGCAAATGGTTCTCTGATCTTAGGTGGGAAGAATCTCAGCCTCACAGATTCGGACCCCTTTGGGTGAGTCTCTTCTCCCTGGAGTTAAAGAGGAAGTTGTCTGTGAGCTTTGGGGGTGCCCCCGGGGTTCTTGTAAAGGCTTCCACTGCAGTGTTAATATACTGGTGGATCCTATGGAAAGCTGATATTTGGACAAGGAACCACTTTGACTGTCCATCCAAGTAAGTGTAAAAGGACACAGAAACATACTGGAAATTCTGGGATTTCAGCCCTGGTATTAGTTTTGAGAGAAATGTGTGTTGCCTAGAAACCAGATCTTGCTTGACGTTGACCAGTAGCCTCCAGGGTCCTGTCTCTTCTTTAATCTCAGCATTCATAGATTCCATTTTGGACCTTGAGACTTTGGGTCTAACCCTTTGAGACTCTGGGTCTATCCCACTACTGTGGAGTAAAGCTGACCTTGACCTTGGAAAGACAAAAAAAGAGTCTGCTGCTTTCAGAGCCTTCTCTAGAGATGATGCCCAAATTTGGGGGTGAGGGTGTCCCTCTTCCAATCGCCTCCCCTGAGTAATCCATTCTGTTAGTACCATTCCTTATCAGAAAGTTCTTCCTTATATCAACCTTAAATGCTTCTTGGTGCAGCCGAGGCCATTTTCACTGGTATCATCTACAGCGGAGAGGGATAATCGAGAGCAGAGGTTGAATAAGTCCGTGGCATTCAGTTCAGAATGAGTTTCAAATGAAAGCAGAGAAGGAAAAAATGAAAACTGAACAGGAATCTAAGGTCTTATTTCAAATCCCTCTATGTTCCTTGCATGTCTCCTATGGCTTCTCTAGATGCAAAACTACAAAAAGAGAGGAGAAGGGGGGGAAAGGGGTGGAAAAACACACATATCCACGTTTCCTATCACTGAAACCACCAGCAAGGGATTACAATTAATTCCAAAGAGTTTCAGATACAAGGCTTAATACCTTTCTCCTCGTGGTGACTTGTATCCTTGCTGATAATTAGAGCAGATAGGAAGATTTGGCTTTGGTGTGTTTGCTGCTGCTCCCCGCTGGGAAGAGTGAGAAACTCTGTTTTTTTAAGATTCATAAAGTTCCTTCTGTCAGTCGTTGTAAAACTCTCCACTGCAGGGAGTAGCACAGCAGCTCTGAGTTAGAAAAAGAAAGAACTTGACTAACCGTGAAGCCAAGAAGCCAGAAAGACCCAAACTCACAGTGTCCCCCAGGTATTCTTGCATTTTAGGACTTTTGTCCTTTTCTTGCAAGGATGCTAATGGAGTCCAGTGGAAACAGATCACAGAGGCTGGAGTCCCATGGGTGCTCAGAAATGTAAATGGAAGGAATGAGCTATAGGAAGGGGGAAATGTTAAAATATTAAAATGTAGGAATATGTCTTTAACAGCTGCATGATAAGACTGAGATGGGGAGGAGGGTGTCACAGAGAAGGGTGACATCAGTCTGCGTTGCAGGCACTCTGTTTTCCCAGGCTTTCCACTGAGGGCAAAGTCTTCTGATGCTAAAGGGATGAGAATCTAGGTCTGCATCTTTGTGCAGGCATAGTCAATCAGGCAGACAGTATGGTCCCTACTCTGTGTGATGGAGAGGGGAGTGGGGATGGAGGGTTGAGATTTTCTGATATTGTGGTCTCTATCTGCTCTATTGAGGGGCAGTGTCAATTCACACCATGTGAGTGTGGCACTAGAAGTGCCGCTGTGAAGTTGAATCTTGGCTTGTTATGACCATCTTGAATGTGCAAGATGCCTCCAAGAGGAGCCTGGGTCTACCAAACAGGGGGCAGGTTGGACCAATATTGCCCAATTTTTGTTGAATTTCTCCAAGCCTAGTATTGTGGGGGCTGAAACCGAGAGGATGACATTTGAGCCTGGGAACCCTTTGACTGAAATATGCCAAAGGGGTCTGAAAGGGCAACACTGCCTTCAGAGCTCTGCTTTTGTTGTTAGCTCTTTGGCAGTTGTCATTTCAGCAAAAAAGCATCCACTTAGAAAGGTCAGCTCTTCATTAGCCAGACAAATGAGGACAACATATTGACCAGTGATCAAGAGCGAGGGGCCCAGATCTCAGCTTCTGAGAGGCTGGCATTTCCAGTCCTTTAATCACGGCAGCCTGTGAATATATGCTGTCTCAGAGAAGGCAGATCAATGGTGCCTGAGGACCGAGTGTCACCAAACAAGGGCTTGGAGATGGAAATGAGATGCAGATGGGGACATGGTGTGGATGGGTGACAACAGAGAAGGGAGAAGATGACAAGGGAACTCACTGATGTTTTTAAAACCATTGGCATGTCAGAAGTTGCAATGACCCCAAGGTGAAGAAGCACGTGTTTCTAGCAAGTTTCCTACCATCCCCCAAAGAATCTGACCTAACCGTGGCTCCATACTCTCAGATCTGAAGTTACCTAAGATGCCTTTTGAAGTGGCATCAAGAAAGACTGGGGTCTGAGATCACAGAGTCACCTGTCAGTTATTGCAAAGTGCTCGATGGCTGTGTGACAACTCCTACAAGTTGATGTTTGGGCAAGGGACAAGCTTATCAGTCATTCCAAGTAAGTTTGCCTGTGACTCTGCCTGTGGAGGGTAGCGGGGATAATTACCATAGGCATGGGGCTCAGATGGCTGTGCTGGTGGCATAGTGATTGGAAACACAAAGCTAAGGGAATCAAGATGTGTTAACTGTGATCAGAAAAGGAGATGGGTAGATGGGATCAGAATGGCAGATATGGGTTTAGTGCCTAAAAGCTATCACAGAGAGCTTGGACCTGAACATGGCAATTTGAAAAACAAGTCACTAACCTGTGTTCTCCTCACTCCACCCTCTCCTTGTTCATGGGGTACAAGATCAGGTGGGTGAACAATGGATACTGTAATAGGGTGTTAGGGAAGTGAGGTAGGTTGGAGCAAGTGATCAGAGCCTCATTCTGCGTTAATCCCAAGAAAAGGAATTGCTCCAAAAACTTCACAAAGAAATAAAATCCTTCCCAGAGTTAAAAGATATAATAAAGAGACCTAATGAGAATGAGCTTCAGAATCATGCGATCATCAGGAGAGAAATTAAATCTTCAAAGAAAAAGAATTTTTCAAATGTCCACACATAAAACAAATGGGCCCACAACTTTCACTAGACAGCGAGCAGCCCACAAAGCACTTTAACCTTCCCTTTAACCCCCGCTCAGAAGGACTCGGTCCCTCCAGCCACTCCTCGTGGTCACAGCTGCTCTAAGCCCTGAAGCTCCTGTCCACTAATGCCCTGGCCCCTGAGCCTGCACAGGACAAGAGATTGTCTGTCTGTCTGTCTGTCTGTCTGTCTGTCTGTCTGTCTGTCCGTCTGTCGGGTGGGCCTCCAGGTGTCTGCACCAGCTCTGTCTTCTGCCTGGTTTTTGTTGAGCTTCCTGTCACAGTGGTACAGCGATGGCCGACAACTCTATTTTGGGAGAGGGACAAGTTTGACGGTCATTCCAAGTAAGTCAAAGAAAATTTTCCATCCCCATTGTGTTGAGCAAACCCTTTAAATTCCAGAAAGAAAGCATCAAGATTCTGCTACTCTGTTTCTCTAAACTCAGTTCAGTGCAGTTGCTCAGTCCTATCCAACTCTTTGCGACCCCATGGACTGCAGCAAGCCAGGCTTCCCTGTCCTAATTCTCTAAACTAGATAGAATTTTATCTGGAACAGAACAGAGTCCCTCCCCCTTCACCTGCAAGGGTGATTCATGCTTGGGAACATAAATCCTCACCTGGCAACCCCTGGGAGGAGGGGGACAAATGGTGTCATCTGCAGCCGGGCCACCCCCACCAGCTGGCCCCTCACACCTGCCCTGACCAGAGAAGCGTGGCCTCTCATGGCACAGGCCACAGGAGCAGAGACTGGGGGGCAAGTTTCAACTGAAAGAAAATGGCCCAGAAGGCTAAAGGAGGGGAAAGAGGTGACTTCAGAGAAAACTGAAATATGGAATGGTATGAAAGGATGAGAAAGATGGCAGGCTGTCCAGACTCATCCTATGTTTAGACCTGAGGGATTCGCTGATGGCACCTAGAGAGAGAAAGAGGATGTCTAGTCCTCTCTGTGAAGAAAATTTGGCAGAAAAATCAAAACAGTTCTCACATGTCAAGCCTCTCCTAATTATAGCCTTTTCTCCACTTTCTCTCAGCTGGTCCAGCAGAAAATGGTATGAAGGGGTCACTGACAGCTTTGATGGTGAAGTATTGGGAGAAGGAGGTTCAGAAGAAATGGGGGCTGCACAGTAGGGTTTGGAGAGCTTGGAGCCTTGGTTTTTGTAATGACTTAGAACATTGTGTGTCTAACTACCAAGCCGGTCAATTAAATTTTGGAACAGGAACTAGACTCATCATCACAGCCAGTAAGTATTTCATTCTTGGTCAGTAAATCAGCCATTCTTTAATTTTTAAGTCACCTATGTGAGATTCTGGAGGTCACACTAGATAGAGCAGGCTTAAAAGAATTTCCACCTGTCCTTTCTCACAACTGGTAGGGATGGGTGTCTGCCAAATATCTGAGTTCTCTGGGGGAACTCCAGTCTTGAATATTTAATTCAAAGCTGAAACTATGATTCACAATTCTGTTTTTGCTGCTGCCATCATGTGCTAATGTGACATGTGAATAGAATTCAGACAGAATAACTGCATCTCCACTTTCATCTTGTATGGTAATTTGAACTTTGAGTACTGCAGTCATTTGGAAGAAATGGTTGAAACGTCGACTATCAAAATGACAAGCAAACCATGAGACCCAGAGAAGCAGGCAGACAGAACACTGGAGAGTATAATTTTACAAAGTTAGTCCAATGTGTTTCTCTTTGCAGATGGTGAAGGTATTTGGGAAGGTGCTAAGAACTGATGCCTTAGGTAGGGCAGAACAATGGGACACTGAGCACTGGTCCTAAGTGGAAGGCTAAACTAGGAAAACTTGGGCGGGGGGAGCGGACCCCAGTGGAGTTTATCAGTGTGACAGCACATTTCAGTTTAGTACAGTTCAGTCGCTCAGTCGTGCCTGACTCTTTGCCACCCTATGAACTGCAGCAGGCCAGGCTTTCCTATCCATCACCAATTCTCTAGCATTTTTTTTTTAATTTTTTTTTTTTCAGTGGGTTTTGTCATACATTGATATGAATCAGCCATAGAGTTACACGAATTCCCCATCCCGGTCTCCCATCCCACCTCCCTCTCCACCTGATTCCTCTGGATCTTCCCAGAATTCTCTAGCATTTAGTAAGTTACAGCATGGATAAGGCACAGAATTAACTGGGGGAAAAAAAAAAAACAACTATGTCTGAGATGGTAGATAGTTGATAGTTGATAAATGAGAGATAGAAGGAACAAGATAAATCCTGGATATATATATCCAGAGTACAGTAATATGAAAAGCATGGGGCAAAAAAAATTTCTTGCATCTAAAATTTAAAGCTGTGGAAAATCTGAACATGTAGACTTTGTAACAAAAGACAATCTCGCAAATACTGGAAGGGCAAGAACTAGATAGATGGAACCTGTCCAAGTCTGGATTTCTCAACTGTCTTAACCACTCAGTTACCTAGAGGAATGTTCTTCTCTTTTTTCTGCATTAGAAATTAAAGGCATGAGTATTGAGGACTTGGATGGCTCAGACTATTGTAGTGAAAATTACATTATAAAGCATCTCCCAGCTAGACTGGATAAAGCACCTTTAGGCTTCAAAGCCTTTTTCTTCTCTATCTGGAGAAGGTAGAGGAGTGGGACTCTCTCCGCTCTGTATCTAGGGAAAGGGAGCTCTGAGAGTTACAAAGCAAGACAGTGACAGAGCTGAGCTGTGGGGACCCAGTGATGGTCAGTAGCCAGAAGTGTTCAGGGGACTGTCCCCAGGTGAAAACGTAACTCACTCAGTGAAAATGTCACTCTCCTCTGTGCTACCAAGAGCAACTCAGTAAAAGTATGCTTTCCCCAGCAGGGGACAGTCAGCGCGGTTCTAAACCAACTCAGAACCCCAAATACTCAAAAACTGTATGTGGAAGCCAGCTGCAAAGAGTTTGTTTCCAATCAATGCACCCAGAAATTTTTACTAATTGGTGGTTGCTATGGGTTTTGGAGTTGGAGGACATCACAACAGAGTAGAAATGTTTGTAACAGGGGAGTCTGATTAGGATTAATGAGATGAAAGAAAATTCTGCTAGAGGGTTAGAAAAGCACTGAAAGAAAAGATGTACTGAATCTTTGGAGCATTCGTTCCTTCTAGAGAAGAGTCATAGCATTTATCCTACTCCAAGAAGCAAAGAGCAAACACAAGGGAAACTCCATACACAATAGAACTTTTCAAATTTGGAAGTTTCTGTGATAACTCCAATATCTTTGACTTCTTGGCCAAAATCCAGCACGTCCTACATGCAGAGAGGAAGAGTTCTGTTTCCAAGACCAAGTCACTCACCCCCATGCCACCCCACATGCTTAGACCCACGAGCTGTTTTTGTAGAGGAGTTTGATGCTGTGTGAATTCTGGAAACACACTGATCTTTGGCTCAGGAACCACTTTGACAGTCAAGCCTCGTGAGTATAAAACGCGCACCTTAATCCCAACCTGTGTTTCATAACAAATCAAATAGACTCTATTTTAGAAGGTTTTGTTTCTAAGGAAGAAAAAGTGAAATTTCAGTGCAACACAAACACTTTGTTAATGTGATTCACTTAAGAATTCCCATGCAATTATAAGAAATGCAAGAGTACACACTTGGTTCTTTCCTTGTAGTTACTAGTTTGGGATTATTGAATGGTTTCCTAGTTTCCTCAAAGGTAACCATGGGATTTTATATAAACTTAGTATTATTATAAACTGTAGATTTTTTAATTTTTCAAATAATTCCCATGCATTGCCTTTGAGAGAGTTAAACACACCAATTAACTGATGTTAAAAGAGAACTTAAATTTTTCTAAGGTTTGAAATAGAACTTAAATTTTTTTTTTAAATGTCAGCGTCTCTGCGGGACCGCACTGCTTACTGTTTGGGTGTCTAGACTTGTCAGATAGAAACCTTAGCCTGTGGTTTTGAGCTGAGAAATTTATCCTGAGGCTGTGACTTGGAGAGGTGTGAGGGAAGATGCGCACTGCTTGGTTTGTAGGGCACTTTGGGATCGGTGTCAGGAGAAAGCCAGCCAGACAGGTTGGTGAGCTGACACTCGTGACAGATGTCTGCCCTGTTTCTGTAAAGCTGCTGACAACAGTGAGAAGAGTGGCAGCCAAAGCAGGCTGACTTTTGGGACCGGGACGCGTTTAGCAGTGAGGCCCAGTAAGTCTGAGAGGAAAGTGAAACATTTATGTCTCTTCCTATTATTTGTTCTAGCATAGTTTTTGCATTGTCCTGTTTCACATGCCAGATGTACAAACCATAGCCCCTTTAAATGTCTGTGGCTAAGGGCCTCTGTCCTCCCCATCTTCTCCTACGTGACAGGCGTGTGTTCTGTGACCTTTTCTGCTCTCATGAAGAAATCGACAGCGGCGCAGTTGGTAGCCATGTGTTGGCAGCCCCAGCCCTCATCTCCAGTCCCGTTATCTCATTATGTGTTTTGAGTTTTTACGACAGCAACACGGGAGGGGAAGAAATGACCAGCAGCTTCAGCAGGGCTGTGAGCTCTTCTGGTGTCTGTGGGCTTTGGAGCAGCTGTAGTTAGAAGTTCTGAAGGTTCAGGGCATGGGTCTCTGGCAGAGAGGTTTATGTAAAGGGTTGACATGGGGTGTGAATACAGGAGGAGGTAACAGACTCATCTTTGGAAAAGGGACTCAGCTCATCATCCAGCCCCGTAAGTGCTTCTGCCTGAGAGCTGGGGACCTCAATGTGGACTGCTTGGGAACATTCCCACACCCTGCTGATAAGCCTCTGGTCCCATGGGCATATCAGCAAGGTCCTAAGGACACAGGAGCTTTTGAGATGTGTAGATATGGAAGGAGATAGTTTGGGGGGGCTCCTGGGTGCTTATTGTGAGGTAGCCCCATTACTGGGGATTCTGGATTCTGGCAGACAAAGGATACCACTTGGGACTGAAGCATGAATATAGAGCGACCGTTTTGTTATCAGCACCTTTGCAATGAAAATGACTCTCATGGGTGTTGTGGACATGGCTGTGTGGATAGGAGTTTGATCGTTTCTCCTTTTCTGTCTTCACGCCCTCTTCTCTGCCTGACTTAGGGACCTTAAGTTAGAATAGTTATTAATCATTTGCTTTCTGAGTCCCATCTCTCATCAAATTCTGACAAGAGAGATTCGTTAACATAAAACCCAGAAAGGGAAAGGACAAGGAGTTCAATTCCCAGCGTCTGGGGAGTTGAACTTGACAACTTCTCAGTCTTCATCAGCTAGCCAGCACTCCATGATGAGTTGAGGTCAAAGAGGGCCGCAACAGGTGGTATCTGGCCAGAGCCCCACCACCCTCCTAGGCTTAACACTGCAGAGTTTGGGAGATGGATGAAAAGCGATCCCCAAGGGCTTGCCTGGGCAGCCTGTTCATGGGGAGAGCTCTGAGTAACTGTGTAGGATGGAGACCAGCAGCAGGTTTCTGTCATGGAGTATCTCACAGTGTAACACAGGCAGTGGCTGGAAAGTCATATTTGGGACTGGAACGAGACTTCAGGTGACCCTTGGTAGGTAACAGGAACCATAAGGTAACAACTGTGTGTGTGTGCGTGTGTTCAGTCACTCAGTTGCATCTGACTCTGCGACCCTATGGACTGTATGTAGCCTGCCAGTCTCCACTCTCCATGGGATTTCCCAGACAAGAATACTGGAGTGGGTTGCTGTTTCCTTCTCCAGGGGATCTTCCCGACCCAGGGATCGAACCCATGTCTTCCACATCTCCTGCATTGGCAGGCATATTCTTTACTCCTGACCCACCAGGGAAACCTCTGAAACAGGAGTGCTCTGGAGGGGATATCTTAGCTGGATGTTGCCCTGCCTTTGTTCCAGTGGGAGGTGGTCTCACTGAGGGTACCAGCATTCCATCAGTATTTGTACTAATTTTTATTTCTACTACTGAGGCTTTCCTATCCACCTGTGAAAACAGACTTCTCCCTACTTGAAGCTCTTTCTGTCTTTGTTACTCTGTCTGTTTTCTTTGGAGCAGCAGGTTTGGGAGTTTATCACCAGGATTATGTCACTCTGAGCAACAGAATGAAAAGCGTTCTCAAATAGAGAGTAGAGAGCCCTGCTCTTCCAGATAACTTTTCAAGGATGACATGCAAATGGGAGGAAGTGGGCTAGAGTGACCTTCTAATGACTGTTTTTGAGTGACTCCCAGGAAACTTGCTTAATGTCCTACACACTCAACTTCTGAGAGGAATTGTTGGGTTAGACGCTTGGAGTAAGACACTCGATCCTCTGAAAACCTAATGAAATACCAACCCTCTCCCCCAACACACTGCCATGTTTCATTATTTACCAATTATGAAATAACTACATGATAATTAACGTGAAATTATATAGATGAGCAGTTTGAGTATTTTGAACCCATAATTAAGATGCAAATTATCAACAATCTGGAGCATGCCACCAGGCAGTAACTCATATCCAGTGGTCCCTGAAGACACACCATGTGTTTGGGCATGATTTGTTTGTGGCATGGGTTTATACCTAATTTGGGAACCTGTTAGAGAGCTGATTCTATGTCTCAGAGTGCCAATTTGGGTTCTGGATTAGCTGTGCTCAGTGCGCTGAGAAGTGCCCCCTTGCACAGCCTGACAGATGGCTCCATTCCTGTGAGAGAGGAGAATGGGACAGTTGTGTTGTGGCCTTAGTTGGTGCCCCTGCCCCCTGCCCCTGCCACACTGGGAGCCTGGCTGCAAGCTTTCCTTGGGAGGTTTTTGTTAGAGGGTGTACTGCTGTGGCAATTATAACAACGACCTACGCTTTGGAGCAGGGACCAGACTGACGGTAAAACCAAGTAAGTGAGGGAAGCGGGTCAGTCTGAAAGGCAGTGCTGTTCCGTGCAGTTTAGCAGGATTAGGACGCTGCTGCTCCCAAGGGGGTAGATGCACCTGGCTTCTTTGTACCTGAGCTGGTTGGAGTCCTTTCCTTGATGAGTTCTGGCAATCCTAAGAATTAGGCCACGAAGAAGTAGAAATTTTTGTTGGTTTCTTCCTTGGCTCTGGATATATAAAAATGCTAATGATAATATGCAAAACCCAAATTAAAAAAACCAAACAACTCAGAAATCAGGTTTTCTTCAAGATCCCTCCTCGTCTCCAAGAGGAGCACAGTCGGCTCCTTTGTTGGGTTTTTATTGGATTTTATGGTTGTTGTTATTCTTTATAAGAACTATGAAAGTGGCATGGTCCCTAGTCCCCACAATAGCCACTCTCTGACCCCGTGCTAGATGGCATATCTCTGCCTGACCTTGCAATTTTTCCACATGTCTCAGGCATGAGTCAGCCATCAGAACTCGGTGTTATGGGAGCAAAACTGGGGGTTTAAGATCAAGTTCAGATCCATCCGCACAGCCAGCTGTTATTTTTAGAGAAATGTCCTATCCCTGCCAAGGTACTGGGAGTTGAGGCTGCAAAGCAGTAAGACTTTCACTAGAGGGCAAGTGATCTCCCTTATTCTGTCTCCCCCTGAATCCTTCCCACCCACTGATTATTGTAAGGTCCCATATGACTGTGTGAATGATGGGAGCGGCCAAGGAAAGCTCATCTTTGGAAAAGGCACTACAGTCTCTGTTAAACCAAGTAAGTATTGGGGGATTTCAGAGACTAATCAATGAGTGCAACTAAATCACAATCCAGAGAGAATGAGAAGAAATCTACCTGCCCTTCAGCCATGAGCCCACAGAACTGCCCTGGTCCAGGCCCCTGGCTGGCCTCAGTTCTGAGAGGCCTGGCCTCTGCTGGACGCAGGGTTTCACAACGTGTAACAGGGCCCCCTCCCCAGGTTGGCACTTCTCAGGAGTGATCGCCCACCTCACTGTGGTGAGTGAGAAACCTTCTCAGCAGTGGTCTCCTGGAAGAGGGCCCTGGGAGACTCGTGGTCTGTGTGGCTGCAGGGTGATGGGTGTTTAGACGTTAGATTTAATGGAGGGTCCCGTGAGGAAGAGAGGGGTTTTTGTTTAGGGAAGGTGCACTGTGGAACTCAACACCGGCTATGTGCTCCACTTCGGCCAAGGCACCTCAGTGCTGGTCACACCCGGTGAGTTCTTGCGGTTAACTCCTGATCCTTTCTGGAGAGCCATTAAGAGGGACCTGTTGAAACGCAGCTGAACTTAATTGCTTCGTTTAGCATGCAGTTGTTAACTATGTCGGATGTGTGAGTCAGATATGAATACATGTTTCCCTGGAGGCTGGATTTAGTTATCAGTCCTGTGGGGAGTTTGATAAATTGTATTAATACCATAGTCAGTGTTTCTTGAAGGTCCACAAAGCACGTTGAGGCTTTGGGGGGAAAGCAGAGATAAGAGGCAGAAAAGCTCGGTGATAGAGACAGAAACAAACCAATGAAAAGGGAGGCTGCCCAAGCAGCAGCATGTGGCCGCAGAAGCGTGTCCTTAACAGATAAGCGCTGAGGAGTCGCTTGCACTTATGCGGTGACACCTGCTGGAATTGGAAGATCCGGCAGGTGGACTGAGGGTTCGTGTGAGGGGTGGGCAGCAGGAGTTACAAGCTTCTCGTGGCTTTCCTCTTCTGGGAGAAGAGTGGAACAATGCAACTTTCTCTGGTGTGAGGACAGCCCTCAATGGGTCATGTCGGTGGACAGCCCCCTCCTTCACTCTGGGGACAGAGGAGTTCCCCACACAGACTTCTCCCATCACCCAGCCTGGCTGAGCCTCCTCTGCGGGAGGGACAGAGAATCCCGGTACTCTGGAAGCCTCCCTGTCACCACTGGATTGCCTGTGATAAAGCCGGGTGTTTATCTGAGTTGTGAAGCTGTCAGGGAGAGGGGAGGAGAGATGTATTACAACAAGCAGTGTTGAAAATTTATACACTATCTCCACCCTTGCAGAGTTCAGTGCTCCGGGGTTTGGGTTTGGGTTTTTTCTGCTAGAATTTTAGAAACCGGGGTGCCTTCCATGCACACTTTTTGCAGAAATGCCTGCCATCTCACATTTCAAGTTGTATTTTTGTCAGTTACCCTCTGTGCCTGAACCGGGTGTGACAATAAGTAACCGGGTTGATTTGTTAACAAATAGTTTATACATGTAAACAAGTGGCCCGGTCAAGCCAGTCAGCCTGAAGTGACACACACTTCAGTCCCCCACACACACCCTACTGTCCATTGGTCACCTCCTCCTTTGAATCTGCCCTCAAAAGGCCTGGAACATTCTTTCTGTAGCAGCCTTGATGGTTTTATCTTTTGAAGGTGAATTTTATTTTTGTTAATAAGCAAGAGGCTTTTGGAGCCATGACTTATAAATAAAGGAGGGATTCAAAATAATTACTGGTACTATCATGGTTCCAAAAAATGAGGTATGACTGTAAAGTAAGGTCATTGTTATGTATGTGTGGCCAATAAACTGATCCTAAAGAGAGTACTTTGAAGGGTCAAACCATCATTTATATGTTTAAATCCTGACATGTTTGTTAAAACAGCCTCTTTACTTAATAAACACGCTTAAGATAAACATAGCCTAAGACTGAGGGAGTTTTGCAAGCCCAGACCTAACCAAAACAAGAAGACTTCAATATGAACTGAGATGTTATCCCAAGTAAATCCCTTTTAGAAAAACATGAGGGCAAAACCTTCCCATGGAAAAAGTGCATACGATATCTTGCTAATTGACTCCAAAGCTACTGTAAGAAAAGGGGAACCCTATGTTGGTTTGTGTAGAGCCATATAGCACTGTGACTCAGGAAGCTACAAATATGTCTTTGGAGCAGGTACTAGGCTGCAGGTTTTAACAAGTGAGTATTACAGGCAAGACAGATTTTTTTTTTAATACAATCTTATACCTATTTACTTATTTATTTATAAGACAGATTATTTTAAATGTTGTTGGTATCTGAGAGGCAAAGGTAACATAAGGGAAATACTTGCTGTAAACTATGGAAGCAAAAATGGCAGCTGCCTGAAGTGGCCATTCTGGGTCCCTCCACTCTGGACAGGAGGGATGAAGGAGAGCTTGGGGCTCACCAACATGAGCTTACCACCAATTTCATAAGAATTATATTAATTACTAGAAAATGTTTATTGGCTTAAGACTTTGAGAGATTCCTCTAAACACGGGAATTCTTTTCAAAACTGTACTCTCATTCCACATTTTTCACATGCTTTTCCTATCCCTCTTTATGCCTTTCTCCCTCATCCAATTCAATGCTTTATTTAGGCATTCATGTTTTGAGAAACCATCATGTCCACTTCTTAGCCTGTGACTTAAGTAATTAAGTGAAAGATAGTTGCTCAGTCGTGTCCGACTCATGCAACTCCAAAGACTATAGCCTACAAGGCTCCTCTGTGCATGGAATTCCCCAGGCAAGAATACTAGAGTGGGTAGCCATTCCCCTCTCCAGGGGATCTTCTGACCCAGGGATCAAACCCAGGTCTCCTACATTACAGGCAGATTCTTTACTGTCTGAGTCACCAGGAAAGCAGACTATCTAAAACCTGGACCCTTTCTGTTCTCCAAATCTCTTTCCAGCTGTTCCCTTTCTCAAATGCTCTGCTCCAGGCAAACTGTACACCTTCTTCCCCCGAATGCTTACAGTTGCCCACACCTGAACCTGGTGTCCATAAATCAGACTCCACAGACCCACCAATGAAAGCAGATTTGCAGACATGAAACAAATTGTTTCTCAGCCAGGAGACCCAGCACAATGTCACCAGACTTCATTTCACAGGACAACTTGAGAAACTATATCCCTTCTTCAAAATGATGGAGGCTTGGGTAAGAGATCCAACAGGCAAATAGCAAAGTAGGAAGGAAGGAGATGATCCTGTAACAGGTGTGGAGAGGAGGGAAGACATTCTCTGGAGGAGAACAACACTGACTTAAGCCAAGTAGGAATGTATGGGCTGCTATATTTCCTGCATGTTTCTTGTTTTCCCTCCGGAGGGGAAAAGCCCCTGGTCCCTCCCGGTGCCCAGAGGTGGGGAAGAGCGGGGGACACTTTGCCCTATATTCAACAGTGGAAGTAAAAGGTAAAATCCTTCTCAGATTTTCCTTCAAGCTACCTCAAAATTAAGAGAGGTTCAAAAGAATCACCTTGACAGAACAGGAAAAGCTACCTTTAAAAGAGTGATTTTAGGTTAGCCCTTGGCTTGTGTTATCTCCTGGGAAAGGGACAGTAAGAAAGGAAAAGTCTCCACTAGGACAAAGGCAGAAAGTAGTGAAAGTCCTTTTCCTGGTGATTGTCCAAGCTGGGGATGAAAGGTCTGGAGCTGGAGTCAAGGGTGAGCTCTAGGGCTGACCAGTGCCTGCAACTGTCTCTAGATTTTTGGAATGAGAACAAGGCAGGAATCCCCTTACAATTCAAGAGCCTGGGCATCAGAGCCAGGCTCCAGCATCCTGAAAGGGTGGACCAACGTGCCCACCCCTCTTGCCAGGTGGGCAGTAGCAGCTGCCCTCAGTATCTATCATTGCGATGACAGTGTCTCTGACTGCTTTTGCTTTGGTGCCATGGACAGGAACTGTTCCTACTTTGTCCAAATGAGGTACATGATCTTCAGAACCTCAGGAGAATTATTATCTAAAGCACCAGAGAACAGCTAGGATTTTGGCAGTCTGGGCTTTTGTGGGAAAGTATTCTGGGCTTTTGTGGGAAAATTCCTTCTTTAGAATATTTAGAAAGAATACCCTCCATTCATCCAATGTGGAAACAGTTCTAAACTCCAAGCTGGAGCTAGGATTCTGTGCCAGGTTATTACTGTGACAATTACTTAATATTCTCCATGCTCACGGTATCGCTTCTTCCAGAAGATCTTTAGGGAAAACTTAGTTCAGTTTCCAGGAGGTTTTTGCTGAGCTGAAGATCACTGTGTGAATAATAATGCAGGCAACGTGTTCACATTTGGAGGGGGAACAAGGTTAATGGTCAAACCTCGTGAGTATCTCTGCTGAATCTATAATGAATGTTCTGATTTCTAAAGGAAGCCATAGCACTGAACTCCATTTGAGGACTTTCTCCACTCAATATTTTTAAAGTTAATTCTAACCATTAATCCTAATAATGATACAGCACACATATATGCCATATGTACATGTGAAAACAGGCACATAGGTAATTATCTGGAACAGAAACAAATAGCTGGAGGATAACAGATTTTTTGTCCTTTTTGATTAACCATTTGCATCAGAGAGTCTGGGTTGAACTCAGGGACAGCTGAGCACTGGAGTGGAAGAATCTTCTCCAGCGACTTTGTAAGGATTTTGCCATGCCTTCTGCTGGCCTGGTGAGAGGACAGCTTGGTCTGGAGGTTGGGTGATGAAATATGTAACCTCAGAAGAGCCTTTGTGTCCCAACCATGCTGTGAACTGGCCATGATTATGAGCAGTCTTCCCCACTGCTTCTTTGGCCAGGACCCCAGCTGGAGGAGCACGCTGGCTAGATTTGGGGATTGAAAGGGATTTCCTGGTACACATTGGCCTAGTCGGTTTCGGTAAAGCTTTCTATGACTATGTAATATTGGCAACAACAATAAGCTGATTTGGGGACTGGGGACAAGTCTGGCAGTAAATCCAAGTGAATCTTCTAATTAACTTTCTCAAACCTGTCTCTGTAGTTTGAAGTATCTGAGAAACTGTCTCCTCTTTAGAGAGAAAGTTTTAAATGTGCGGTAATGAGTAGTGTTCTTCTCTTGTCCACCCAAGCTGAGTCCTCGCCTACCTCTCAATCAAAATAACTAGATAGAACAGTTCAGATGTGCCTGGTGGGAAAGCAATTGGAGTGTTAGACTGTTGTCTTAGAGAGCAAACAGGTGGCCCATTTCAAAATAGCCATCAGGAAGCATCAAAAGTTAGACAAGGGGAAACTACACATCATGTATCACAGCCCCCTTAGTCTACACTGTACCAACATCAATGCAGGCCATCAGTGAATCCTGTTAGCCTCCAGCCAAAGATAACTCAAGTGCTGCTGGGAACTCTCAGAACTCAGGGCCCTCCCAGTGGCCTCCCTGGAGACCATCTCCCTAGTACGGATTATCCAGCATGACTCAAACCTACCATGTGATTTCTGCATCTCTCAGTTCTCTTTGGCTTACAGCCTTATGGTAGATTTACTAGAAGTAACAGGGAAGGAAGTTGGTTTCATCCTAACTCTGGTCTCTTGAAGAGTTCTTCTCTCCAAGACTCATCAGAAACATCTTAGGGACCACCCACCCTGCTCAGAATTGCGCTTGTACAACCAGACTGGTTCCCAGCAGTGTTTGCTGTGGCTTTGGCTAGCTCCCAGGGAATTTCTGGAGCTCCAGGCTGGAGCTGTGGGGAGAGGAACAGGGGTGATACAGTGAGCTCAGAGAATTTGGGAAAGACATCTCTGATAGAGGCGTTAATGAATTTCTAAATGAGTTTCTGTGTGTTAACTTGATAAGACTCTCCAGGGAGAAGGTCACCCTTACCTTTGCAACTCTAAATGTAAGTCATGGGTTGCAAGAAAAAATGGGAAATGTCAATTGCTATGCCAAAATGGATATAAATATTGAACCAATTTTAATGTTAAGTTTTTGAAATGTAAGACTTTCAGGAGAACCTTCTCAGGGCACCTTTATTAGGATCGATGAGCTAACTATTTAGTCGGTGTTATAGGATGCACACTTTAAAGGGGAACCCAAAATTTTTTTAAGGCCAATGAAAGGTTTAGCCACTGTAGGTGAATTTTGGAATCAAACTGCCTGGGTAAACCCTAACTCTGCTACTTGCTATATGTGTGATTTCGGGCAGGTTACCTAATCTCTTTATGCCTCATTTTTTCATCTGTTAAGTGGAAATAAGAACAGTACCTATAGCACTGCATTGTTATGAGATTAAGAGCGTTAATACTGACCAAGGGCCTTACATACAGTGACACATAGTGAGTCTCCAATAAACATTAGTTATTATTACTAGATCAGGTTGCTGGAGGGAGGAAAAGGCTCTCCTTTCACAGTTTTTGTAAAGCAGAGCATTAGAGTGTGGCTCAAGAAACACAGGAAGACTCACCTTTGGGCAGGGAACAATGTTACAAGTAAAGCCAGGTAGGTCTGATGTTCCGGAACAGTCCAGAGTTACCCATTCAGTTCATTCTTTGGTTAATCTTCTCTGCCTTTTCAGCTTATCAAAGACTCTTTATTTTTTAGATTTCATCTTTAGTTAACACTAATAAGGAGAATGTGGGTAAAGCTTGGCTGGTACGGTCTTTTCTAACTCACTTGGTTTCAGTTAGTGGCAAAAAAAAGGAGCAGGACTTAAGGTGAGTTAGGTCTGGAATTTCTAGCCAAGACCAAGAGAATACAATTTCATTGGAGACATAAAAACGTCAACTGTAAGAAGTGTACCAAAAATAAAGGTGATTTTACATAATAACATACTGTAGTGAGAACCACCCCAGTAGCCACTAGAATTCTCTTATGAATTGCCTTTCAAGGGGAAGATGGGTAACATGAAAATGATAAGTTTTATGTGAAAAAATCGGAAAGAAAAATGGGAGACTGTTGATAATTTGGATTTTTTTTATAAGAAACATGGAAAAGAACATTTTTTTTCCGTAGGATGGTTGGTAAAAGGCTATCATCAGATAGGAATCAAAAGAGTCAAAATGTGCTCCCCCTGGTGAGCTTCACAAAGAAAGAGGAGGAAGAAAATGGCCCAGAGTAGAGTGTTTTTGTGCTGGGCAGAAACACTGTGTTAACTTCTGGAGCAAAGCAGCTTGTCTTTGGGACAGGAACAACCCTCACCATCCTCCCCCGTAAGTTCTTTGCCACTTGAGAAAAAGCCCTTAATCTATAATGACCAGCTCTCACATCCCAGACACCTAATGAATTTCTAAATGAGCTTCCGTGTATTAACCTGATAAGACTCTCCAGGGAGAAGGTCACCCTTACTTTTGCAGCTCTAAATGTAAGACATGTTGTAAGAAAAAATGGAAAATGTCAATTGCAGTGCCAAAATGAAGAGAGTGGGTGTAAATATTGGGCCAGTTTTAATGATAAGTTTATAATATGTAACCCTTTCGGGAGAACCATCACAGGGCACATTTATTAGCTTGTGTCTGCACAGCACAATCATCCAGTTAATTTGATTAATGTCAGTAGCTGATCCAAATATTTAGGCATTTCCTTGAGAAACCTTTTTTGGACTCAAAATGGCCTGAATTGGCTGTCACATTACCTAAATAATTGCCAGATCTGTTTTACTTTGTGCGGTATAGACTCAGCCTAATAAAAACAAATGCTGCTGTGTTTTTTCCCTTGTCTGTCTCGTCTCCACACAGCAAGTTTTCCATCTATTCAACAGCAACTCTGCGCACAAAGACACCCAGCAAGCCATTTGAGTTATGGCTGCTGCTGTTTTGCATTTATATGACTCCTTTCCTTGGAAGAGATTAAGACACTTCATAGGAATTATTAGCTAAACAGATTGACAGCCTAATTAGAAACAGAGAAACAGATTCAGAGGATCTTTTGTGGCTGCCATTCCTGCCCCTTCGTGTAGAACATTTGGTCAGATGGTTCTATGAAACAGAGTAAGACGGGGGGGCCGGGGGGGGGGGTCTCCGTTTGCAGTGCACCCCTTCTTAGCTGCATATGAGAGGTTGCTATGGGAGGGAAAATAGCACTAAGTATGTCAGGGTGACTGACAGAGCTGGGACCATGTTTTTCCTCTAGAACTCCTGTGTTCTCACACATCAGAGCAGGACAAATTTTGACATCAGCTGTTGCTCTGTGGGTCTACCCTTCTTCTGTTTTCCGTGCCTTCCTTCTCCCACTCCTCTATCTAACTCCTTTCTCTCTCCTGTGATCCCTGAGTCTCATGCCCACCCCGGCACCAACTCCACCACATACTAAAGAGGCTGCCAGACATACTCATGCTATTGTCCTTAACTCCATGAGTGACCCTTCAAAAGCTCAGGCACCTGAGGGAATCCTCCCGGCCGCCCCGGGTACCGAATGCCTGTATCTAGGCTGGGGCTGGGCCCAGGGTGAGGGAGAGCCTCTGGAGGAAGGTCGGTCACAGAATGAGGACCACTGTGGCCTTCATGATACATGTGTCTGAGCCCCCTCCTCCCTGGAAAACTGTAGCTTCCACCTTGATTCCACATATGTGGCTCTGAAGGGTGGCAGGTTTTTGTAGTGGAGTCAGCCATTGTGGACAGTCAGCCTTTGGGGACGTACTGCATTTGGGGTCTGGCACTCAAGTGATTGTTATACCTCGTAAGTATAAGCATCTCTTCTCATTTCTGTGGGTTAGTATGTCAATCAAATAAAGGAGTTATCCCCCCACCCCATTTCCCATCTAGTTGCTGATGGAATATAATTTCTGGATCTAGCCGCACCGCAGGATTGACCATTAAGGCGATCAAATTCATTTTCAGACATAACTTCGACTGATTTCCGCTAATGCTGCCAACAGCAAAGGGAAATTGGAACGTGGTGGGAACCTAATCTATGCTCAGCACTGCTGTGGGAGGGCAGTCATTTCTTCTTATCCCCCGGCAGTCAGACTTAAGAATTCAGCAGACCTTTTCCAGGCCTGTCTTCTCTGTCAGATTAAGTGACTGTGTCCACTAACTTTCTTGGGGGGAAACATACAAGATAGATACAGTCCCCTTCAGCTTTTCCTCAGAAAGCTTTTTGTTAGTTATTTTAGCAATACACTTTAGCTAACATATTCCCTCCTATTGGTGTTAATAATATCTTGGCTTAAACAAGCAATTCCCCCCACATTATTCAAAATGCATTGCTGCGTGTAACCCACTGCTCTCTCACCAGCCCTTTTGCCTTCACAACATCCTCGGAGAAAGTAAACAGGATCACACATCATCACACATAATTTCACAGAGAGAGAAGCCGAAGCACAGACAAGTTAAATAATTTAAGTCAAACCCAAAAAGTCAGAACTGGGATTACAGTCTGAGATTCCTTGTTTTCTTATGGTGAATTATCTTGAGCTGTCACTTGTGTGAATTGAAAACATAATAAGCACAGGCCATAGGAATTCGCCGGGGATGGAACTTAACCAAAACAAAAACTGACTGCTTGATGATTTCATGGGTGTTTGAAATGTATGCCCAGATCTTCTTTGCCACTGGTGATTATTTGGTGTCAGAGATAGGGAGAAAGCAGAGGGGCCAGATGTGGGGAGAGAGCCTTGCTAGGCTCAAGGGTTTTTGTAGGCCTTTGTATCACTGTGTCACCAACAACAAACTCATCTTTGGGACTGGAACCAGATTACAAGTTTTTCCAAGTAAGTCCTAGAAACCAAGCAGAGATTTTGCAAAGGTGTTTTGTATAAACAGTAAACTGGCTTTGGTTCAGCCCCATGGTACTGTGGGCCACCCTTCCCAACGCTGTGTTCTGTATGACTTTCCCCACTTCTGGCTGTCTGGTCCTCATTCCCTCAGGATACCATTTCTCGAAGAGAGAAGTTTCTGTAAACCAAATCAGCTCAATCTATGTGTGAATACCATGGTACTGACTAGAATCTTATCAGCAGTAAAAATAAGACAGTCAGATGCATCATGACTCCAGACAAATGATCTGTTTTTCTCGTTTGCATTTTTATTTAAAGTATCGGGGAAGGTGAAGCAAGTTCAACTTCTCCCATTTGAAAACTGTTTATGAATTACTCTTCCCTTGTGTGCAGAAAGACCGAGACTGACTTTAGATGTTTAGTCATTTGATTTCATCATCTGTGTCTGGAATCTAAAATGGGCGAAGGAATCAAATGTAATTAAATGAGCAAATAATCTTCAATAGTCAATATTCCTACATTGTTTTATGTGCTTGGCTCTGGACTTTTATCTGGGACTTATCTTTAATAGGCTCCCCAGAAGGACAGTGAAGGTTTTTGTTAAGGTTTTTGTCTCTGTGTGGATGGCAACTATCAGTTGATCTGGGGCTCTGGGACCAAGCTAATTATAAAGCCAGGTAAGTCTCAGAGATGTGACTGTAAGGGAGAGGAGACATGGGTTGAATAATACACGAGGCATAGCATGCAAATTATATTTTTAAGAACAATCCAGCCTGCTGGAGACAAGGTACTCGACCCAAAAGGGCTTTTCACTCCCAGCGAGAAGCAGTGTCAGCCACCAACTCTCTTGTTTGATCTGCTTGCTTCCAGAGTGAATAGTGCTTAACTCGCCCTCCAAAAGAGCAGAGTTGGGTTGTTACAAAGGTTGATTCCCTCTAAGATGGTTGGAATGCTTTCCCAAGCGTATAACCAGTCTCGCTTTGTCAAAAGAGAAGGCCAGAGAAAAGGCCAAGAGCCATAGTCAAAGGCCAGGGGATGAAAGCAGTGTTTGCCACTTCCCCAACATCCTTGTCTCTGGTTGCTATCTTGTGTAGGGAAGCAGATGCCTGCAAAGCTTCTGGCCATTTGCTGGAGAACCCCCTGAGGTTCTGGACCTCAGCTCGAGCCCCACAAGAATGTCATGTAAAAGGTCATGTCAGGGCACGTGAGGGGTGTACGGAGCCTAAAGGGATACCTGGCAAGTCAGTTCTCAAAGCAGTGGGACTCAGGAGTTCTTAAGCTGGAAAGACTAAGCCCATTCTCCTCCATCCTTTTGCCCCTTCCTGTGGGTTATTGTAAGGCACTGAAAGGCTGTGTGAATTATGGGGGTGCTACTAACCAGCTCATCTTTGGGACTGGCACGCTGCTTTCTGTCAAGCCAAGTACGTGAGTAGTGGGATTCTGTGTCCCTAACAAGTGGGAGGGAACAACCACTCTTTGATGAAAGGGAAGGATAAAGTTAGATTTCTTACCTCTCCATCATTCCTTATCTAGTCAGGCTCTCAAATGTCCTAATCTCTTCATAGCACCACAAAGTCGGAGAAGGGGAAATAGACTAGTGTTAAGATAAATCCCAGGAAGAAAACCCCTGTAGAAAAATTCTTCTCATCTAAATGTTACAGGCTTTCTGCTCAGTGAACTTGATTTCCAGGCCATTTATCAGCTCTGGTCCTACCTTTATCTAGATAGATACAACCTCTCCTAGCCTATCCGTGCAGTTGTATGTGAGCCGGTCCAAGCATCTTATTTTTCTTCCCAAAGAGACCTGAGAGCTATGGTTGGTGAGATTGCTAAGAAGGCAGACAAAACTGATGCAGGGTAGGGGAGGCCAAAGACGAGGTTTAGGGTGGGCTGTGGTTGTTATTTAGACACTAAGTCTTATCCAACTCTTTTGCACCCCCATGGACTACAGCCCACAAGACTCCTCTGTCCATGGGATTTCCCAGGCAAGAATGCTGAAGTGGGTTACCATTTCTTCCTCCTGGGGATCTTCCCGACCCAGGGATCAAACCCACGTCTCCTGCACTAGCAGGCAAATTCTTTACCAGTGAGCCACCAGGAAAGCCCTGGGATAGGTTAGGTCAGTATTAAAATGGTGATCCATGGAACACCTTCCCCATATGTCCTGCATTTGTTTCCCTTTTCATTTTCTCTAGAATACATCCTTTTGGCATGTTCTGGACACTCACTGCTCCCAAACTAAGAGGAGAGAAAATTAGTTTTTAACTTGCTCTTCAAATCTGAAGAAGCAATAAGTCACAGTTATGATGGGGATGAGATCTAGTCTCCTCTCTCCAAGTTTAAAATTCTGTCACCAAGGCCCTATTTTTAACCAAGATCTGGTGTCACCGTCTTGGATGCTCACTCCTCTCTCTTCTCTTCAAGTCTCAGTGTATGTGTTAACATGTATGTTAAAACTCAGCCAATGCTCAGCTTAGTGATAAAAGGGCTCTTGTGTGCCCTTATCCTTGTATTTAGGATACAATCTTTCTCATCACAGAAAATGTTCACTTCTTTCATTTATTTCAGAACTGGACTTTCTTAAAGTGTAGTAGACGGTGTGTTATAACTCTCTTGTTCGCCTGAAACATCATAAGAGTCCATGGTGGCACTTCTTTAGGAAAAGATGAGATGGTTTGCCACTTGTTACTCTTCCCTGGTGAAATATGTTCTTAGGCTGCCAAATAGACACTATTACATAGTGAGAAAGCTTGGAAATACCCTGATCAGTGAGTAGGGAACAGGACCGTGGCATTTGGGTGGAGTCTCGATAGGAATTCAGACAGCTCTGAAGCTGGAAAACATCCCTGTGGGTATAAGAAGGCATCATCCTTCCAAACCTGTCTGTCTAGGGCTGAGCTCACGCATATGAGAACAAGAGTTGTTAACAGATTAGTTGATTTGGCATGGCAGATTGAAGCCTAACAATGCAAAAGGTCTTAAAAGCTCCTACATTTGGTCTTTTCAAATAAAAATTATTTGCTTTTTGTAGCAGAACCAGTATTTTCTTCTTATCATAAAAGACCATTTTCCAGAAACACAGGAAAAAAAACATGGGGAATCCAAAGCCCCTTCACTCCCAAGCCACGTGTGCGGTGGGGTTTCACTAGGGGTTTCAGTAAAAGCAGGAAATACTGTGGGGACTGGCAATGCCAGAATCTTCTTTGGAACTGGAACCCAGGTGGTGGTAAAGCCCAGTAAGTGGCCCTGTTCTATTTATACTTGACCAAACAAATAAATCCTGTGAAGTTAGTAGAGATTTAATTTAATATGTAGACAAATGTGCCTTTTGAAAAATGACTTTTGCAAATGCATGAAACATTCATGATTGTTGAAAATAGAGCAATAGTGATGAATGGATGCAGAATGAGACCATCCCAAATTGCCTTTAATATGGTAGCTCAGCTCCTCTTCTTAAAGAGATACTGGAGTCATCAGTTATTTACAGCCACAGTATCTCTGAAACTATGCTCTGCAATGATTCGTGTGTTTACTGTGATGTTGCCCACAGAACTTGTCTTCCATTCTACTAAAATGAGAATCTATCTCATTTTAAATGCTCCTCATGTGGATAAGGTAACTTCTTTGTCGCTCACGCCTGCATATGTATTTATTTCTAAAAGATCCAATATAAAACCCAAACATTATCCCAGTTTGACAAAGGTCCACATCTAGTCCTATACATGTCAAATTTCATTAAAAGCATAGCTTTACTATTCAAATGCAATGGGAGAAAGAAACAACTGAGATAAATTGACGATCCCAGATGGCTTACTAACACCTGAAAGGGAATTCAGAGTGAAATAAAATGGCAGGCATGATGACAGGATTTTTGTTTAATGATCAATTCCTCCATGGGGAGTAAAATCTTTTTGAACATGCCTCAATGGGGAGGAGGGAAATAATGAATTCAGGAGCCTGGCATTCCTGGGGGCGCACCTGGGATGTCAGTTTCTTCACAATACATTTTGGAAACAAAGCGACTCATCCAAATGTCTAGTCAAAAAAATAATAGTAAGAGGCAGGTGTTGTCAAGTTGACTGGATGAGTTATTAAACTCTACATTAGGTTATAACCGAAACTATGGACTGACCAACTGACAAGAGCTTTGAAATAGAATGGCCTAATCTTTAAATGGTTTAACAGTGGGAAATGACCAAAGACAAAGAAACAAGCTAGAGGACTCCATAACTTTGCTTTGGGCTGTTTGCTGGGCTCTACTAAGTCACTTCAGTTGTGTCTGACTCTTTGCCACCCTATGGACTGTAGCCTGCCAGGGTCCTCTGTCCATGGGGTTTCCCAGGCAAGACTACCAGAGTAGGTTGCCATGCCCTTCTCCAGGGGATCTTCCTGACCCAGGGATCAAACTCACGTTTCATGTCTGTTGCACTGGCAAGTGGGTTCTTTACCACTAGCACCACCTGGGAAGCCCAAGTTTGCTTTAGATCTAGCAAATATGACCAATCCATGCTAATCCTTTTTAACAACTGTGATAAAGACATTTTGGGGGTCAGGTAGTCAATGAGGAGGAAACAGTGGGGTTTGGTTTTTTATGGGTCAAACAAGGATTCAATTACTGGTGGTAATCATCCAGTGTCCATCTCTTAGTGGTGAGAAAACATAGGCATGGACTGTGACAGAACAGCCTTCCCTGAAAGACTAGAGTCCTTCTGGGCCAATGGATGACCCGCACTGCCGTTCGCTAGGGCAGGCCTATACTCAGTGTAGCAAACATGTGCTTGACCTCAGGTAAGGTATCTTCAGGGTTGGGTGGTACGGCCCCTCCAGAACAGAGCCCAGGGTGAGGTGAGGGCTCTGTGAAACAGTTCTGTCTCGGGTGAAATTCAGATGTGTGTCTTGCATAGCCCCTTCCTGCCCCCATCTTTCTTCAGGCTCTGAGGAGTGGGTTTCTAGCTCCATAGCTGTCTGCTCAGTCGTTTTTCACCTGCTACCACAGAATTGTGTTAGATATCACAAAGGAATTCATTGAATTGTTGCTTTTATCATTCACTCTCAGTGTCAAATGAGGTCGTCCAATTTCCTCTCTGCATATTTGCAACAAGCAGCATAAAATTGAAGCAAAACAACCAGGAGACACAGAGAAAGATAACAGAAGAGATAACAAGGCCTGTTTATTATAGTAAAAAGGAAAATGCCCCGTAAAGGTGAGATAGCCATCAAGTTTTCCTGAAGAGTCACTGGGAGTTTTTGTTGTGGCCCCAATCACAGTGTGAACAAACCGCTAGCAAAATTGTCTTTGGAAGAGGGACTCAGCTTCATGTTCTCCCCAGTAAGTGCTGTTCATGTGATTTTCTGATATTGACTCCCATTGACTGAAAGTGGTTTGGTGTTGGGTGGGAAAAGCTTCTTCGGCTCTAAGACATGTGGGTAGCCTATAATTCCTGAATCCTTCTGCTCTGCAGACAGGCCCAGTCCTTGACCCTTCCACAGCTTAGCCAGATATCAAATTCTTTCCCCTTTAGAGCTTGAAAAGTGTTGCCAGTGCTTTTAGTGCTTAAATATTAATTATCCTTTCTACAGTTTGTACATTTAAAGAGTCAAAAATTGTGAAACTTTGTCAAGGGTCATGTTTCAAGTTTCCCCTCCCCAACCCAGGCTACTCCCCACCCCTTCATGGACTTTGGACACATCATAAAATCCAGGATGATTTCAGACTTCAACAAACTGGCTTTGGAAATGACCCCAGCCTATCTATGACCCCCTCCTCTTCCATTCTTCGTAAAAGACCCACTTTCTCTGTTCAGCCTCTGCTAAAATTCCTGGCTCTGGTGCCCCACGCCTTCGCATTTCCTTTGTTCCAGGGATGAGTAGGAGATAACGTTTTTAAGAGCTACTTTAATGCCAGAGGCAACAAAGATGGTGTGTCAGCCAAGAACAACATCTTGGGCTGAGCCTTTTCACTCTGTGCCATTTTCCAAATCCTTTTCTTCATTTAGGTAAAGCAGCCACTCCTATTTATTCCTAGCACAGCAGAGAGTTCATTATGAGGCCAAAGACAGGGGTTTCCTTTGGAATATGTTTCACAGGCTAACAATAAGCTGGAAGTTTGCAGATGGTTCACAAATGCATTCTCAGGCCACAACTCCATGTATGGAAGCCAGTATGGGCTTCCGGGGAGAAGGAGGCAAAGACGTGCAAAGGGAAAACAAAAGCTATGGTTTAGTGGGGAGATTCCTGGCTGATTTCACACAGAGAAAAAGATTACCATGAAGAAACACTCAGAAAACCCCCAAGGCCAGGCATTCAGAGTTTTTGTGATGGAGGCAATCACTGTGGGGATTCAGGAGACAGGCGACTTGTCTTTGGAAAAGGCACAAGACTTGCTGTGACTCCAAGTAAGTGTCCCTGGCCATCCCTGTCAGCAATAGCATCTACGCTTAAATGATTTTTCAGTGAACCTATGAATGCTTTTTTCCCCAAGAAAAGTCTAGTAGGAGCTGAGAAGTTAGTACTCGGCAGGAAGATGAACAGGTTACTCTGACATAATTCAAAAGTCAACCAGAGGGAGGGGGGATCGGGATGGGGAATACATGTAACTATATGGCTGATTCATGTCAATGTATGACAAAACCCACTGAAATGTTGTAAAGTGATTGGCCTCCAACTAATAAAATAATATTAAAAAAATAAAAAAAAAATAAAAAAAAAAAAGAAAAAAAAAAAAAAAAAAAAAAAAGTCAACCAGACAATCAGGGGCAAGCCCCATACCTCACCCCGGCCTCAGCCTCTCCAAATGGTTCTGGTCACATATCCTGCCCAGTTCTCTCCCCTGATCCCAGGAGCTCAAAACCCTAGAACAGAGAAGCTGAGACACCTTAGTCTGGGGAGCACAGGAAAGCTTTTCTGAGATCCAAGAGCCACTTTTAAATATATTGTGAGTTTCTGTCTAATGTTGATATTCATTTTAATTTGTCTAAGTAACATACGAAATTTTCTCATTATAAAAGCAATCCAAATCACAGATAAAGCCAATATTCACCCTGACCTCCTCTTCCTTCAGTATCAGTTTCCTCCCCAAAGGTGACCCTTGGGACTGGTTGGGTGAGTTGTGATAAGTGTCTTCTTGGAGTATGACATGAAATCTCCTGTCTTCAGTGAAGGCAACTCAAGACATAAAGAACTCAGACTGCAGTTGGCAGATTTCAATTAGATAAAAGGATCGGTTACATCCTTGAATGCAAAGGCTATTGGCAAAGGAAAGTTATCTTCCCAAGAGCTCTTGAAGAATACTTTGGTCTTGGTTAGAGAACTCCTTGGCTGAGAACAGGAGGAGGGACCAGGTGACCTCTGAAATCCAGCCAGGTCTCTGTAGGACTCAGGGATGGTCCACCTCACGGCAAGTGTCTGTAACAGCCCTTCTCTTCTGCCTGTCCTCTGGTTATTGTTTTAGCTTGAGTTTTTGTCAGCACTGCTCCTATACTGTGAACGGTTTGATTTTTCTCAGCATCTGTGGGGTTTTTGCAAAGAAAGGAAACTCTGTGCCTACTCTGGGGTTGGGAGTTACCAACTCACCTTCGGGAAGGGCACCAAACTCTTGGTCACACCAAGTAAGTTCTTCTTTCTGGCTAATTATTCTTCCCAAGATGCCTGCCTTCCATCATCCAGAAGCTGTCAAAACACAGGTGGTGTTTTCTTTGCTTGGTTTGTGTTGGGTGGTTCATGATACCAGTTGGAAAACAAGGTTATTAATGCACATATCCTCTGGGGCATTGTACTTGGCTTTTAAGATCCATGTAGTTTCTCCCAGAGAAAATATGTGAACCTCCACAAAGAGGAAGGCCCAGGGAAAGCCGAGGGGAAGGGGGGAGGCAGGAATTGGATGAAAACAGATAAAGGGCTTGCAGGAACAACAAACAAGAGGGGATCCCAGGAGACCATGCAGTAGCCACCTTGAGTGAACTTCCCAGGAGTTGCTCCTGCCAAGGCCCATTCTCTCAAGGAAAATTATAGCAAATAGAATTGAACTGGGAAGTTGCTAGTTATTAGTATTCATCCCACATTCTAACCTAATTACAAGGAGATTGTTTTGGCCATGGGCAGTCATTTCAGGTTTTGTTTTCCTGCTTACCTCCTCCACCTCCACCTGTCTTCCTAGAGGCCCAAGTCAAGGTTATTGCAATAGCACTGAACACTGTGTAACACCGGTACAGGCAAATTAACCTTTGGGGACGGGACCGCGCTCACTGTGAAGCCAAGTAAGTTGTGTTCTTCTTTGGCTGTGCCTTCAGGGGCAATCAATCAAATCGTTAGTTTGAAAAATACTCTAATCCTCTGCATCTGCTTGGGCTCTTTATTAATGTTCTTTCCCCAGGCCAAAGAGAGTTGGTTTCTTTCTCTGCTTTAAAATGAGATATGCGTGTACGCATGCACACGTGCACGCGCACACACACACACACACTTGCTCTGGCTCATGGTGAGGGGCTTTCAGGAGCATAGACAGCATTTTCAAAGAAATCGAGATATAAACAATAACTGAGCCAATGGGAAAGTCGGGAAGAACCTCCAGAGAAGACCCCACCCCGGTCTGGCTTCTCTGCACGTTCTCAGCCAAATAGGGGGCTTTGGCTCTGTCTGATGGTCTAGGGCAAGGAATTCCTCAGCTTCTCTCTGTAATCACTTCTAAAATTTAGCAGCCTTTGCTGCCAGAAATAGAGTACATCTAACTTTGACTACCCATGTGTGCACTGAGATTTAAATCTCTGAAAAGAACCCCTAGAACTTTAGGCATCTAGTTTCCTAAATTCCTACAGTTAAATATGAAATTCAGCACTGAAATTTCATCTCTTTCTGCAGCATCTCTGAGATGCCATGTGTCCCTCAGGACATGAATCAAAATGATTAGGGATTAGGCATTATAGTGTGAGCTTTGGAGACAGAAAAACCCAAATTCAAGTTCTGGCTCCACTACTTTATCAGCTGTGTGATCTTGAACAAATTAATTAACCTCTCTGAGCCTCAGTTCCCTCATCCATAAAATGAGGATAAAAATATCTCTACCTTATTATGCTGCTGAAAGGATCAAATACAATAATAACAGCTAAAATATTTAGCATAGAGCCCAAAACATAGAAAGAGCTCATTAAACCCTAGCTATTAATAATGATGATAAACATCATCTCCAACACACAGTAGCACTTTTGTTTCACCCCTCAGGCTCTTCTGTCAAGGCTCTGTCATGCATCAGGAGAAGAGCTGGCAGGAGGGGAGGGTGGAGAATGTCAGCCTGCTCTATGAAATTTTTCACCTGGGATTGGAAAGTGTCTAAAGGGAAATAGAAAGAACCCTGGCTAATTTGAATACAAAATCATCCAAATGTCAGAGGCAGGGGAGAGATTTCTGCAGAGAGCTGCGTGGTCCGAGCTCCCGGGGCTACACAATAGCCCCTTAGAGCAGAGATGCAGCTCACGGGGTAGTTAGGCGAGGGGTGTAGCAGCTGAAACCTAGCCCCATCCTCTCGGCAAGCTGACCCCCGCGCAGCCCCCTCCCAGGCCCGGGCTCCCTATGTGGAGGGACAGGGAGAGAGAGGGGATGGCAGCTTCACAAGGAAGAGCTACTTGCCCCCAGATTGTGTCTCTGCTCCTCTAGGTAGTAATGCTCATGAGAGATATGATGCCTGAAGATAGCCCCTAAATGAAATTCTCAGACCCAGGGATGGAGAATCAGGAGTCTATAGAGGCAAACTGGGCCGGTTAGTATTGAAGAAGAGGGGTGGAGGGAAAAGTGGGAATCTAGTCATAGCTAAATCTGGGAGAGGACGCATTAAACAAAAGCTGGAGGTGCTGTGTTCCCCAGCTCCCTGCCTGACCCCACCCTGGGACTCAAACCACAAGACATGGCTAATACTGCAAGAGGAAGGGAGTTAGTTTAGTGGTAAAAACCTTCCTAATAGGTTTGCGAACAGTGAAAATGAACTGTCAGGAGTAGTTGCCAGGGCACTTTCTCTGGAGGGTTTTTGAAAGGGGATAGACACCCTCCTCCCAGGGCTGACTGAAGCGCAGCCCTGCCTGGAGGCAAGAGGAGGAAGAGAGACACTCTAAGCCTCTTCCCAGCCCTGGAGCTGCTCTGTGAAAAAAATTCTGGCTCATTAACGCGGAGCTGCCTCCTTCGGGGGACCAGGGTTGCTGGGTTAAGTTTGGGAACCCTTGCTTGTCGTGTCCCAAACTCCCTTTGTACTCAGACTGAACAGGACAAGCATCCTAAAGCTAAGAACACAGAGGCTGGGTCGTGGGTCATTGGTGGTGTTGAGATGTGTGAGTTGGGGGGGTGTGGGCTCAGGGGGGCTCTGAGGGGTTTTTGTAAAGCCCAGGGGCACTGTGGGAATAACTATGGCCGGGGTTTGATCTTCAGTGGAGGAACCAGATTGTCTGTGCAGCCCAGTAAGTATGGAGAGGTGGGAGCAGAAACCAGCCTGTGCTTGAGGCCTGGGTCCATTGTGACCTTGGAGCCAGGATGGAAAGGAGAGTAAGGAGTGAGAGGGATGTTTATTCTGGGAGGAAGATCGCAGGATCATGTGAATAATACTGGGGGAAGTACATCGGAGGTTTCCCTTCTCAGGAGGGCTTTGTCGGGGGAGAGCTGAGTTGGCAGGTTTTTGATGCTGAGATAATCACTGTGGGGAAAGGCAAGGCTTCTCCCTCGTCTTTGGGAAGGGGACAAGGCTGCTTGTCAAGCCGAGTAAGTGGCATCCAATTTGACTTGTGCTCTGAATATGATAATCTCCAAGAGAACACCTGCTCTCTTTCCCATGGGGGTCTCCTTGGGCCAGAAAGACATTCTAGGGGCTGAGCAGACCAAGGCCCAGGGCCTGGTCACCTTTCTTGTCTTTGAAGGAGCTCTGGGAGGTGCAGAGGGGGAGAAACTCACCAGGACCCCACCGACAGCCCAGACTTGGGGTCTTTCCACACTCTCACCTTCCAATAAGTAAAAGCATCTTGGTGGCAAATCTTCTTCAGGAGGAGATGCCGGTAGAGTTATGCCCATTTCATACACTTAAAAACAGGCCTCTCAGAGATTGGCATATTCTAACAGGAACGGAACTCAGGGAGATCAGTTTTTCCAGTAGACAGTTGGCTTTGAAGCAGCAGGTTATTTAAATGAGAGGGTAGCTGTGGTAATCAGCTTTCACCTGAGCTCCAGGTGCTGAGCGCTGGGTAGGGTTTTAGGTAAACTCCTAGACGGTGGGGTTTTATCACTGCAGAACCCAGTCTTCCCTAAGCCTGGTCTTCATTAACCCAAGCAGTGCTACTCCCTGGCCCTGCAGCCTTGGAAGTGCAGCTCCTGGCAACATCACTCTTGGTGTCTTATAATAAGACAAATTAGAAGAGAAGCAGGGGAAAAGCTTATATCTCGGATCATGCAGTTCCCTCATTTTGTAGCAAGATTGTTTCCCCACGAGCCATTTGTCTTCATTTAGCTGCTGTCTTCTCTGGGGAAGCCATTTTGTAGAGGTGTTCGTCACAGTGTGACAACTGACGGCTGGGGGAAATTGAATTTTGGAGCGGGGACCCAGGTTGTAGTCACCCCAGGTAAGCCTGATTCCCTGGAGCCTCAGCTGTCCTTAATTCTAACCCGTGTGCCAAGTATTTCTAGCTGAGACCATGAGAGACATATTTGAAAGGAAGCCATTTTGCCGAACAGCAGTACCCAGAGCCATTAAGCAAAAGTGAGAGACCAGTTTGGTGTTAAACAGTAACATTTTTGGATAAACAGGAATTCTCATTATTCCCTATCAGTCCCCTGTGTAGGTACCTGATTTCCCTCATAAGGAAAGAACTTATAGGAGAATGTAGAGCCGTGATTCATGCCGTGGTGTGAGAGAGATGGGCTGTGGATTCTGGAGGGGGAGGATTAGAAATGTGTTCAGGAAGATTGGATGTGTTTTTGACAGGCTGTAGAACACTGTGTGAATTATAACCAGGGAGGAAAGCTTATCTTCGGACAGGGAACCGAGTTATCTGTGAAGCCCAGTAAGTATAAATGTGTATCCCTGGATTAAGCAATGTCTATGGATTAAAGGCTGATTTAGACCCAATTACACACTATCGGAAGAATGTTTAGAAAGGGTGAATGAGCGTCAGATAGAAGGACAAAAGTCCCCTGGCTAGGATCTGACATCTGTGTGCAAAATGGGCCATGGAGGGGAGTGTCTGGGAATTGCTTCCAGAATATATTCGGTGAGACAGTGATGTGTGAATGATTACTTGAGGTGCTAACTAGGATCTGTAGCCCTAGATTTGTACCATCATCAGTGACAAGACTTCTTCTTCTTTTCCAAGCCTCTAAGACACTATTCTTTTTGGCTAAGATTATGTCAATTTATAGAAGGAACCTTGTAAATCGTGATCATTGACCAGAATAACTGCGATTCGCCTCTCCCAAAGTCTAAAACTCATTTTTAAAACAAAGTTTATTCATGAGTACGGTTGGGACAATTTCTGTTTCTGGGAATTTAGGCCAAAAATGTGTACAGCATAGCCTCATGGAGCAGAGAAAACCCTTAAAAGTCATCTTTTCTGACTGTCCACATATAAGGAAACCGAGGCCCAGGGAAGAGACAAATCATGGCCCCACAGCCAGTCTATGGTTGAGCTCAGGCTAGAATTTAAGTCCTTTCATTCATTCTCCTGGATGGGCAATTTCCTGGTGGTATAACCCAGAGATACTCAAAGCAGTGGAGAAATAGTCCCTGTCCTGGCTTTGTGAGTCTTCTTAGATGAAAAGATGTAAATACTGGTTTGACCTATGAAATCAGAGAGCGCTTACCCTCTCTATATATTAAAAGCATATGTTTGATGCCTGGAACTCTGTAGTAGAAAGTGAGAAGCAAAGGTTCCCTAAAAGGAGGTGAGATTTTAAAGACAAAAAAGGCATTCTTTATGATTTGTAGATAGGCAATTTGGTTACTCCAGATCAAACCTAGTTTGACAGGCCTAATTCATGGTGATCGCCAGCTCTTCACTCTGTGCTCCAGCCAAGCTGGCCCATTGGCTCTGGTTTTTGTTGTTGGGCTTATCACAGTGCTTCCTCTGGTTCAGGCTGGCAACTGACCTTTGGATCTGGGACCCAACTGACTGTTTTACCTGGTAGGCCATCACATTTAAGTAATATTTTCATGAATTTATTAATCTATAAATGTATAGTGTATATTTATGTAACATAATGGGCCTGCAGGTGGGGTGGGAGAGAAACTAACAACACATACTTTAAAAGGTAACATAAGAAGAGAATTAAAAAAAAAAAAAAAAGAAGAGAATTATTTATCGAAGACCAAAGAGAAAAAAGCCTTTTTTGCCAAGTTTGGAATAGGAGTTGGTGAAAATAAATAGAAAAGAAGCTGCCCTAACCTAGAAGAATAACAGATTTCATAACGGGAACCTCTGTTTCTCATAATATTTTCACTAGAACAGGTGAAATGCTACAAGATGGTTTTAACAGGAATTATCTTAAACCAAGTCTAGTTGGCCAGCTATGTTGCTAGCCCATCCTGGCTTATTTCTAAATAAGTCGCTAAACACAAAAGTGCCTATTTAAGATATTTAAATGAAGCTCTATTTCTATAGCTTTCTGGTGCCCTTCCAGCAAAGCATTCCTGTAACACACTGCTTATCATTTCTACGAGTAAGAACAAGTAAGCCCTTTGCCCTCCCAAACTGTATAAGTATTATAATTACTTGCTTTAGACTGAAGTCACCTCTATTTTATTTCTCATAACTGTGTTCATTTGTTGAGATTTGTTTAAATCCAAACAGTGTGGGCGTCTCACTGTTGGCACTGAGGTTTCCTTTCTCTTGAAAGTGTCAGCAAAATATTTTGCCCATAAATAACGTTTCATCTAGACTTGCAAATGACAGCCAAGTCTGCGGCCTCGTTTTTCCTCCCCCTTCCTAAAGGGAATATGCAGGCAGAGAGCAGAAAAAAAAAGCCAAAACCTACAGCTTCATTGTGGGGGGTGGACAGGGGCTGTTAAAGTACATTTGGTTATATAATGGAGGTACTTTGACGGATAGGACGCAGTGATCTTGTTTGATCACACACACAGAAGACTGCTAGCTTGCTGGTGTGGTTCAGGGTGTCCTTGAAAAGAAGCTCAGGTCAGGTTGCCAAGCATGACACAGACTCAGGTCGAACTCAGGGAGAGAAGCTCCTCGATAGCCCTGGAACTAAAGGCAGAATCAGGATTCTCCTTACAATCTAGCCTATCTGAGGAGAATTTCCATTTATAATTAGGAAGAGAGAAAGGTAAAGAGCATTTATTTGCAAAGTCCTTATTTCAAACATTGTGTGTCTGGAGTACAGAAGACACAAGAATGAACCCAAGCAGAAAACGAAAGAAAAGAAATCAATAAAACCACTGAAGAAAATCAGATGCCCTTATCTTGCCTGTCTTTGATAATGAATGTGTCTTCTTGGTTCATTCCTCACTTTGGTTCTTGAATTTTCTAGGAAAGTAGCAAAAAAAAAAGAAAAAGAAAACTGGTGGCATTTGGTTAGTCTTGGCCTAGCTTGGTTAGTTATCTCTGGATAACATACCTTCCTTTTAGAAAGTCCAGGAGACTTTTTGTAATGGTAGTAAACATGGTGTACAACTCCAACAGATTTTACTTTGGATCTGGGACAAAACTCAGCATAAAGCCAAGTAAGTGACAATTGTCTATAAGAAAAAGTCACCAGCATATTATCGTAAACTCCTCTTACCAGTCTGTATTGATTTTGAATTCTTTTCTTTTGTTTTTTGGCCCTTGTTCTTATGTCCGAAAAACAGATATAAAATGTAGTAAACAAATCCTATGATTCAGCAAACATTTTGAAACTGCCAACCATACTCTTGGGATGATATCCTATATAAGGAAAATTCTCAGATTTTAACTGTAGCTGCTTTTATTATTAGTTGACTCACAAAAAAAAAGCATTTGGACATAATTTTAAAAGTCTATGAATATCCAGGACCTCAGAAATGAGATATGACAAATTAAAATTTTATTAAGTTAAAATTATATATTATAATTATATTAATAATAATCTAATAGCTATATTTACTGAACACTTGCTATGGTGTAAATGCCTCTCACACTTTAACTCGCTTAATCTTCCTCACAATCCTGTGAAATAGTTATTGCCATCCCCATTTCACAGATGAGGAAACTGTGAAAGTGAAAAATAAAACAAGAGGTTAAAATAGTTACCCGAGGGCTCTACGCAGGGGAGGCCTCGGAGCAGCCTGCCTGTCCCCGCGGCCCACTCTCTTATCCAAGACAGGGTTTGCGTAGGAAGACGTAGCACTGTGACTCTAAATAACTACAAGTTCACCTTTGGATCAGGAACCACAGTAACTGTGAAAGCAAGTAAGTGAAAAGGAAGAAACAAGAACAACTTTAAAACAAAATGGTGGGCACAATTACAAGCAATTCCACTGGGGAGCACAGTGGTCAGTAATGAAATTCCAAAACTCTTTCCCCGTGTGCATTAGGACAAAACCTGCCTGCCTCAGGGTCACCCTCACATCCTCCTCCATCCCAAATGGTTCTCCTCCTCAGGAGCACCTTCACAAGGATAAACGTGTCGAGAGCGTTGGCTTTAACGTCAGATGAAAACCAAGCTAGCTATCTGGAATTCTCTCAGATTCCTAAAAAAAGTAAGAGAGGATGTCAGTGGGCTGTATTAAGATGAGATATAACTCTTTTCAAATATTTGAAGGACTGCCATTTAGACAAGGGAAGGGGTGAGGACAGGAGGCAAAATCAAAACCAGTGGATGAAAGGAGATGCGTCTCAGCCTTCTGTGGAGCCTTCCTGAACAGGGCCTGCAGTGGAAAGGCTGCTTTGTGAAGTGTGTGACCCTTCTTCCTTGGAGACTTTCACAGTGGGTCCTGTAGCTGACTATCTGATGTTGTAGAAGGGGTTTCTGTGCCATTTTAGATATTGGACTGAATCATCTCTGGGCTCCCTTTCAACTCTAAGTGCTAAGATTTCATGACTCCAGCCTAGAGGATGAAAAGGTGAGCTCAGACGTGTTTCTTCTATTTTTATTATTTTGATAGTCAAAGAAATATGTCATTGAATTATTCATGAGCTAAAGCCTATTTGGGCTTTTTATACCTAAGAGATGGTGGGATATGATTTCCCAGTGCCGTAAATGGAAAAATAAAGAGTGATATCAGGAAGAAAAAAAGGGGAAAAGAGAATGCCTGGAGGGACGATCAGAGGTTGAAGGAGGGGAATAGGGTGATTCTGCAAAGGACAGATTTAGTCTATTAGAGTTTTCACAAGTTCAGCTTTGGAAAAGGATCCAAACACAATGACAATCCAACTAAGTGAACTGTCTTTTATATGGGGAAATAGGGCCCGGGAAGCCAAGTTCCTTCCAATTTAAACACTCTCAAAAGGACGCGTAATTGCTTTCTGATGGGAGGGTGCCTCTGCAGGTGGGAATGCTATTGTTAGCACAGACCATTTGTCCCCTGAGAGATAGCCTCTGAGATCTGACTGTCCCGCTCAGACTGTTGACTGCACAAGGAAAGACTGAAAGCCACTTAAAGAGGATGAAGGTGGATTTTCAACCTGGCCCTCAGGGCAGGAGAGAGGGGGATGGGGAACATTAGGAGCAGGTTCATGTAAAGGGGGCCGGCACTGTGTCGACAGAGGCTCAAGTCTGGGGAGGTTCTACTTTGGAAGAGGAACCCGGCTAACTGTCCAGGCTGGTGAGTGGGTTGTTATCTACTCCAGGGAAACATCTCTATGAGGAAACTGAAAAGGGAGATGAATAAATGCCCTTAGTTCTAAAACTAAGGGAATATGTGTATTGCTGTTCCTGGAGGACCCTCCTTCCTAGGTAGACTGGGATGGGGAAGCAGAAGAAAGTTCAGGACCACCTAGGATCGCTTTCAGGAGCCCGAGACTCTGAGAGGAGGCTGTGCTTGTCCCCACAAGGAGAAGGGCATTCCCACTGGAGTGTGTGAGGCATCCCCAAACCCCCACTCTTGTCCACACCCAACACTTGGCTGGATGTGCCAGACTGAGGTACAGGGTTGCCAGGGTTATTTTTCTGGAGTCCAGAGGCCCTATCAACTTCTTTCTTACCATGAATAACCTCTCCATTGTATTCTGTCAACTTTCCCCAGGAAGCCTCCTCCCTCTTCCTTAGTGGAAGCCTCCCCATTGGACGGGCTCTAGAATAACTGGAGGGAGTGAGGGTCTGCAACTTGGATCAAGGAAAGAAAAGTTGATCACAGTGTATAGCAGCTCGGAGGGCCTGAGTAGACCCAAGACTAAATATCCTTCCTCTCTTAGGGGTCTTCCCAGGGCACTAAATTGAATAAAAAGAGGCTCATAGTGTGCATGCCTATGTACAGGTGGGTTCATTAAGCTGTATGTATGAACAACCTGATCCCAGAAGTCTTATAGAGCTTATAGGACTTCCTGTTCTCAGGTTCCTTTGTGGGTTACAAATGGTCAAATGGGCCCCTGAGTGAGGTTTTGTTGGCAGCTGTTATTCTCACTCACAGATCCAGGTCCAAGCAGCCAAAGCAGAGAAGTAAGTTAATATATGAAAGAATGAGGCCCAAACATGTGCCATAGACAAGCATTTCAGCCCTACAAAGTGAGCACAAGTGCTGGGAGCCAGGATTACCCTAACCATCACAAACCTTCCACTTTGCCCCAGCCACAGGGGTCAGGCATCTAAAGAGTGTGATTTCTTTGGTCCCTATGGTTTTTGCTGGGCCTCAAATCACTGTGTGACCACCTCTGCAGGGAGCAAGCTAATCTTTGGAGGAGGAACCAGGGTGATAGTCAAGCTGAGTGAGTACCGGTACTTGAGCCACAATTCTGTTTCCAACACTGAGGCAGGAATCTAGTCATCAATTTTAGATTGAGTGTGCTGTGTGCGCCCACATTAATCTGTCTCAAACTTGCCTTAAAATTGTGTAGTGTTGTTCTTATACATAAGCATATAGGGATGCACAAATTCAGTGTGGAGAAAAATAGCGCTATATAGGTATTTTCTAGGATCTGTCTTCTTAAAAAAAGGAAAATAGTTAAGGCCCTTTCCTTATTTCTTCACAGCTTTGTCCCACAACGTAGAAGAAAGAGGAAAGCAATGATTCTCTCGATTCAGACTGGTTAAAGGATTTGAACGTGAGCATAATAGCAGGGCCAGCACCCACATGCTCTAAGGTGCAATATATTGCTATCTGTACCAGGCTTCACCCTCTATAACCATCACTCTGATATACCTCCTCTGGCCCTCGTTTTTCCCAATTAATGCAACTGAAATATTCATAACTCTTATCTACAGGCTCACAGAAAGCATGTGAGGATTAAAAGGACATTACTCTGAAAAAGTTGAGCTGGAGGTTTATTTAGAGAGGTTCTGTTTTGTTTTGGTTTTTTCTAAGGGAGGAAATGGATATTGTTTTTGTTGTTGATGATACTGCCTTTTTCATTAGGGAAGAGAAAAAAGAAGGGAGAGATCCTTGAAAGCCATGGTGATACAATCAATACATGACATTGTACAAATAAATCATTAAGACATTCAACACGGGGCCAAAAGGCAGTCGATCTGGCTCAGACACTCACCAACCATGTGCCCATGGGAAACCCTATAAGCCTCAGTTCATCTATGACATGCAGATTATGATTCTAGCTCTGCCTAGCTCAAAGGATTTTATAAGAATCAAGTGAGATAATGTATGTGAAATCTCTTTGAAAAGTATGGGCAGTCAGATGATTCATGAATTTTTTGAGAGTCAGATTTTATGAAAAATTCCGTTTGAGGGTAAACTTGGAAATCAAAACACTTCATGGATCTTGGCTACGGCAGAGAAAGGGTTGAACGTGGCTGTAAGGTGAACCTTTCTAGCCATGAGAAACCAGAACATGAGAATTAGTGACTGAGACTGTCCCTGGAGAGCATCAAGACCTGAGATCACTTGGGAGAGAAATGAGTGAGGTTGTGAGCTTGTTGGAAATGGTTTCAGAGGTTTCCTATCATGCTGAAGAAGACTTTTCTTGAGTTTACCTAAATATGTGTTTAGTATTGAACTAGGTGTCAACCAAGTGAGAGAACCTGGGAGAATTTCTGTGCTTGTAAATGAAGCTCACTTTGGTTTTTGTGGTGAAATAGATCACTGTGGGGTTTTCAAGTGGCCAGAAGCTGGTTTTTGGAAGTGGGACCATGTTAAAGGTGAATCTTAGTAAGTATTGAATTTTGAATTCTATTAGTTACGGAGACATGTAACAGGCTTTTTTGTATATCTAAGGGGACTGCCAAGTGTTTTCAGTTTATTCAGATTTAGTGGAGAACAGATTTCTTCCCATGTCCTCCCCATCCTAACTGTAACAGCTCATTATGTTTGTAATGGTTTGTGATGGTTTGCATTGTTTAACAGTTTAATAGAGAACCAGAATGGCAGAAGTCTCCCCATCTCAGTGGTCAGCTCCATCAGAGAAGTCATCTGAGAAACACTCTGAGAGGCTAATATCTTCTCTTCCAGTGGGCCTCCTCTTACAACCTTAATACCCTCAACAACCATTGCCACAGTTCCCAATTCCTGTAATGTCCCAAAGTCACTATGGAAGAACCTCAGTCTCATTTTATCTTTCCTAAGCAGGAATTTATGAGGTGGAACTGTATCTAGTATTTCGACAGAGAGAAGGCATGATCTCGGCATCCATGGCCATCCTTGACACTGTGTGATTTGGAACCAGGCTTTGATCTTTCAGGCCCTCAAATTGCTGATCTGTTAATGGAGGTGACGATTCATTCTTCCATGCTTGGATCTCACTTCAGACATCACCTTCTCAGAGAGACCTTTCCTGCCTAATCCATCCAACAAGCCACCAAGCACAGACAACGCCTGGTTCTCCATCCCATTATCCAGCCTGATCTGTTCCTACGCTTTCATCACTTGACACTGTATTATCTATGGGTTGGTTTCTGTGTGCCTTCTCCTAGGCTGTAAGCGCCATGGGGACAAGACAGTGTCCCAGCGGCTTTCAGCTGTATCCTAGCACCTAGTACTGGGCCTCACACATGGAAGTATTGGGTGAAGAGTTGTTAAGTGAGTGCAGGACCCACCACATCTACCTTCCTTCTCACAAAGTAACAGAGCTTTACTGTTGCATTCCCAAACCCTGAGAGTTCACTGAATTCCTTGCCAAAGGCAAGGACAGAATACAAGTGTGCCTTGTTAGGTGAGTGAGCAGGTACTCAGGTATTTGCAGGGCCTTGTTTCACTGTGCCTACCAGGCAGGAAATGCATTGGTCTTTGGAAAAGGAACCACAGTTTCAGTGCATCCCAGTAAGTACCTGGTTATTATTGATCATAACACCTGAACTTATCCTGCAGACTTACATTGTACAGGGGACTAAATGTTTCATTCTTTTTTTCTAAATGTGTCCCTGTGTGTTTCTGTGTATCTCCTTTTTTAAATATTTATTTATATGACTGTTCCAGGTCTTAATAGTGGCATGCAAACTCTTAGTTGCAGCATGTGAGATCTAGTTCCCTGACCAGGGATCGAACCACAGCCCCCTACCTTGGGAGTGCAGAGCCTTAGCCACTGGACCACCAGGGAAGTCCCTATCTCCTTATTCTTTAACTCAAGAAGTATTGGGGTTTGGTAATGAAAGACATTAAAACAAAATGAAAAAAATGTGTACTATCCCCCATGTCTAATACTCCAACCATACCCACCACATGCTCACAAAATTTTTTTTTAAATAAACTAAAGTGAATGATAAAAGAAAGATTACCTATAGGGATGGGAGCAATTCACTAACCACTACTGGTAAAAGGAGCTGTGTACAGGGGTTGATGCCTAAGTAAACATGGGTACCAGAGCTGATGTCCTTTGGCTGGTAAAACAAGATGACTTGGTGAAATTTTGCAAATCTTTCTGAAGGAAACATGTCAGAGTTGTCTAGAGACTCTCACTTGGACTCTTCTCAGGCTTTCCCCTCCATCAGTTCTATTGTGCTCTGAAAAAGAAGCTTTCAGAGGCTTAACTCCATGGCTTAGTCTTTATTTCAATAATAAAAAGGGAGGAAATCCCAGCCAGAGTTCCCAGGAAGGAGGACAGCTACATGCTAATCACACTAATCTATTATCAAGGTAGCTCAGGAATTATTGTCAGGCAGCACGGTGCTGTGATTTATAACACATTCATCTTTGCAAGTGGGACAAGATTATCAGTAAAACCCAGTAAGTAGACAATATGTCACTAAAGTAGGAGGCTTAATGTGGCCGTTGAACTTACTGCAGCATTTGTAGGGCCCGAGCGTCAAGAAATGAATGGTTTATGTGGACTAAAATGCATTCTGATGTAGAAAGAAATGTTAAAGCAATGCCACAGAGGCTAGAAAGATCTAACTGTGGAGCAAAAGTAGTCATGTCGATGAACCAAAAATAACAGACTGGAACAGCTCAGTCCGAGAGTGGATCATAAAGAAAGAGACAAAGGTTGGCTCAATACTGCTAGTCCTTCTAAACCTGGCTAGATCAGTGCATCTGGGCCAAAATTTCACCACCTGTAAAATGAAAATACTTCATCTCACCTCAGAAGTTTTTTTAAAAATAAAATAAGTTAATAGATATGAAACTATTATTTTTATAAACTAGCAAATGCTATGTACATGTAAAATATTATGACTGTTTTCAGAACAAAAAGAAAAAGTTAGGATGGCTAGTACAATTCTACATAGAGAATATGTAGGTTCTTAGTAAAAGAGCTATTTTCACATTGATCTGTAGCCATAGACATTGGTGAAAACCACTCTCTCTTCTACTGAAGTACAGACACTTAAATGTCACCCACATGAGAATGGCAGGAAGGAAGCCATTCTGTAAAGGCCTGCATTGCAGCGTGAATCCTAGGGGTGACCTAAAGGTTGCCTTTGGAACTGGAATGACACTTCAAGTCACCCCAAGTAAGTCTAAATTCCTAAGCATTTCTCCTTCCTTGTGTTGTCGTCTCCCAGATTGTAACATTTGGAGCACATAATGGAGATGTAATAAGCCTTTTCTGGCCATTTTTTAAAGATTTAAATAAAGATATTTAGAAAGATCCCTCATCCAACCCTTAATGTTCTAATAGTTTTGTCTCATCCAAGTTGTGCTCTTTCTTAATAGAAAAGAAAGCCAAGACATTGCCCATGAGGCCTACTGAAACAGTAAATTTGCAGAGAATAAAGAGAAGGCAAGTGATTTTTTTTTTTTTAATCAGACCTGAACCAGAGTCGATGCCCTTTAATAAGAGGCATGCCTGACTTTGGGGACAGAACAGAACTCAAGTAGGTAACCCAGGTGCCGCTGAACTACTAAGTCTGCAAGATAAGGAGGTAGGAGCAGTAAGTTGTCACTCTGTGATCTGGATGTTATTCCATGAAGTTTCAGATTGATTGAAGTTAAAATTGGGAGAGACACTATGGCAGGAATTTAAAGTTTGATAAGTGTAATGAAGACAAAAGAGCTAGATACATCTGCTGGATAAACAGAGTTGAAAATCACAAGTTGGATGGTGATAGATCCAGGGCTGTGAGTAGATAAAGGCTTCATTTTAAGTGTTGCACAATAAACGCTCATATTTGAGTTGAATGGCCTGTGTTATGCAGAATGTAAAAAGAAAGTTAAGATGAGGGGGATGTATCTTTCAGTCTTGGGTATGAAAAGATGTGTGGGCTTGCAGGTGTTTTTGACTGACTAAGAAACACTGTGGGAAGGGCGGAGGCTATACGTGGACCTTCGGAAGCGGGACTAGACTGCTGGTCAGGCCTGGTGAGTAGAGTATCAGAGGAACAGCGGGAAGGTTGATGAACTTGTTTTCATGTCTCAGGAAATGACTGTATGATAGAGGATGAGCTGGAGTTTTGGGGATCACTGATACTAGCGTTCTAACATCTGGTTCTGGCAAGAGGATTAACTACAACACGGCTGCAGTCTCATTCTCTTAGAAACAAAAAGGAGAGTCCTTCTCTCATAGCTCCTGCTAACATGTATCTGTCCTGCACTAAAAAGTCTCATGCATCCAGGGTACTTGTGTAGCAGGACTGGTTCCACATGCCCATCCCCACATCATCTGTTCTTCATTTGTAAAATAAGGATAATAGTATCAGAGTTCATGGCATAGTTATCGCCCGAATAAGGCAAGGTTATATAGAGAGGTTGTTAACCCACTTGGCACGTAATAGATTCTAGTACTGGTCTGCTTTCCCTTCCTAAGTAGGTCAGAGGTTGAAGGGCCCAACACTACAGGCTATTTTTGTATGAGGGTTTGCTACAGTGTGAATTCAGGATACAACACACTTACTTTTGGAAAAGGCACTATGCTTCTTGTCTTTCCAGGTAAATGTTGACTCAATCCCACTCCTCTCTTCTCATTCTCTGGTTTAAGGCTTCTACACGTAATTTCTGTGTTTTACCCTTGTGACATCATCCTTGTTTAATCAGTTGACCTATGAATTTAAGGTCGAGCCTTCATGGAAGACTTTGAGAAAGGAAAGTAACCAACAGAAGAGTTGGGTTAGCAGAATTAGTTGAATTAGTAGAACTAATTCACTAGATCAGGATGGAATAGAAACTAATACTCTAGGTGATGAAGACAAACCTGGGTTTCCCCAGAAACAGCTTGGCTTCCCGCTTAAAGACTAGCCTGTGGTGTCTCCCCGGTACCCCTCCCTTTCCTCTTCCCTCTGTATCCTGTATCTAGCCGTGGAATACTGGACAGCCTATGACACATACAGCTACAGAATTCTTTCATTAGTGAGACGATCTGCCTATTAAAACTGAAAGATCCTTAAGAGCAGAGGCTCCTGTTATATACCATGAAGTATCTAATATGGTCCTTTTACAAAGTAAGTACTTGAAAAGTGCTTGTTTAATTGAAATCAAATACCCAGAGAAATCAAGTTTCCAGGCCACAGAGAAGAAGAGGATATAGTAAGTGACACAGTACATACCAGTATGTGGTAGAGGGGGAAAAATACTAGATTGAGAGTCAAACAGACTCACGTTTTGGTTTCTGCTACCAACTAGCAGTGAAGCCTGGACCAGATCTCTTGCTTCTGGACCTCAGTTTTCTCATCCAAAAATGGGAGAGTATGTCTGGATGGCCTCTCTGGCCCCTTGGCACCAGCAGCCCGTGAATTTATTCTGCTTGGGCTGTGGAGAGTTTTTTTCTCATATAAGTAAGTCAAATAGCTATATTAAGTCTAAAACATTTTCTAACTCATCAGGTAAATAAAGAAAAGGGGTGAAGTGACAGAGGAAGTTTATTGTGAGACATCAGACACTGTGGGAATTGGGCAGGAGGAAACAAACTCACCTTTGGGAAAGGCACCCACATAAAAGTGAAGCTGAGTAAGTGTGCAATTCTATGGTAAATGCAAAATGTATTCCAATGACAGTGACTGGGAGTTTCTCAAGGAGATGTCATTTTTGTCATTTGTATCTTATTTATAATTAACCACAATCTAGTACTGAAGTATTAAGAATTGTAGCACTCTGATAAATTAGTGAAAATATTCAAACACTGTATGAGCATCCTTTCCTTATGGTGAAATTTAGCAAACTATTAAGACGTTTCCCAAGATGTGAGGCTGACAAACCCGGGTTTCTCCAGAAATAGCTTGGCTTCCTGCTTAAAGATTAGCCTGTGGTATCTAGCCTGTTCTAGGCCCTGCTATAGGGCTCCATTTGTATAGAGTTGGCCCGGTCATGGGGTACCATTTTTGCATAGAGTTATGTCAGAGTGTGAACACAGGTTATCAGAAATTCGTATTTGGACCTGGCACCCAACTTTTGATCAACCCAAGTAAGTCAGATCTCCAGAAATGTGTAACCCCACTTCCAGTATTGGGTTTACATGTATCTATGTAGCATTTGCTCTGGTCTAAATATAATATGATGATGATGATAATAATAGTCATTATTATTGTCATATCATTATTATTACCACTACTGTCTTATTATTATTAATCATAACAATGCTGCTAACTTTGAATTTACTTTTCTGCCACGTTATTCATCCTACCCTTTAAGGAGAATCAGTGTGAAGGTAACAGGAGGAAAAGGGACAGGACAAAAAGCTCTGTCCGATATTAGAGTTTTTAGCACTAAAATTGAGCTAAATGCCAGAAAGAGGAAAAAAGATAAAAAGCAGGAAATTGCATGGCCGTAATCTAATAAAATTTTTCTACCTCCGCTGCCATTGACTCTGAGACTCACCATAGAAGGCTATTCAAGGTCAGTTTACCTATGTCCCAGCTCATTCCAGAGGCTATGGCCCTTTGCACTATACATTATTCAAGAAGAGTCAGTGAAGTGCAGAGAAAGGAGCCCAGGATTTCTAGTTTCAGTCTAGAGTTCTAGATTTGATTGCACCCCAACTGACTGTGTCATTGCCCCTCTGTGTGCCTCAGACGCCTCCAGTGTGAGATGAGAGGGTTGAGGCACTCAAAATCAGTGGTTCTAGGATCTTACTCCTATAGCACCCTAGAGTTTATATCACTACAACCCAAGGACATTGACTCTTATGACTATTTCACAAATTCTCTAACACTAAAAAAAACCTTATTGATTAATAATTTAATAACATAGAAATCATAACCACCTTCTCAGTTTCTATGATGGGTGGATATCATGTTAAGTGCATGACATACAGTATTGTGTATCTTCAAACAACTCTACAGATCAAGGAACAGTATTTCTATTTTACAGAAGAGAAAACTGAGGTTCAGAGAAGTATTGCCGAAGATCCCAGGGTTAGTGAGTAGAAGGGTCTACATTCAAACCAGGATCTGCCTGCCTGATCTCAAAGGCTTACTCTTTCTACTACTTTATGTCACAGACCCTATACCAGTGCTTACTTAGAAATGAGGGAGGATGCCAATCAGAATTACTAAGGAAATATATGGAATTTATCTTTTCCATTCTTAGATACTGCCATGATTGAGAGATGGAGCCTTGAGAGATCTTGACTTGGGTGCTGCAAATCTAAAGGATTTTCTGCCCCTTTTAATGAGAAATAAGTAATACAGGGGGCTGCTGAGAGCATTTACCCCAGTGGAGACAGGAGAGAGAAGAGCTGGCAGCAGCCACTTCCTTAACACTGACTGTCCTTTCCTCTCAGTATTTGTTGTATTTTCCCCAGGCAGACAGTCTCCAGGGTAATCCATCTATAAGTGCCTCACTCATTTGTGAATTATAGAAATATGCAATGGTGAGGGCACTTTGGGCACTTCTGGATCATAGAACTTTAGCTCTGAAAGGGAATTTTTTTCCTATAAGGAAATTAAGATCCAGAGAAGTTCATTGAATTGTCTATTATCATAAATTCAGTAAGAACTAGAGCTGGGACTAAAACATGGGGATCTTGGTCTCTGGGCCATATTCCATGACTACTGTTTGGTGAACTAACACTTCTAACAGGAAAGATGTATGAGATTGTTCATGAGCACGAAAAAAACTGGGTTTTACTAGTAGACTATAAAAAAAAAATTGCTCCTTGCTTAAGAGTCTGTGCTTCTACTTCAGGGGGCATGGGTTTGATCCCTGGTCAGGGAAGTTCCACATGACCAAAATAGAAAAAACAAAAAAGTGCCCCTTACTTTGAATACCTTCCCCAAAATAAGGCTCCCTGAGCCAAATCCCCAGCTGTGGTATAAAAATGGAAGGAGAAGGAAGTGGTCCATTTTGTCACAGCACAAATCACTGTGGAAAATACTGGAGGCTTGTCTTTGGGACAGGAACAAAGTTAATTGTTGAAACAAGTAAGTTCCATGAAATAACCTGATTCTTATTATAGTTGAAAGATATCGATATCTGTTTTCATTGACTTTTTCCCCAAAGTTTTGTCTGCTATTTAAATAAGATAGGTCGGCAATGGTGAAGTTGCATTATCCTTCCATGAGCATTATTCATGTAGAAATATGTAGTGAACACTTAGTAAGTGTGGATGGACATAGCTACCCTAGGTCCTGTCTAGAACTAAAACTCTGTAATTATATGAATGACTTATTAAACCTGAATATTCATGCATTTTTTTATATAATCTACTGTATACAAAGCAGGATTTTCTATTGAGTTGTGACTTATTTCTTGTCATCTTCCAGTGTTCTTAGAAGTGAAGGTTAAATAGTAAAATTACACACCTCTTCCTACTTTGATGACCACACAGAGTTGGTAACTAACTTGTGTGTGACTGAGGAACCCCAGGCTATGGCCCAGCTACAGGGCTCCATTTGTATAGAGTTGGCCCGGTCATGGGGTACCATTTTTGTATAGAGTTATGTCAGAGTGTGAACACAGGTTATCAGAAATTCATATTTGGAACTGGCACCCAACTTTTGATCAACCCAAGTAAGTCAGATCTCCAGAAATGTGTAACCTCACTTCGAGTATGGGGTTTACATGTATCTATGTAGCATTTGCTCTGGTCTAAACATAATATGATAATGATAATAATAATCATTATTATTGTCATCTCATTATTATTATTACCACTACTGTTTTGTTATTATTAATCATAACAATGCTGCTAACTTTGAATTTACTTTTCTGCCACATTATTCATCCTACCCTTTAAGAAGAATCAGTGTGAAGGTAATAGGAGAAAAACATCTGTGTTTCCTTTGGAGTCAAGTACTTGTCCATTCCGTTGCCCCCTCTCTACTGAGGGTCCATATTAACCTCACAATATTTTGGTTTCTATGCGGCTTCCTGATTACGTCTCTGAGAAATGCTTCCTTAGCTTTTCCTTGCCTAAGCACTTAGATTTTGCAGCTCATATTTACCCAGAGTATACTTAGCTTTTAACCTCTCCCTAAACTGTCCTTCTTGTCCCAATAATTATGCACAGTAAAACTCAGTTCACCTCAGTAGGTGATGACTGAGTATCATCAACAAGCCAGGGGCCATATGTGATTTAAAAAGAAACAAACCAAGAAAAGACGAAGTGTAAGATGCGGTTCTTGCTCGCGAGAACTTCCAGTCTTGTCAGAAAAACAAAACACCCATCTATTAAAAGTCTGTTAACAATTTATATGTGGTGCGCCAAGCAGCGTGCTGTGTACAGTCATGCATAGGACCTGGGGCCCTACTGGCTGGAAACAGGACAGTGGACAGTCCACATTCCCTGGCAGCGAGCAAGTAGGATTCCACCCGTGTTTCTGCAAAAGGACCTAAGACTGTTACCTGCTGAGATGCTTGACTTTCTCGATAACCCTTGACAGAAAGCAGCCTGACTAGGGTGAGGATAGAAACAGTAGAAGCAGGAATGAGTCAGGCGTGAGTCACCAGGAGTCTTGCTCAGCCCCAAGGAGGATGCGGTGACTCTGCGTCTCCCCGAAGCATGTTTTTAGCGTGTGCCCCAGCAGGCTTACTGAAAATGCTCTTGCTCCCACTTTTTCTGGCAAAGTGAAACATACATTTTTGCAAATGTCCCCAAGATGATGGTGCCTTCCTCTCAGGCGGGGCAGCTGAGGTGGGAAACGCCCGCTGCTGCCTGGTACCTTCAGAAACATGCACACCCACCCGGCCGAGGTAGGAGACACGTTTTTCACCAAGTGTTGTAAAGGCTCTGCTTCCCCTCCACCCCCTGCAGGAGAAGTAGCCAGAGGCTGTTTGTTGACGGCTGTGATGAGGAAAATGGAGGTGCTGGGTAGCAATGGGGCTGAAGCTGCTCCAGCCATTACGGGATCTCCCTCCAGTGCTCTGAGCACCCATCCCAGGAAAAAGGTTAGGGTCAGCCTTCCCGGGTTCCCAGCATTTAGAGCTCCTGGGATGTGAGTGTGTCCTCTGTGAGAGGTGGGCAAAGCCAGGACCTTTTTGTAATGCACTTACCCAGAGTGTGATTATGGAAACAGAGTCACTTTTGGAAATGGGACTCGAGTGCTGGTCACACCAAGTAAGTGAGCTGGGGTCCTCCTGGGCACATGACCCTCTCCCCCGCCCCTCGATGCTCCTACCCCATAGGTGCTGGACAACTTACGTGCGTGGGAGTAGGAAGGGCATGTCCTCCATCAATGCCACACCTAACATTCTTAGAAAGTCACTGCTAAGAAGCTTTGTGTCTAACCTTTGTGTGCCCCTTGTTGCTTTCTCTCAGCATCTGCACTGACAATATAATATAAAATCTCCTTTGCCTCCACTCTGGGAGCACTTGTGTTTGACGAAAGAGTAACAGAGTCAGACTCTGCTGTGGCCCCAGGTAAGCAGGCAGTACTGGTGGTGATGCTGCTACAAGGGAGTTGCCGCCTCATTTCTCCACTGACAGGAGCGTGTGTGTTCTCCTGAGTAAACCAAGTGTGGCGCTCTCCCAGTCCCATCACTGCCCCTAGCTTCAGGGGCCCTGGACAACTGTGGGAGATTCCTGCAACTCTGGGCATGTCGGCTAGTGTTTCCCTGGATTGTTGCCTCAACCACTGGGGCAACAGGTAGAGGGAGGTCATGTGAGATGGGTTTTAGCAAGGGCTTTCCTTGCTGTGTGTATCAAGAGGAAATGATGAACTTATATTTGGAAGAGCGACCAAGCTTGTTGTTCACCCACGTGAGTATTATAGAAAGAGCCAAGGGATATTCTGTAGACAGAGGATATATGATGGAAGGATACGGCAATAATGAGGGAGTCTATGATTGGTCTGCTCCGTCGTTAGAGAGCCCATTGTTGTCTGGGAGTAACCTACCGTTGTGTCAGGTCTAATGAAATGACTGAGGTTGTGCTGGACAAGGGTTTTGCATGGTGTGTGCAGAGGACAAATCCCTGAGGGTTGAGAAAAAAGGCTTCACTCTTGGTTAGGTTTCTGAAGCAGAACTATCTTCTTGGCAGCCAAGGGGTCCATCTTACCCCTCAATTCTGTGGCTGAGAATCTCTTACCATGTTGTCTTGGATCCATGAGATATCTGTCCCAGGCAAGAGCATCCCAGTCAGAATGCTGAGGCACCTTGGAGTGTTAGAAAGGACGGTGGAACAGGGACAGGTCTCCTCTGGCCGCAAAAAGCTTCATCCCTCCCTCAGTGGAAATCATTGCTGGAAACCACTGTACTATTAGCTACTATTTACTGAATGTCTGACATGTACCAGTGACTGTTCTTCATAGAATTTCTCATTCAATGCTCACACCCATCCTAATGCTAGGTAGCTAGTATTAGGCCCATTTTACAGATGAAGAAACAGAGGCTTGAAACAAATAACTCGCCCAACCCAACATCATACAGCTAGGAATGACAGAGCTAGAATTTAACTCTAATCTATTTGACTCCAGGGCCTTACTATTAACCAGGCCACTACACTGCTACCACTGTCCCTCCCTTCTGTGAAGGAAGATCACAGACCTCAAAGGCTACTGGTCTGGTCCTTGGTTTGCCCAACCCAAGCCTTGTTGCCATGGTAACCATGGCAGCCTTGGTCCCAGGACTCATCATTTCTGAAGAGATGAGTAAAGTCATTGAACTGGGTTGGCAGAATGTAGGCATGGCAGGGAGAGGAGTAGAAACCTAGGGGGACTCGTTATTGGGCATAAAGTAACACAGAAAGAAATTTATCATCCAAACCTTGGAACAGGCTATTTAAAAGCTCTGTTCCCAAGAGTGAAGGCTGTATGGGGGAAGGAGGGGGCAAGGGCCACCACCCTGGGTGGCAGAGAGCAGTATTTGTACTGCATTGTAGCAGGGTGTGGACACAGGCGGCAGAGCACTCATTTTGGGGAGTGGAACAAGACTCCAAGTGCATCCAAGTAAGTGCCCAACCTTAGACTCCAGCCAAAAGCGCAGAAAGTCCCTACTCTGCTTTCTTGGATGTTGAGTCTGCACTTCCCGAACTAATTTCTCATGCTTCTCCATGAGGTTTGAATATTTTGAAATTTGAATTCCCAGCCACAAGCTCAACAGTGGTTTATTTTCTAAATGTAGTCATTGCCAATGGGGCCTGGCCTTTTCATCATTACAGAGGTAGACTCTTTTGCTATTTCTAGATTCCTTTGAGACAAAAGACCTTTATTGGAAAAGAAATCATGACCGATTATGCCAAAAAAATTATTTTTGTTACCATTTAATTTTCATGAAAGGTGATAAGTTAAATTTCCCAAAGACCATGGGCATGGGATACACTCTCACAAAGCTCCATGTCTAGTCAAGAGACATGGGAAGGACTTAAGGCCTAAATAATGCAATAAAAACAATATTGAGTTTAAAAAATGGACCCATACAGTACTTAAAAGATAAATGAAACAGTCTTAATAAAAGAAGATAGCAGGATTGCATTTAAAATGAATTAAAATATTGAGAGGGCTTTCATTCAACAAATATTTACCAAATAACTATTATTGGGGTGACCAAAAAGCTCGTTCAATGCAGGAGACGTAAGAGACATGGGTTCTATCCCTGGGTTAGAAAGATCCCCTGGAGTAGAAAATGGCAACCTGCTCCAGTATTCTTGCCTGGAAAATCCCGTGGTCAGAGGAGCCTGGCAGGCTACAGTCCACGGAGTCAAAAAAGGGTTGGACACAACTGAGCAACTGAGCACACACAAAAGGCTCATTCGGGTTTTTCCATAAAGATCTTACAGAAAAACCTGAACAAAATTTTTGGCCAGCCCAATACATTCTAAGCACTATAGAAGGAAGGAGGGAGGAAGGGAAGGATAGAAGGGAGAGAAGGAAGAAAGGAAAAGGCAGAGTCTCTGTCACCCAGCATCTCCCAATGGATAGACATCCATACAAATAGACAGTTAAAGACAGTGTCACCACACTGCAGTGGAAGTACACACAAGTTGCGATGGAATAGCAGAAAGGAAGGCATCCTGACCCCCTATCCTAGCTGCTTGGTACTTTCATCCATCCTGCACTGCACCGTAAGCTCCGTGAGGTTGAGACCCTCTCTCCTTCATCCTTACACCTCCACACCCCAGCACCACGCCTGACATATCACCAAACAAATGATTGTTGAAAAATGCCTTTAGCTAGAGAGGTGGGGAAGACTTCAGTGCAGAGGTAGTAACTGTCTAGAATCTTTTGGTTTAGACAGTAGCAAGTATTCTCCAACAGAGTTGCTAAATTTCAAAACCAAGAGATTGCAGAATCCATCTGAATGTGCATGGGTGGGTGAGAGCCCATTTCTTGAGGGAAAACTTCCTCCATATTTGTCCGTTCATTTGTGCACTCACCGAAGCCTCTTCCCTGCCCTGGGTCAGTTCATGTTGCCTTTAGAAAGCCTGAAACCCCGTCATATTTCTAAAGAACCAGAGTTCAGAGGTATAAGAATTGCACCACCCTGCTAGGGAAGTAGCACAAGTGGAAAATCCTATGGTAGCAAAAAGGAAAGTGGTCTAGTGATAAATACTTGAAGTATATGACTCTACTTGAGACACCACCCAGGACAGAAAATTTTCTCCATTAGGACCAGAATCTCCTTTGAAGCACACAGCTCTAAGGTATGTAGGAAGGTGTGTGGAAAGAAAACCAATAAATTCACATTTGGGCAAGGCTTTCAAGTTGCCATTGTTCCCAGTAGGTAAACCCTACAAAGTGTTGGGGTGATGTGGTCTTGCATGATGACTGCGTTCATATCTGCCCTCGAGCCATTCCTGACAGTGCCAAGAAAATTTGCTACATAGCTGACTATTGTTCAACAATTGCCCGAATAGAATGAAGCTGTTTCATAATGATTAGAAAGAAATAATCAGCATCAATGAGACCCCTAATTGTGTCCAGTAGGAGTTGGTAGGAGAACAAACAGACTCAGAACATGAAAGCTTAAGGATAAAATTAGGCTGAAATTTAGGAAGAATTTTAAATTCTTTGAACTAGAAAAGGAACTTCCGGGGAATGTATATCTAAACCTGTACATGTTCCACAGAGTTTAATGGATGTTTTAAGAAAAAACATTATTGGATCAAATAAGTTTAATAAGCTCTAAATTTCTTTATTGTAAGACCTCTCAGAACCTTTAAAATGCTAATTTGCATTGTCAGGCTTCAGGACTGAAAATAGAGTATACAGCATTTTCCAAACTTCTTTGAGCTTAGAATCTTTCTTGCACAGAAATTTAGGACTAGAGTTCTGTGAAATTCTCACTGAAAAGGACTTGTCTAAACCACTCTCAAACTGGAGATTTTTTTTTTTGTTCCCATATGAACGTTAACCCTAACCTTAGAACTTTCCAGAGAACTAGATTTTTGGGCCCCATCTGCAACTCACTCCTGATTCTCACAACCTTCACAATTAAGCAGTCCTCCTTGCGCACTTTATGGGACTATTCCTATGGCAATATTAGTCTGTGTCTGCCCTCAAGAAGTAATGGAACCACTTTCTAATAGGAGCACTCTCATAGGCCTCCCTTCCATGATTAGGTTGTACTCAAGGTTTTCCATCTATTGCCAGTGCTGTGAATTTTCCCTCAAGATTCATTTCCCAATTAATCTCTGGTTTTTCTCCAGACTCTTTCAGTTTTCTTTCCTCACTTTCAGTGTGGAATCTAGAATGGGCATCCACCCTCCAGAAAGAGCCTGACCTACTCAAGGCTGGCTGGGAGAGAAAGGTGTATGAGGTTGTTACACAGAAAGCTCAGGATTAGGACTTGGTGAGCCAGACTTTTCTCTTGTGCTAGAGAAAGGGGGATTTTGAAGAAACCTGTAAAACAGACAACACGAGTCATTGCTAGCCCTGCCAGGGGCCAGAGTTCTTGTAAAGCATCCTCCTAGTGTGTATCGTCTGGTGGCTACAATAAGCTGATCTTTGGAACCGGGACCAGGCTGACTGTACACTCCCGTGAGTATGACAGTGTGAATGACCAAGGCAAAGTGATTGACCATTTGTCTGCGAGAAAACCAGCAATAATTTATGGCAAACTCGAGGATATGTGGAACACTCGTTTTCATTTCTACAAACTCTCTGGTAACTTGAAATGTTCCCATTTCTCATGTTAAAGATAGCAGTGCCAAGAGCCAGCTGGGTAAATGAAAATCTGAGCAGAACAATTTACGGAAACATAAAAAGAGTTGCAGATACTTGGTGCTTTCAAGCGAAACGGATCATATCAGCACCAGATAATCTGAGCATTCAGGAAATTAGCTAAATGCTCTTGGGGGAAAGAGATGAGTTAATGGCAAACACAAATTCTCTTTTATTGCAGCAGGTAGCTAAATTCCCTGGATGGACTAATGAGCATAGTGTGGGGATAGCTGCTCACAGAATCTTTCTCTCTGAGATTGAGTAGAATTTTGAACTGCTCCCAGGGTAAAAATGACCCAGACCCCTATGTGAATGGCAAATACGACAAGATATGGAGGCAGGATGGTGTGGGATTCACAGCATAGCTTAGGAGGCTAGCAAACCTTGGGGGGAGTCTAGATTTGTCCTCTCCAGCTAATTAAGTCTTCACCTTCTCAAAAGAAAAATAAAAATTAGCACATCATAATATGAGATAATGCTTGGCAGATAGCAAGTAATCGATAAATGACAGGTTTTCTAAATAATATTAATGATAATTATCATCATCATCATGAAGGCTTTGTTATTCGAAAGCTTCATTATTGTAATGGGAAAGGGGAACAATTTCCATGGGAAATAGGAAACCTATGACACAAAAGCCAGGGTCCCTTCTCAGATGGTACCCTCAGAGCCTGGTAGGTTCCAGCAGGTTAATGTCAGGACGGTTATTGCAAAGACCTTACTCTCGGTGGAGATACGGCACTTTTAAGTTAAACTTTGGAGCAGGGACCAGCCTGAGTGTCCAACCAAGTAAGTAATGTGGGGCAAAGGTGGACATTGACAGCTAATTCTTCTTTGTCTGAGATGCCCAGTTGAACCCAGGTGCTTTCTTTTGTTGAATCCCAAAAGGTTCTCTCCACCCATCCCAAAACATCCTCTCATCCTGCTCTCAATGCTCAGCAAACACCCTTGGACCAGAACCTGAGAAATCATGAGTTAGATGATGGGCAAGGAGTCCTGGACCTTTCACGAGAGGATCCAAGACACTGTTGTCCTGAGCAGGGGGTGTTTTCTACTGAATTCTGTGTTTACGGAAATCAGAACCTCCAATCCAGAGCACTACAGCAGGATGGGGCAGAAAGAAAAGGATTAAGAGACAAAGACTCAACACAGAAGAGCAGAAGGTCTAACTCTAAAGAGTGTGATCCTCTGTCCCCTCTGAGAGACCAGTGTTTCTCACTGAAGTAGGAGGCAGGGCCAGTGAGTTTCTGTAATGGTATCCCCAGCAGTGTGAATACAGGAGTGACCAGTAAACTCACATTTGGGAAAGGAACCCAAGTGTCCATAATATCTGGTGAGTCATTCCAGGTAGCACCATTTGCAACCCCATGGACCAGTGTCAGTAACCTTTTCTCTGGGGATCTTATTACTATGGCAAGGCTAACTGTGAGTGTTATAACTGTCTTACAGAGGCCTCTGTGAATGGAAAAGGCAACACTATTGATCTTGAAAATCTGTGTTTCTCTAGGTCAAACACATTAAAATTTGACTTTAATCATTCAACAGATAACTTTAAATGCCTTCTGTGTGGCCATCACTCTATAAAATGTGAGACTGAGTATGAATATCTAAGATAGATGCCTGAACTGTCTCCAAACAGTATAAAAACTAGTCAACGGGACCGAGATATTGTAAATTTAGCAACCTGAAAACCATTTTTGTATCAACCAGCTGATGATGTTAACAGGCACGGTAGAGATTCAGAGAAATGGGGTCCTGGATGAAAAGTTGGCCTACGTGGAAAAGGTTTTATGAAGTAGAAAGAATTTGTTGAGGCTAAAGGATAAATTAAGATCTATTGGGGCAAAGTAAGGAGATGAGGGGACTTCCAGGCATAAGAAACACCAAGAAAGAGGGCATGATCTCAGGAATGAACAAGGCATGTGCATTTTGACCAAGTAAACACTCTGATAACGAAGTTAGATGGAGAGAAAGCCAAAGATGTCTTCAGAGACAATGGAGAAAAGGAATGCTAGAGCCTTCAGGATAATATAGGCCATTAGGGCCAAGACCAGCCACTGGGAAACAGGGAAACAATTCAGAAATGCAGACCAGAGGTGAAGGCAAAAGAGGCCAGCTCTTCCTATGGACAGCTCATGGCCTAGACCACCCCACTTTGTTGCTCAATGGACTGTAAGAGCACATCCGTCAGAGGAGGGGGAACCTAAGGCTTTTTGTAATGAAGACAGTGAGAGTGAGATGGAGGTGTTGCCTCCCAGATGCAGTTTGGCAAGGGAACCAGAGTCTCCATTACTCCAGGTATGCCTGTGAGGGTTCACTGCTTCCTGACGCTCACGAGGGCCTCAGTGGGACTCAAACTCAAAGTCAGTACTGCTCACTCACATTTAGGGTTCCTGGTGCCCAACTTCCAAACACAGATTTGGTGGTAAGGGGGCTTTCCATCATTGCTGTGCCCTGGGGATCTTAGGCACTAGAGCCTTGGAACATGTGCTTCTGTGGTTAATTCTGAATTAAAATGAATGGTGAGGATTTAGAAATAGCTGGACTTCCACACTGAAAAGTTGATCCAGTCTTGCTAAGCCTACCTGCTGAGATGTCATCAGTGGCAAGAGGCATTTATCTTACTAAAGTGGAACAGGATGTTTCTCTCTCAGGGCTCTGGCAGATGGACCCCTAAAGACCTCCAAATTAATAATGACTCATTCTTTGTTTTCAGACAAAAATGTTTCATTGAGGCACCTGGGGATAAAAGTAAAAGGGGGCTTTATTTATTAAGGACTTCTTCTTTAGTATTTATTTTTATTTATTTATTTGACTGCGCCAAGTCTTGGTTGTGGCACACAGTATCTTTAGCTGTCCCATGCGAACTCTTAGTTGTGCCATGTGGGATCTAGCTCCCTGATCAGGGATCGAACCTGGACTCCCAGCACTGGGAGCTCATTCTTAGCCACTGGACTGCCATGTAAGTCCCTAAAAGAGGGCTTTAAAAAGTCAAGTTTCAGGATAAATATCCAGGTTTTTTGACCAAAAAGTCTAATTAGTAGAAATTTTCCAAATCTGACGGTCACTAGGCTGTTTATTTATCCCACAATTATTTCTTGAGCACCTAGTATATGGCAAAGACTAGGGACACAGTAGTGATCTAGGGACGGGTCCTAGTTGTCACAGAACTTATATTCCAGGGAGCCAGGGTGAAGAGTTTTATCCAGCTGTGTTCATACCGGGCATATACAGGACTTGAGAGAGGAAATTCAAGCGCTCCAAATCGTGGCAACCACCAAATGCTGTGCCACAAAGTATGGACATTATCCTATAGGCGATAGGAGTCTCTGGAGTATTTTGAACAGAAAGTGACTCGATCAGTTCCATGTTTTAGACAGGTCATTTGGATGATGAGCTCAAAGAAAAGACTGAAGTGGGGGGAGCAGAAAAGGGTGAGTAAGAAGGAAACCAGGGGTAAGGAAGCCAGACAGGAGAAACAACAGCAAAAATGCACATGGGGAAAGCCCACGGGTATCAAGTGGTAAAAACGAGAATTGAGAGAGGCTAAAAATCACCTCAATTCTCTGACTTCACTAACTGCTCTTTCATTTTGATCTCTCACTAGCAAAGTTGAGCAACAATAAGCCTGCCCTGGTATCACCCTCCACGGACCTCAGCTGACTTTAAGTCTCACTCTCAGCCCCTGCAGCCTTTCCTCGTGGTCTGTGGCATTGCACCCTCCAGACCAATGCCGTCTGATAGAATTTTCGGTGACAATGGAAATACTCTGTCAACCTGCACTGTCCTACACTGTAGGCATCAGCCACATGTGGCTACTGGGGTCTCAAAATGAAGGTTTAATTGCTAATTGATTTTTTAATTTTACTTGATGTTTGTTGTTGTTGTTCAGTAGCTCAGTTGTATCTGACACTTTGTGGCCCCATAGACTGCTGCACACCAGGCTTCCCTGTCCTTCCCTATCTCCCGGAGTTTGCTTGATGTTGGTTAGTGTAGCTAAAGACTATCACACTAGACAGCATGGTCTAGACCCTCTCCAGACTGACAGCCACTGGCTCTAGGATCTGAGTGAGAGTTTAACCAGGACTCAAAGTCAGGTATCTGGCCCCCATAACGACCCCTTTCTCCCTCTGAGGTCAACCTGTGTCTGGTGACAGCTTTCTTGAGGCCACATTCTCTCAGCACCTCCACACCCTCCCACATGGGACCTCTCTGGTCCCACCCATGACTCCCACTAATGACTGACACATCCACTGGGGTGTGGTATTAGCTAATGGCTTCTGGTCTCTCCCCTCCCAGTAAAAGATTTCTGCCGTAAATCCTTAACCCACAGTGATGTCGTCCTCTTGGGCACATGGAGATTGGAGGCGAATCCTTTGAAGCCAGAGCTTTGGGTGTCGCTTACATGTGACCATGGACAACCCCACCCATAGGCAGCTCCGCCTTGATTCAGCATCCCAAGGCCATGCCAAGGGTTGATTCCCCTGGTTTTCATCCAGATGGATATTTGCATTTCCAAGGCCACCCTGACTGGCTCAGCACACGGGGTGCGTCATGTATCACTGGTCTGCAAGATTTTGCCTGTGTGGTGAGAAGCTAGGGGAGCAGAGAACCACGGCCCCGGAAGCTGCCATCCCAGCCCTGCTGTAAACTTGCTGGGTGGCCCCAACGTGTTAATCCTCCTAATAAACCTCTGCTTCCTCCTCCAAAGGCAGGAGGTATGAAAGAATAAACCCTGAGGGTAGCTTTAAAAACACAGAATCCCATGAAAATACTGAGGAGTCATTCTCAGCACTAACGAAAAGCCTCCAGCCGCTCCTTGCTTTCCCCGGACGAAAGAGCAGAAACTGTATTACTGGGTAGCGCAGTTATCATGGCAATCGCCTGGTAGTATCAAGAGCTGCAATTACTAAAATTATTTCAGTTTATTAAGTATAACTTTACATGGAGAAACTCTCACGGCTTCTCAGAAGAGCCTGGTCAGGAAAAGAATGAGGCAATATCCCCCACTTGACAGATGAAATTCCTGAGACTCAAGGAGCTGGTGTGAATTGCTCAAAGCCTTGTAGCTAGTAAATGGGAGAGCTGGGGCTTAGACACAAGGGTTCTGATTTAGAGCCTAAAGCATTTATCAGTGAGAGAGATCTCCTGGTGATGTGGCCTATCTTCCAAGTTCATGTCAGCCTATTACAAACATCACACTCCTGTCAACACCAGCCCAAGACAGGGAGACCACCCTAGACTCTCAGACATATGGCTTGCTTTGCTGGGTCTCTTTTCTCTGCTTGCTTTGTCCTGCCAGAACTATGTTGTTGCTTCCTAGGCCTTCTGAGCTTTTGAAAAAGTTCCTATTAAGTAGAAAAATGGGCAGCATCCTTAAGTAGCCCTGCATTGCTAGTTTCCTTGAATGGTAGGCAGGGCCTGGCAGAATGTGTTCACTGACAGCCTGGCCTCTTGGCCAGGACCTGTAGTTTGTGCCTGTCCCTGAGCCCCATCCGTTGTGAGCAGATGGTTTCTAGGATGTTCTTTCCCACCTCAAACCTGAGAATGTGACTTGCCAGCCCCATAGAGCCCCATTCTTGCCCATCACTGGCATCTGGACTCAGGCCTTGGTTGGAGCAAGGAGGAAAACAACCATCTCCTAACCTGGGTCCTTTTGGTCCACAGAAATCAAGGACCCCAACCCCACTGTGTACCAGCTGAGAAGCCCTGAGTCCAGCGACACTTCTGTCTGCCTGTTTACCGATTTTGACTCTGAAGTCCAGCTGACAAAAATCACGGGGAGCAAGTGGAACATGATGCACAAGACAAATAGCACCGCGCTCGACATGGAGATCCTGGGATCCAAGAGCAACGGGATAGTGACCTGGGGAAACACCAGCGATGCTGGATGCAAAGACACCTTCAGCGAGGACATTTTCGTAGCCCCCAGCGATGGTGAGTGCAGCCTGGGTTCTGCTCTAAGTTGTCTCCTCCATCGACAGGCCCATTTGTGCCCAGGGCTCAGGTGTGTGACATCTAAAAGCTGCTCTGATTGGTGGTCTCAACCTCATCAACTGTCAGCAAAGACCCCTCCCTTCTCATTCCTGAGCATCAGGGAGCCCCATCCAGGCAGGTCACAGAACGTCCTAGATAAATAGCAGAGGGAGAAGAATCTGAGAGCGCCAGGGCCCTGAAGCTCACCCTCTCTGAGCCCCACCCCCTGCCTCTGCTCAGCCCCTCACTGCTCCTCCAGGCTCCAGTGTGCTTCTCCCAGATCCCTCCTTTTACTCCTCCCTCTCGGCCAAAGGGCTTCCCAGCTCCTAACCTCATTCACTCATTCACTCAGCAATTGCTGATTGTGCCTGTACAACATGCCCAGTGCTGCCATGGAGGAAGAAATGTATCCGATGAGGGCTCTGCTCTGAGTAAGCCCCATTCCAGTTGGGGGAGACCAACCATCAACAAGCAGAAATCTAAAGAACTCCAGATTATCATACTTGCTTTAACTTGGAGTTGGGGAAATAGCCACCCTACGGACAGAAGTCAGAGAAGGGCCCTCTGGGGAAATGCTATCTGAGCTGAGATTTCAAGGTTAAGGAGGTACCAGCCATAAGAAGAGAAAGGACCTTATAGAGTCAGGAGCACAGTGAGAAAGGCCAAGGGAGGAGGAGATGAGATGGAAGAGATAGGCCAGAACCAGATCACAGAGCTTTGCCCGTCATGAGAGGGAGACACTGTTTGGGTAGTGAGGAGCTATTGGTTGCCTATAAGCAGGCAAATGACACTCAATTTACTTAAAAAAAAGAAAGAAAGAAAATCATCCTGGGCGTCCCCGGTGGCTCAGTGGTAAAGAATCTGCCTGCCAGTGCAGGGGACACAGGTTCCATCCCTGTTTGGGAAGTCCCACATGCCAGGGAGCAGCTAAGCCCCGTGTGCCACAAATACTGAGCCTGTGCTCTAGGGCCCAGGAGCCAAAACTACTGAGGCCATGTGTCGCAACTATTAAAGCCTGTGCACCCTAGAGCCCGTGCTCCGCAACAGGAAGCCACCGCAGTGAGGAGCCTTGGCACCAAAGCTAGAGAGTAACTCCTGCTCACTGCAACCAAGGATGTCTGGCACAGCCAAAATAAATAAACCATTTTTTTTCCCAATCACTCTGACTAGAGTGGGAAATGGATTGTAGGAGCCAAGCGTGGATACAGAAAAGAAGCTCATGCAGCAGAGAGAGGATGGAGGCCAGGATGGGGTTGTGGCAGGGGAGTTATTTATTTGATATTTTGTTTTTTTATTTATTTAACTAAGGCATTGGGCCTTAATTAGGACATTCGAACTCTTAGTTGCAGCTTGTGGGATCTAGCTCCCCAACCAGGGATAGAACCCAGGCCCCCTGCATTGGGAGCACAGAGTCTTGGTCACTGGGCTATCATGGAAGTCCCTGTGACAGGGGAGTTAAAAGCTCAACACTATTTGGGATTCAAAGCTAGAACCATGCAGGGTCGAAAAGGAAAACGGGAACTGAGGAAGGTGGCTGGGTTTTCTTTCTGAGCAGCTAGGCCAATGATGATGCCATTTACTGAGTCAGAAAAAACAAGCAAACGGATTTGGGGTACGGGGGTCAAAACCTTGTGGAACAGATGAAAGCATCTATACCCCTTATGGCACTTCTCACAGTGTCTGTCTTACTTCCTCTATCAGACTCCAGACTGGAACTCACCCAAGAGTGGAGTCTGATGGCTCCTTGTGTCATGTAACATGCACTTAGCACAACCAGTATTAAGTAAATAAAATGGTGCCTAGAAGCCAGGGTGCTGGTCCTTCGAGGGTCAGTGGTGGCCCCAACAGGTGCTCATACGGGACAAGTTCCTTCCAGATCTCTCCACGAGGAGGCACAGAAAAGCTGGAACCATTCACCAGCCCAACTTCTGGGGTGGGAAGTCAGAATGCTCAGGACTCTAAGAAAAATGTCTTTATTTCTCCTTCTAGGTATCGCCTGTAATGCCAAGCTGGTAGAGAAAAGCTTTGAAACAGGTAAGCGAGGGATCCATCCTGGCTTCACACAGGTCTGGGGAGACGATGAACCCACAATCACCCAGACAGGATAGAGGCAGTGTGAAGGAACATGTGGATCTAGGAATGAAGTTCTAAGGAACAAGAACAGGAGTTCAAGCCCGGTTCAAAGCTGCCTGGGGGACATTCTTGAATCCCTAGATTCCCCTCACCATCTCTAATTTTCTTCTCCACTCTAAGAACTTCGAGGATACGTCTAGTTTTGCAAGACCAGTGACTTACTCCCAGGCCTCTATATTCCTTTCAGTGGATTCCTCCACTGTCCACAGAGATCAAGAGAGTTTCTGGGTGGCCCAGCTGGGAAATCTCGGACCTGCTCACATAAAGCCCTAGACTAACCCAGTCTTCCCAAGGATGTTCTCCCTCCATAGCCTGGGGGTTTTGCCTACTTTCAAGAAGAGCAGCAGAACTCATGTGGGCGGTGACCTTGGCTCTCAAAGATCCCCACTACTCCTCACCACCTACTCTGGGCCCACGTTCATTTCCATTTGAGTCATTTGTACTGAATCATCCCTCTTCAGCTTCCTTTCTGGCTCCTGCAATGCGGGAGACCTGGGTTCGATCCCTGGGTCGGGAAGATCCACTGAAGAAGGAATAGGCTACCCACTCCAGTATCCTTGGGCTTCCCTTGTGGCTCAGCGCGTAAAGAATCCACCTGCAATGCGGGAGACTTGGGTTCGATCCCTGGGTTGGGAAGATCCCCCAGAGAAGGGAAAGGCTACCCACTCCAGTATTCTGGCCTGGAGAATTCCATGGTCTGCATAGTCCATGGGGTCGCAAAACGTCGGACACGACTGAGTGACTTTCACTTTCACTTTCATCCCTCTTGTGATTCCGCCACTAGATTCTCACTAAGGGGCCCAGACCCAGGGTGTTGCGTGTGCCAAGTTCTGAGCATCCACCCTCCCCACCCACTGAGAGGCTCAGCTCTAAAACTGAGAGTAAGGCTGTTAGTGTTTCCCTTTGGAAATGAAATGCTGCTGACCCTGGTGCGTGCGCGCTCACTCACTCAGTCGTGTCCGACTCTTTGCAACCCCATGGACTGTAGCCCATCAGGCTTTTCTGTCCATGGAATTTTCCAGGCAAGAATACTGGAATGGGTTGCCATTTCTTACTCCAGGAAATCTTCCCAATCCAGGGATCAAACCCACATCTCTTGCATCTCCTGCATTGGCAGACAGAGTCTTTACCACTGTGCCACCTGGGAAGACCCTGTTGACCCTAGAGGGATGTACAGATATGTTTATGAGGGGACGTGCACCAAAGCCCAAAGGGAGAGGCAGATGGAGGCGCTGAAGCCCACCATACTCCCCACCCTGCTTTCAGTGTCGCGAGGGATGTGCAGACCTGCGCCATGACTGCTGTGGCTCTTGTTTTTGCAGATATGAACCTAAACTCCCAGAACCTGTCAGTGATCGGTTTCCGCATCCTCCTCCTGAAGGTGGTCGGGTTTAACCTGCTCATGACGCTGCGGCTCTGGTCCAGTTGAGGTGAGCTGACATCTCAGCCAGGTGGTGGGGCCCTGGGCACAGGTCCCCAAGCTCTGAAAAGGAACTTCCCCCAGGCTCTTGCTTTTAGGTCCTAAGTCTGGACCCACCAGACTCCTCTATTCCTGTTAGTGGTTCCTCTTGTTAATAGCAATAGCCCAAAACACTTAAGAAACACAACACACTCCTCGGGTGACGTTGGTCACCTCCTTTGAGCCACATCTCACCTACAAAGTATGAGGAACAGTTGTTATTATCCTCATTTTGGGAATGAAGAAACTGAAGCCAAGGAACATCAAGGCCACACAGTTAATGAGTGGAACTTAGGAGACATTTAGGACCTGGACTCATTCAAACCTGTGCCTTCTATTGTACCCCATGCATTGCAAATCTTATGGGGCCCCCCATTCCTTTCCTCAGGTCCTCTGGCCCCAATGTGGTGAGGCAGTATTGTATTTGTTATCCACCCCAATTCTGACTAGAATCTCCAGACCCTTTCCCCCAGTGTCCCAGGTCATCCCACTGACAAGAGCATCTCATCAAAAAGAACTCTGGGTCCATCTGCCCCTAGAACGCTACAAACAGAAGCATCCTCATCACATCCCTAACTGTCCTGCATCTCATCACTATGCAGCCTGACCCTGTTCTTCCTCATCCCAGGTCACCGACAGCCTGAGAGCCCCGTGCTCCCTCGCCCCTTGCTCCTCGTCGCCCTTCCTCTCCCTCTCCAAGCAGAGAGGCGCACTCTCTGCCCCTGTGGATGAGAAGGCTCCCTCCTCCTCTCTGACCTGGCTGGCCATACCACCAACTGGATCCTCCAGATACTGGCGATCAAGATGCTGACAAGCTGCCCAGCACAACTGCCACCCACTCTGTTCCTCACTGCTGCTTGTCACTGCCTGGCATTCTCGGCAAAGTCGGGGGGCTGCTGCAGCCTCTCCTGGCTGTAGGGACACTCCCTCCCCACCCCCAACCCCCAGAGGCTGCCTCTGATGTCCCACTGGATGGTGGATCCCCAGTGGGTTCTCTTGGGTTCTAGCTCTCAGAGAATGTTGTGTGGTGTTTATATTTTTTACATAGTGTTCATAAAAAAATATATATCACCCTTTTTCCCAAGATGTGGGGAAAAATTATCTTTTCATGATCTAGGCCCTGCTCTGCTGTGTATTTGAGCCACATTGTATATTCTGCTGCCAAGGCTTCAATAAAAGCGATTTGGAAGAGACTGTGCTCCTGTTTGACTGAGTTTGGTCCGGGTCATTTTCAGCTTGCTGTGGATCACTAGCTGGGCAGAAAGAAACCAAGCCGTCCACCCATGAGGACATACGGCAGGCCTAATTCAACAAGCTGCTTAAGTCCACCTCTTCCTGGAAAAACCTCTAAAGAATCCCACTGAGAAGGCTGTGCTGGGCCAGGCAAACCCACTTAAAAGCCTGGGTCCCTGCTCTTCCACTGGGCAACCCATAGCAGGAGGCCCATGTACATGGGTGGTAATGACCTGTAGCTGAAATTTGGCAGACAGGGACCACACAGCAAGTGTCCCCAAAAGGCCACCCACTGTCTCTTGCCCTGAAGAAACACTTCCTTTGCCTTTCCTTTCAGACTGGATTCCCACTGAAACTGTGCGTTGCTCTACAAGTTCATGGCTGGGGACCACCTACCACTCCACTGCCCCCAGTGCCCACCAGAGGCTCAGCCCCTTGGCGTGTCAGTCTAGGACTGGGGGAAGTGGGGAGAAGAGGGTGACCCTAGCCAGACGTTCTGCTCCCATCACCCTGGGTGTGAGAACAAGGAAAGCAGAAATGAGCTCTCTCCTCTCAAGCCCAGGGACTTGGCCAAGGAGAATAGGCATCTCAAGCCCTCACCTAGAAGACAGGAGATAGGGTCCCCTAGGATTCTCCTGAGCCTCCTGCTACCTTAGCACCTTTCCTGGGGTGCTTAGGAAAGGGAGCACCCCTCACACACTACTCAGCCATCCACCTCACAATTACCACTCTCAAGACTGGAGCCCAGTGCTTACCCATTCCTGGTGTAGGAGTGGGAGGGGGTTCTAGCCCCAAGTACATCTACAATTCACCTGTGTGTCTCTGACCACACAGCCAGAAACAAGCAAATCCTTCCGGCTACAATTCAGGTCTGCGGCTTTTGACAAGCATGGAGCCACCAGCTCAACAGGTAACATCAGCATGTCCCTCCCGTCTGTGAGTTCCAGGATCACCACCTATAAAACCTATGCCACTTAGGACAGGAGACTGCCTCCAGCTCCCCTCATCTCTGATTCTATGGCTTCTAGAGAGGTTAAGAACCATGTTCAATACTGGCAGCCCTACCAAGGGTAGTCACAGAAACCCCAGTGGTCTCTGAGCAGCCTCATGTGCAGCCTAAATACAAGTGCCTTTAAAGATCACTAAAGGGAAAGATCTCAGAGGAAATCCCATCATAGCAGATCACTCTCACACCCAGAAGAAGAGTTACCACCTGCGGGGAACTCAAAACTGCCTCCTCATCAGTCTAACACGACGCCAGAGACTCCACCATTGGGAATTTCTTTTAATTAAAGCATTCTCTTCCCCCTATTAAATGAAAATGCCCCTGGGAGGGTTAACAGAGCAAGCCTTTATCAACTGTTAAAAACTTTAGGCAAATTAGCCTTTTTTTTTTTTCTTCCTAAAATAGTAATCCACTTTGGTCTGTATACATAAGATCCAGGCAAGAGACTGTGTGGGTGGCTGGGGAGGCAGGCCTGCTCCTGAGCCTTGGCGGCAAGGATGCTGAGGATGAAGGGGAAATGGGACTTGTGGCAGGGGACAGCGGCAGGGACACTGGAAGGCAGTAAAGGGACCAAAGACAGACCCCTCCAAGAACTGCAGAGGAGGCCCAGGTGGAAGGAGACCAAGGGAGCCTGTGGAGTCATGCCAGCTCAGGGTCCTTAGATGGCAGGGCCCTGTGGTCACTGGACCCCTGAGGCCACCTGAGGAGCTAGGAAGGGATGCGGCAGCGGTGCCCAGGGATCCTCCCAGACCCATGGAGGGGGGAAGGCCCACTCCTTCCAGGCCCAGCCCAAGCTGAGAGTGACAAGGCCTCAGGCAGGTAAGAGGCCATCTGGAAAACAGGGTCAGCATCAGCTCAGGGAAGTTTTCCATCTCAAATCTGGATTCCTCTATCACAGCAAGAACCTTCTCTCAGGTCTGAGGCTGTTAAGCCAACAGCCAACTAAGCAAGAGTGCTGAAGGGGTGGTGCAGAGTCCTCGGCGACTGTGTCCTCTCTGTTCTCACGTCTGGCCCAGGCCCCACCAGGGTGTCAGAGGCGATCGAAGTGGCCTTGTGAGGAGGCCTGGGGAAGGGTGCCTATGCCCACTGGGAGGGCAGTGCTGGGCCAAGGGGCACTGCAGCAGATCCCTCCATGCAGTAAGGGGCCAGTGTTCAGCGTGGAGGGAAGAGGCTGCTGAGGAAACCTGGAGACAGGGTCAGCAAGTCCCTGAGAAGGCCCAGCCCTGAAGAGCCCCAGTCCTCACCAGCAGGGGCCAGCCTCGGGGAGGGACAGCATGCCATCCCAAGGTGCAATGGGCCCCCAAGGCCAGTTACAGAACAGAATTCTCTGGACAGACATCCTACTGCCTCCAAAAGACTTAAGTTCAGGCCAACCCTGGAGGCAGAAAAATGGACCAAATGACTTCTCTGGACCCCAAGCCTAAGATTCTAAAGAATTCTCTGCCACTTCACCCAGAAATCTGCCCTCTGAGTCCAACTGGAATCATGATCCAGTCCAGAAAAGGGCAGGCTAAGCCAGAATGTGCTTCAGGAAAACTTGGGTGGGGTCTCAGCCCCAACAGAGCACCCCTCACCATGACCCACCATTGGAGGGGCAGCCATCTGAGTCTTGAAGAATTGTTTTCTTCTTGGTTTGCCCATAACATCTAACTCCCATGAGGTCACATGTAAAGCCTTTGACAGATACCACTTTAGTTATCAGGTAATATCTCAGCAAGAAAATCTATTCAATTATGAGCGCCTTGGGATGGGAAGTACATGGTGTTCATCCGTGTGTCTGCAACACCCAGCACAGTGCCTGGCATACAACTGATGCTTAATATACACTTAAGCAGCAAGTGAACAAATAAATGAGGCAGGGGGCTCATCAGGCACTGGGGAAGGAGCGAAGATGTCTATGTGTGTAGGGGGGTGAGGGAGCATAAGAGAAAGGAAAACGGGGATTAATATACGAGGTGGTCCGGTGAGCACATTTTCACAATTTGTGTATGTTTGGTCGCTCAGTCTTGTCTGACTCTTTGCAACCTCATGGACTACAGCCTGCCATGCTGTCCATGGAATTTTTCAAGCAAGAATACCAAAGTGGGTTGCCATTTCCTACTCCAGGGGATTTTCCCAACCCAGAGACTGAACCCGAGTCTCCTGTGTCTCCTGCATTGGCAGGCGGATTTTTTACCGTTGAGCCTCCTGAGAAGGCATTTCATAATTTAGCCAAGAGCTAAGAGTAACCTGTCAAGAACTATCAGGAAAAGCAGAACCTGAGTGATGGTCCCTTGGCCAGAGCAGCCTCGGGTGGGCACTCATCCAGTAGAGCCTGGGGGGTGGAAAAGCATCAGGGCTTCTAGGAATCAGCCCTCCCTTTACTGAAGGACCACGCCCAGGTCCAGGGCTGCAGGCCACCTTACCATTCACCTCACTTTCTCCACGTGTCCTGTCTTAAAACTCTCTCTCCATCTACCTCTGGGAGCAACCTGTGGGAAGAAGAGCTTCTGACTGATGGGTGGGTCTGGGGAGGTCTGCAAGCCCAGGTCACTGTCACCCTGTTAATGAGAACACTCAGAAGCCAGGAGGCTGGCGGCCCAGTGCCCTGCCCCTGTGTAAGGCCCCCTGGGATGCAGGCCTAGTTTCACCCAGACACGCACATGAGTAAGGTTTCCTCTGAGTATCACACTGAGAGCTATATTTTGAAATTAATAAGCAGGTCAGACATTGAGTCAGTAGCCAGATGTAGGACAGGAAGTGGAAAAAGCCTGCCACTTCCGTGCAGGTGTTTGGGGGGCCTTGGGGCGGCCCCTCCCATTTCCATGACGTCATGGCTGCCGCGAGGGGCAAGTGGGGCACCCTTTGAAGCTCTCCCACAGAACCCACATCCTCTGGAAAAAGGAGTTAAAAATACCGAGTTAGAGATAGCATCACCCCAGGCCACGTGCCGGGGCCGGGAGGGCCGGGCCGTTACACCACCACGACCGCAGGTGCGACAGGAAGGCGGCGAGCTGGGAGAGGCCGGCGGGGCCCTGGCGGCTGCACCCACGCCCACGGCAGGCAGGGGGGCTGCGCACCCCACGGCGAGAAGTACCCCCGCCCCGCCTATCACCCCCTCCCCGCCAGCCAAGCCCTAAGATCAAACCTTGATCTCCCTCCATCACACCATTGCTTTATGCAGGACAGGCCCTCTAGGCTTCTGTCCGGCCCGCCCTCCCCGGGGGGTGTGGGGCCACATCTCCCCCTCCTACGCACAGCTGGAGCTGGTTCTCCAAGGAACCGCTCCAGGTCAGGGTTGAAGTGCAAGATGATGGTCTAGAGGGACATCTGGCTCTCGGAAGCCAAGGAGACCAGGATTCAGGAGGCCGGGAGATGGAGAGCCACAGAAGGACGCTCTGAACCTGAGACCTGAAGATCGCGGGGTTTGGACGTCCGGCCCCGTGGTAGTGACCCAGCCACCCACCTGGGGGCAGCAGAGCTCCACCAAAGATGCCTCTTCTCCCTTAATCCGCTTCTTTTGAAGCAGGAAAGCCCCCAAACGCTTAGGAAAACGTCTTTTCGGAGGAAAATAAAAGGACAGGAGACTTCCTTCCAGGAGCCGAGTCCCTGCCCTTGTCCATCACTGCCCTGGGCTCCTGCCCGGAGGAGAGAGGGTGTGGGGTCTGGCCCCGGTAGACAGCAGGGGGCGCTACCTGCCCAGGATCACCAGGCTCCTTCATCCAGCGCACTAGATAGGAGCCCCCAAGGAGGGGTTGGGGGAGCCCGCTGGGAGCCCGGAGAGAGCTTTGGATTCAGAATCAGGGAGCCTGGGCTGGCCACCAGGACCCACCATGCCCTCTGGGCATCTCACGAACCATCCACAGCTTCAATTTCCCAATAGGATCAGCGCTCTCTTACAGGGTAGCTTAAGAACCAAGGCTCCTCTCACAGTGTAGACCTGCCAAGTGCAAACACAGGCCAGGCCCCAGGGATTCAGGCTCTGTACAAACTATATGACCACACAGATGAAGCTCAAGAACAAGCAAAACTAATCACCAGCGACAGAAATGGGAACAGTGGATGCCTCTGGGGTACAAGGACTGGCTGGAAAGGGGCCCCAGGGAAGCTTCCAGGTGGTGGAAATATTCTGCATCTTGATTTGGGTGATTTACACAGGTATATAGACATGTCAAAATAAGCCCAACTGTACACATAAGATTTGTGCACTTTAGCACAAGTAAATTATACCTCAATAAAGTACTGTTCCTATTAACACATGCACCGTTTCAGCATAGTGAACTGAATGCACATTTTAAGGGAATGCCCAGAAAATTGGACGGAGACCCTGCCTGCAGGTCAGTAGAGCTGGGTCAGGCTGGACCACCACGCTGAGATAAAAGTGGGGCTGCTGCTTCACTAGGCCAGCGCCCAAGGGAGCCCAGAGCTCTCAGCCCACCCGTGTGTCTCTGTTGCCCACAGTGGACAGGTATTTCTCTCCTCACTATGACCCCAGGAGCTTCTGGTTACACCATCATATGCATTTTCTTGCCCCCTCCACAGCTTCCAGGAGAGCTTGAGGGAGGGGAAATTACAGCACTGGGAGGCCCTGGCAAGGCTGCAGCCGATTTTCAGAACAAAGCCAGCCCCCCCAGCCCCAGGGCACTGCAGGCCCCCCACTGCTCTCTTTGCAACATCCCTGAACACTCTTGCTTTTCATCTCCCCTCTTACCCTCTGGGGGCCTCTCTGCTTTCAAAAGGGCCCCCTTGGGGAGTCCCCGGCAGTTAGGACTCTGCACTTCTACTGCAGGGGGCAAGGGTTCAATTCCTGGTCAGGGAGCTAAGAATCCACATGCCACATGGTACAAGCCTCTCCCCCAAAATGGGCCCCCTTGAGTCCTGGCTAGACGTGAAGTCTGAAGGAACGAAGGTAGGCCACCCCCCAGTGGGTCGTTTCTCTGGGCAGCCATCGTCCCAAGCCAGAACACCCTACATCATCCCAGAGGGGTCTCATCACCTTTGGGAAAAGGGCAGCCCGTTCTCACTGTTTGTTTTGGAAATGTGGGCACCCTCCCATTCTAGAGGCAATAGGATCCAGGGGAGAGAGCCCTCCCATTGTCAGATTCTTTAAAAATCCCCCCAAGAAGCAGAAAGTGTGCTTGTCTACCCTTTTCCTGAGCCACCCACACAGAATTCAGCCAAGGAGAGAAAAAGGAACGATTAGGGGAAGAGCATATAAATGTGAGACATGGCTGGCAGGACTTCAGAGAGTTTGAGTAGATGAAGGACTGTGGTTCAGAGAGTGGTCAGCAACTGGTCTCCATTTCATGCTTCCAGCCTTGATTGGAGGAAACTGGGCTAACATGAAACAGGACTTTTTTCCAGTGGAGATGGTGAGACACTATTTTTAGCAAACTCTAGGGCGTCCTTGCCTCTCCTTGCTGACCCAAGTTATTCCAGTGATTTACCAGGGGACGTGGGTGGGGCGACATCCTTATCTGGAATCTTTATGAAGAATAGCGTGTCTGTGCAACACCAAAGCAAACATGATCTGGCTTTGACCTTCACAGGAAAGCTAAGCAGCAGGCAGGGTATGGTCCCTCCCTTTCACAAATGGAGAAAGGCGAAACGGCTCACTTGCCATTCCAGTGAATGAGGCCCATATCAGCGCCAGTGGACGCTCAAATCCCAGGTGCCTCCAGATACAGCCATCACAGAGGAGAAAAAGGAGCAGAAAAAGATGGGGTCTCAGGACCAACTGATCACCCACTCCCACCCCTGCCCCAAGACTGGTGTCTTCTATTCTGTCCGGATTTCCCTTCCCTCTTCAGGACTCTTGACTCCTCTAGGATTAGAGCAGAGTTGCAAAACAGTTTGCTTAGGAGACACTCCTTTGGTAAATGTTATTAGTCATCTCCTGAGGCAACGCTTTCTGCAAAAGCAAACTCCAGGACTCAATCACGCAGCAACGAGAGTTAGTAAAGTAATACCTAGACACACTCCAGCTGCCAGTGACTGATGATAAATGTCTCCTGCTTAGAGCTTTCCTGACCACTGTGTCTAGGGAGCTCCCACCTCATCCCCATTCGTGATCACTTCATACCATTTGTGTCCGTCACTCCACTTAACAGCAGTTCTATTCATGTGCTGATTTGGCCCTCTTCCTGACTAGAATGTAAGGCTCAAAAAGGGAGTTACCTTGTCTGTTCTGATCACCTCTGCATGTCCTGGAGAGTAGGCACGCAAATATTTTTTAACTCAATGATGGAGTCAGAGGAAGAGCTTCCCCATCAGATGTCTCTTATAGTATCTTGAAACTAGACGGGGTACTGAAAGTCACTCAGTCGTGTCCGACTCTTTGCGACCCCATGGACTATACAGTCCATGGGATTCTCCAGGCCAGAATACTGGGGTGGGTAGCCTTTCCCTTCTCCAGGGGTCTTCCCAACCCAGAGATCGAACCCAGGTGTCTCTCATTGCAGGCGGAGTCTTTACCAGCTGAGCCCCAAGGAAAGTCCAGATGGGGTAAAAAACATTGATAATTTTTTAAGCCAAATGTTGGGTATCTGTAAGTTTATCTCTTGACATGCATGCATGTGTGTGCATTGTATGTCTGTGACATTTTCAGTAATAAAAAGTTAAGAAACAAAGTTGTTCATCCCTGGGATTTAAAAAAGCAGAGCGGGTTCAAATAGCAGACCCCAGGGATGTCTCTAGAGACACCTAGGAAGACCTGACCTTGGCCACCACAGTCCTTTAGCTGGAAGCCAGTAGAACTGGATGTGCAGCTGGGGGTGAAAAGCAGTACGTGAGGACAGTTTTCCGCATTTCTGACGACTGCGCTCAGGGTACCAATACACTTGTACGGCAGCCGTATTAACAAGGTACTTTCACTTGTATTTTGTCGGAACAACAGTGAGAAGTCCTATTAGCCCCATGCTATTCTATCATTTTCTCATAAAGCCTAACCCAAGTGCTTTGAAATCAGACAGAAATAAGATTCAAACCCTCACACTGTCGTCTGAGTTTCCATTTCCTCATCTGAAAGAGACTACCTTCCTCTTCATGGGATTATTGTGGTTGTTCAGTCACTAAGTCGTGTCCAACTCTGCAACCCCATGGACTGCAGCATGCCAGGCTTCCCTGTCCTTCCCTATCTCCTAGAGTTTGTTCAAACTCATGTCCATGGAGTCGATCATGCCATCCAACCATCTCACAGGGAAATATAAGTAACAGGACGCTTAATACCATGCCAGACATACAGAGGGCGCTCAGTGGTAGCCACTCCTGGACAACAAGGCTGTATCATGTCTCTGGTGATCCCACGTGCTATGCAGCACCATGCCTGGGTGCCTAATTATTGGCTAAATTTGAGAGACAAAACAAAAGGTCTTCAGGTCAACAGACAGGAAGTGGCAGAACAAGTCCTTGAATCAATACCTTCAGGGCAAACGAGGTACTTCCGGCAGTAGCCGGCTGCCCAACTGGAGTCTTGAAAATGCCTCTCGTTTTCACCCCATGGACAGGTCTGCCTAAGCTTGAACCTGCCTATTAATTAATTCAACCTAAGCAAGTATTATTTTGTTCCTCAGAAGTCTTTTTCTCCCCCTCATTTCCTTATCTAAGATCCTTGTTCTGTGAAGTATTGTTTCCTCGTGCAGGAAAAATCCATTTATTTATTTTTAATTGAAGGATAATCACTTTACAGTGTTGTGCTGGTTTCTACCAAAAGGAAAAATCCATTTTTTATATTCGCTAAGTTTTTAAAAGTTAAAGACAGGAAGCCATACAGCACTCAGACTGTAGAAGCCCTGAGCCGCGAGCCGAGATGGGGGAGCACACGGTCACACAGCGCCCCAGGCCCTGGTAACCACCCGGCAGGTCTGCTGAGCCTCCAGAACCAGAGAGCAGGCCTCTCTGACCCCCACCCCCAAGTATTTTCAACCATCATAACAAAAGTGTTTTGAAGACTAAGATGAAAGGATGTGATCAAAGAGGCCAAAGGTATTGGCTGCTAAGAGAAGAAAACACAAACGATGGTTTCCATGTGATAGGGGGCAGGAAATGTGTGGGCAGGAGGTGCTCAGGGCCGGGCTTCCCGCAACTGCAAAGAATGGCAGGGACCAGACCATGTACAGGGCTTGTGGCGAATGGTTTCCGGCTCCACAAAAGAGCATAGAAAATAAAAATAAAGCCACTTTGTAAAGGTGTTGAGCTGGAGGCAGCAGAAAATGCTAGACTATAGCTCACTCTGGGGCATGGTACTCAAAATCCATTGTTGCAGCATGCTCCTTTGGGCACCCATGTGTGAGACCCATAGAGGGGCACCATCACAAGAGCTGATGGGTATCAAGACCCAGGTTGGAAGACCCATTTGATGAAAAAGATTACCCATCCTGGTTCAGTGCCTCTTATCTTAAAAAAAAAAAAAAAAAAAACTAAGAATCAGAAATCCCATTGGGGAGAGGGGGGAAAGTACTTTTTAAAATTTCACAGGTAAATTTTCTGCATCTAGAGTTGAGAACCACTCAGCTATTAAAAAGAATGCCATTTGAATCAGTTCTAATGAGGTGGATGAAACTGGAGCCTATTATACAGAGTGAAGGAAGTCACAAAGAAAAACACCAATACAGTATATATCAACGCATATATATGGAACCTAGAAAGATGGTAACGATGACCCTATATGTGAGACAGCGAAAGAGACACAGATGTAAAGAACAGACTGTTGGACTCTGTGGGAGAAGGCGAGGGTGGGACGATTTGAGAGAATAGCATTGAAACATGTATATTAGCATATGTGAAATAGATCGCCAGTCCAGGTTCAATGCAGGAGACAAGAGTGCTCAGGGCTGGTGCACTGGGATGACACTGAGGGATGGGATGGGGAGGGAGGTGGGAGATTCAGGATGGGAACACATGTACACCCATGGCTGATTCATGTGAATGTATGGCAAAAACCATCACAATATTGTGATTAGCCTCCAATTAAAATAAATTTTTCAAAAAAATAGTTGAGAACCACTGAACAAAGCCCAAAAATGGAGTTTTATTAAACTGAATTGAAACTCAAGAGTCTAAAAGCTGTCCATAGGCTTTTGCCCTACTGCAAATAGTGAGAAGACAACACGAGATGAATGTTTCCCACTGACGGTCACTGGCTTGGGTAAATCACGTCTGAGATGACAGCTAACCCAATTAAGTGGGTGCTTGGTATCTGCCCCAGGTATCTCAAGATCATGGATAGACATTAAAATGTGTATATCAGAGGCTCTGAAAGTTGTAACATCTTCCTTGATAAAATTAGTACTATTCCCAGTTTTTAAGTCCATTTATACTGCTTTTCTTATTCAAAATACTGGTCTATCAATCTACACTAAAAATTGTTCAGAAGCCTCCTGATAAAGATGCATGCCTGTACATACATTTGAAAGCATTATTAGTTATGAGTGAACTAATATCCCTCAGAAGGGTAAACCATGTCCCAAGGACCAACAGCCTGCCTTTGTGATATGGTTTTAGTGAAATACTGCCAGACCATTCAGTGATGACGACTCCTGACCCAGAATTATTCTCAAACCTCAGTGTGTATCAGAGTTCCATGGAGAGCTAAAAAACACAGAGGCCCAAGTTCATTACTAAGTTCCCAGAGAACTGTGAGATAAACCAAGATTTGAGAACCACTGGTCTGGATGGGTGCCTCTCAAACTTCTAACATGCACGTGTTTCACAAGCAGACCACGTTAAAACAGCTTTTGCTTCAGGAGGGAGGTGGGGCTGGAGAGTCTCCTTTCAAATAGACTCCTAGGTGATGTCAATACTGCTGGTCAATGGGCTACATTTTAAGGAACAAGAATCCAGTGGTACTTCTCCAATCTGGCTGCCTATTAGAATCTCCTGGGTAGCTGTACAAAGTAAAGATGCCACCCCCAAAGATTTTTATTTAATTGATCTGGGCTGTGCCCTGGGCATTGAGATTTTAAGTTCCCTAAGCAATTCTAATGTGCTCCCAAGTTGGGGAACCTCTAGAGCCCAACATACCAAGGCAGCAGTCAGCTAAATTTAAATAGTGGAATCCTCAACATAGCTTATTTCCTTCAGCCCCCAAGATGGAAATAAGGCCGCCACCACGATACATATAAATATGCCTAGACTTCAGCCAGCAGACCTATTGTTCCACCCAAGCGTGTCATGAACTCTGATCTAAAACAAGTTACAAATCAGAGCTTCAATTTATTCATCTACCTAATGAGGATTGGAACCCCTGAGATAATAGTAAGAACAAAGTGAGGGTATTGGTGAAGGTGGTTCGGACAGCAGTGTCTCATAAATAAGCATATACACAACTCCAACACTTTTTGTACTCTTCTTACACTAGAGATATGTATTTCACTTTTCACCACTAAATCACAGTGAAACAGATATAAATGGGAAGGCACACACATAGCTCAATTTCTCACAAAGTGCTTAATGATGGAGTTCCAGGAATGCATTGTGTCCTAACAGCAGAACCACCGGCAACAACTGAAGGATTAGTAAGGGATTACCAGCTCCAGGGAAAAGACAAAGGGCTCTACTTTCCCAGGGTTGTCAGAGGTGCCTTTTGTCATTAACTTCAAATACACTTAAGGAAAACATGGAGGTAGATTCACAGTTGCAAGTTATCAACTCCTAAAGAAATGTGCACAGAGGACTGAAGGAAAAGGATTTTAATACCAAAAAACACAGCCAGAGGCAGAGGAAGGAGGGGCATGGAGCTTTTTAATTTGGAAGGCAGAAAGGTTACACTGTATGGAAGGCAGAGGCTATGCTAACAAATGCTTATTACAAAGTTGTTCTGGCTCGGAAGGCAGGGAACTTCTCTAGGCTCTCCACCTGCACCCCAAGGAGTTGGTAGTAAGCATATATCTGAAGAAAATCCATGTGTCCAGCAAACTGCCATCTCAAAGAGCTCTTATCCAGGGGAAATTAAAAGGTGAACCTGAAAGAAAGAAGCAGAGAGGTAAGAAGAGATATTCATGGTTCCTAAAATCTCTTGTGATACTACAGACAGGGCCTCAAATCCTTTAACCTAAATTCTAAACCCGTATAGACAAAGGCAGTTATAGGGTTCCCCAATTCTGGAAAGTATTTAAACAAGGCTAGAACAACCAAAATAAGGTGAATATTTTTCACTGAACATTTTACAGAAGTATCCATAAAAACTAATGCTCAAATCTCAATTCCAAGACATAACTAGCTTGGAACTGCAGACACAGTTCTAATGCTGGCTCCACAATTAATCAGCTGTGTGACTTCATGTAAGTCACTCTGACCTCCCTGATCCACAAACCCTCTTTGAGGCGAGAGGGCTTCAACTTAACCTAAAGAACTTTTCTGGATTTAGAAAGTTTATAAAGCACTAACTTCTCGTTGGGGTGGGAGGGGTGGGGAATGGAAGAAAGAAGAATTCGAAAAACTTAGAAAAAGATCTCCAACCTCAGGTTTAACAAAGGACCAAAAGAGAAGGAATGGTTTTCATTTAAAGATAAGACTATTTTTGGAGAGAATGAGGTGGAGAACAACTCCAAGAGAAGTGGCTTTCTTTCTCACCCCTGTGGGAGGGCTACTCACAGTTGCTCCACCTCGGTGTGGCCAAGGGTGACCCCTTGACTCTAGGCACCCCAATGTCCCCAGCCACAAGCAGTGTGCCGTAAAAATACTGTCATCTTCCGTGTGTGCCATCACTTGAGAAATGTTGGGAAACACCTCCTTTCAGAAGAGGGGGGCTACCCCTATGTGAAAGGGCACCACCTTACTTTGTGTATTGGTTCAGGCGACCTGGAGATTCTAGCATCAGAGCCTAAAGGAAAGATCTTAGAGTTCTAGCCAGATTGCTTTTATTTCACTAACAATGGCACTTACAGTAATGCTACGTAATTGCAGAATATTCCTACATCAGTGGAATTAGAAGAAATATGTAATAAAACAAAGAGCAAAAATTGGGGAGCAAAAGTGAGCACAGTGCCAAAAAAAGAACAAACAGATCTACTGAAACTCACCTATTCACTCCATCAAATTTTTTAAGCAAACTCTATGACAACATACTATGAACTAGTACAACGCACCGGTGCTAACAGCCAAGGTGAGAGAGGACTAGAGCACAGGCCACTTCAGGGAAGAGCCTTGACCACTGAGAATGCTAAAAGAAATCCTCGTTTATTAGGAAAGTCAAGTTTTGAGATCTTATGAAATTAAAACATTTAAATCTAAGACATTGGGACTGGTCCATCTAAAAGGCAAGAAAATGATTCATAAATTTCTTTGAAAATGGTTTTCAGAAAATTCCTATTTACATAGATCTGCTCCTTTCTTTTAAGGCAAAAGTATATTTACCAGACATATTCTAAAAGCAGAGCTTCTAGGAGTCTCTGAATTATTAGCTCAACAAAACTGAACTATTCACCAGCTCAGAAGAATGATTTCAACTGTTAACCAGGGGATAAAGGTTTCAGGAAACAGACTAATAAAATTTCCTCCCCTGATAACAAGATATGTAAAGTGGAAGACACCTACTGAGAAGAGTGCGCATGGCTTCTTCAGTCTATTCACCCAAGCAGGAAAGACAGCACCATTCCATCAACCTGTCCCCGTCATCTTGAGAGAAAGTAAGGCACAACACAAAGAACTATTCAAAATAATTACTCTCTGTAAACTCACAAAAGATGATGCCAGACAGGGTCATTTCCATTTGGAATCTGTCTGCTTCCTCAGCACCATCTCTATTCAGACACCAGCACTGAGCAGATAATGCGCAAATACCGATTTTCCTTCAAATCCATCTCATCCTAGATTCTACTCACTCAATTAAAACTAAAATTGGAGAAAATATGAATCAAAGCACATTTAGTCTTCTCATCTTACAGATGAGGCAACTGCCATGTGAGAGTTTGACAGATCTGTCCAGAGCTGAGTTGTCCAACACCACAACCACTGGCCACAGGTGAGTCTTCAAACTGAGTTAACATTAAATAAAATTAAAAATTCAGTGTCTTAGACGTCCCTGGCAGCCCAGTGGTTAAGACTCTGTACTTCCAGTGCAAGGGGTGTGGGTTCAATCCCTGGTCAGGGAACTAAGGTTCCACATGCCACGGGGTGTGGCCAAAAAGGAAAAAAACAGTGTCTGTCACATAGCCACATTCCTAATGTTTAATAACTACATGTGACCAGCAGCTACCATACTGGGCAGACTGTTTGCCCAAAGCAGAGTTCTATCAGACAGCGCTGGCCCAGGGTCAGCCTCTTGAGATAAAGTCAGGTTTCCTGATGTGCATTCTCCTCCATTTCTCCCAGATCATATTAAAGATGACTTACTGTGCAGAAACATTTACCTCTAAGTTTTTCCCATTTAAAAAAGAGAAGCAACTTTAATACTGTTAAAGGAAACCTTCTAACAAGACATTATATTCATCATCCAAAAGTCTCTGAACACTATAGAGGAAGGAATATAAAAGTTTGGAGTAAAAATGTCAGTTAACGAGTTCCTACTCAGTCACTTATTAGTTCCAGGCCCTGGACAAATCAATTTTAATTTCATTAAGGTTTCCTTACCTCACATATAGAAAGGAACTACTACTATTTGTCTACCTCCATCCCAGTGTGCCGAGTGCCATGCTGAGAGCCAAAGAACTGTGATGTTGGAGAAGACTCTTGAGAGTCCCTTGGACTGCAAGGAGACAACCAGTCCATCCTAAAGGAAATCAGTCCTGAATATTCACTGGAAGGATTGATGCTGAAGCTGAAACTCCAATACTTTGGCTACCTGATGCGAAGAACTGACTCACTGGAAAAGACCCTGATGCTGGGAAAGATTGAGGGCAGGAGGAGAAGGGGACAACAGAAGATGAGATGGTTGGATGAATCACTTGACTCAATGGATATGAGTTTGAGTAAGCTCCAGGAGTTGGTGATGGATAGGGAGGCCTGGCGTGCTGCAGTCCATCAGGTCACAAAGAGTCGGACATGACTGAGTGACTGAACTGAATTGAACTGATCCCAGCATGAGCTGTGAGGATGACATAGGTTGATGTGTATAAAAGTGCACGTGGGATGTGTGTGAGTCCTGCAAGCCTGGTAATGTGATAACGTTAAAACATTCAACAAATGTTGTCTAATTTTGTAAAAGGCTTTATACAAACATCGTACATTTTTAACTTTCCACCACCCTGATGGATGATGAAAACCTGGTAATGTATAAAAAGCAAAAACTGAAGGAAAAAAGCAAAGGAAAAAAAAGCAAAGCTCAGCTGAGGATCCACACAGTGTGACTCTCCTCAAACACAATGGGACTATCATGAACACTATTAATCAGAGGCTTCAACAACTGCAAGAGACTCTGATGACCACCCAAGTCAATTCCCTCCCTGTAAAGAGAGGGGAAGTGAGGGCTCAGAGACAAGCTTATTTCTCCATCCAACTAGTTAACAGCACAGCAAAGTCTACAACACAGGTCTTCTGACTTCTGGTCTCATGCTCATGCCCCACTCTACTACCCTTCATGTGGACAGTTTCCTTGGCTTTGTCCTTCTACAGCACATTCCTCATGTCTGAGCATCCACATAACTAAGGATATAGCTATTTTATACAGCATTTCTTGCTGTTGAAAATGATTTACACAACAAACATGCACTATGTTAGCTCTGTGCTAAGCTCTAAGGTCCCCATTCCCTGGGCATTTAAGAATCCAGGGGGAAAGACAGGAAAATGAATGGTTTCGTTAAGTGTATGGTTAAGTGTAGCATTAGGGGCAGGCACAGGGGACCGTGACAGCCCCTAGAGGATCTTATGCAACCTGGGGGCAGAATGACTTGCAGCAGGACTCATCTGAGCTGTAAGGGTAGAGAAAATAAGGCAGGGACTTCATAAACACAAATCTTTAAGAGTCCCCTGGCTGTCCAGCGGTTAGGACTCATCACTTTCGCTACCGGGGCCCAGGTTCCATCCCTAGTCTGGAACTAGGACTCCATAAGACACAAAGCTCACCAAATTTAAAAACAGAACAAATTAAACACACACACACACACACACACAAATCTACCTGATAGTCCCTCTTTTTTTTTGGTAGTTTTCAATTAACCAAATACAAAATAGAGCAAAATCACCAATTAAAAGTCATCAATTATCAGGGTTTTTGTTTTTTTTAAAATAAGCAGATTCAAGGTTTTAAGAATAGGTAAAAAATTAAGCTCACTCTCCAACCAAGGAAAAAAAGGGGGGTTGAAAAAAAGACTATGCTAACTCAAAATGTTTTCTACAAATTTATTTATTCCCCTTTTTCAGAATTTATCTGATGGCTAATTCAATATAAGGTGAAATGTCACAGAGAAAATGAAAGACACTAACCCCTCATACACACACACACACACACACACACACACACACACACACACACTTAAAGCTGGATGCCAGGAGAAGAGCAAAACCAGGTCTCAGTTCTCACTCAGCTGTGTTAGACTCTGCAACCTTATGCACTGCAACACGCCATGATTCCCTGCCCATCACAAACTCCTGGAGCTTACTCAAACTCATGTCCATCAAGTCAGAAACAGGTCTAGAATAAGCCAAAATGGGAGCTCCTGAACTGACAAGAAAAAGAAATAAAAAGTAAATCTGTGGGCCACTGTACACTTGGTCTTCACATGTAACAAAACCTAGGGTTCACTGTAAGGCTGCATGCCCTTTTGTGCCTCACTCGACACTGCCCACTTCTGGTCAGAATGTAAAGCACCCCCCACCTAACATCCAGGCCCACCTGGACCTCTGCTGCCCTCCTGTGACTGGAAAGAAACTAGGTTCTATCACAAAGGTGTTTGTGGTCTCTCCCCCTAAACTCAGTTCCTCTTTTGAGTTTTGTAGTATATTCTCTCAGCAATGAAATGTACAAGCCACTAGGTGGCAGTATAGCCTAAAAAATAACATTAGGATTCCCTTTAGAGGTAATTTTCTAGATTACTATAGTACTGATATTTACTGATGAATTAAAAAAGCCAACAGCAATTGCTTGTTGGAATATAGTTCCGTTAGTCAGAGTTATGTTCTGCCCAGCCTTGTAGCACCCTTGCTTCAGCCAGAATTAAACACCATGAATATTTAAAGACTTGTAGAACAGCCTCCAGCATAAAGACTAACACTAACAAGGTTTCAGCACAAGCTGGTGGCAAACATCTCCCCCAGGCGAAGCACACTTCCAAGCTCAGGTCTGTGCCTTTGTCAAAGCCCTGCTCACTCTTCCCTCTGATCCAGGGCGGAGTCATCAGGGACTTCCCTTCCCAAGCTGTGATCCAGTTCAGCTAAGTCTCTCTTTCCTTCCCAACACTTGATGTAGGCTGACATTTTCTGAAAAGAATTTCACAGGGAGACATGGAAAAACAAAACAGGAAATATTCACCTGTAGTTATGTAAATCTCTAAATATTCAAGTCCACTGAATATGATGCATTCATTCAAAACAGACTTACTGCCACCTAAGTGCCAAATACCATCACTTGAGAGGTGTATGAATTCTCCCAACTCAGAAGCTCATGAGGAGAATTTTTCCTTTTTATAATAACTTTTTAAATATTATGAAGTCTATTCTTGGCCCCAGGAATAGCCACCTATACCAGTGTTGCCAACTGAACAGCTAACTTTTACCACAGGTTTCTCACTCTGCTATCTCTGGACATGTTTTCAGGAGGCCACAAAGTCTGAAGTTTGGATAAGGTTGTATTATTAACAGTAGTTTTTATATATTTATAAACTTTAAGAAGACAGTAAAGTCTTACAGCAGAGGGAAACAATGGGGACTGGAGGGATTCCAAGGAACTTTAGCTTAGTTTCTGTTCAAAATCTGTCCACTGCAAGTAATAAACATGGGGATGTTATATTATTCTCTGTACTTTTCTGTACTTTTAACATTGTCACACAAGCAAAGAAAGTAAGTAATAAAGGAAAAGATGGTGGTAAAATAATTGTGGCCACATTTTAAACACATTTCTCTGACTATGCAATTGTCAAATACTTTATAACAAGCAATTTTTTTAGGAGGGTGGTTTTTTTTTTAATATATATTTATTGACTGCCCTGGGTCTTGGTTGCAGCACACAGAATCTTCAATCTTCATTGCAGCATGTAGGATCTTTAGTTGCAGCACAGGAACTTCACTTGTGGTGAAGGAACTCTTAGTTGCGGCATGTAGGATCTAATTCTCTGACCAGAGATCAAACCCAACCCCCTTCATTGGGAGCACAGAATCTTAGCCACTGGACCACCAGGGAAGTTCCTATAATAAGCAATTTTAAGCAAAAATTAGGGCTTCCCTGGTGACTCAGATCGTAAGGAATCTGTCTGCAGTACAGGAGACCCAGGTTTCCCTGTGTCAGGAAGATTCCCTGGAGAAGAAAATGGCAACCCACTACAGTATCCTTACCTAAAGAATCCCTACGGACAGAGGAGCCTGGCGGGCTACAGTCTGTGGGGCTGCAAAGAGTCGGACAAGATTGAGCAAGTAACACAAGTGAAAATAGAGATTAAAAACATTTTCTGACATCAGACTGGATTATCAGACTTAAAAAGATTTCCAGCAAGGCTCCTTGAATCTCAGTTTCCCATTCATAAGTGGAATTAGCAAGTTTATCCTCAAGAGGTTGTTCTGAAAACAAAATAAGACAGAATAAAAAGAACTTAAAACCTGGTCCATGTGAGCATTCACTATCTGCTTTCCTTACTTCTCCTTGAAAACATTTCTTTAACTCAACGCCATTTTCTTCTGATCTGCCTTTTTCAGAGTCGCTGCTGGTTTTAAATGCTACCCCAAAATTCACAAAGAGCAGTACCCTATAGATGTTTATTCTCTTTATACCCAACTCCCAACATACTTGGCAAATATGGAGAGTATTAAATTTTTGCTGTACCCTCTGATATAAATATTGAAAACTCACTTAAAAACCATTTTTAAAAGTGTTTTAGGACACTGCACATAGAACTGAATTAGAAACAGAAAAAGAGCAGGAAAATGTCTATCTGAAGATTGAGAGCAGGACCATATATTGTATGTCAAATGAATAAAAACCCTGATGAGTCCCCCACAGAAGAATTCTCTATGAAGATACCCTCTATAGAATGATTTAACACTGCAATCTGGGATTGGAAGATTATGCTGTACCCTGGATCCATAATTCCCAGCTGAACAGGTGGCCCTAGGTCATTAATATGGTCTGCAGTATGCAGTTTCTGCTGAGCCTGCTTTTTTGTCTGTTTTTGCCATAATTTTGAAATACTAAGCTCTCTGCAGCAGAGTCCTCTTCCAATCATGACAGCCCTAAGAAATAATTTTTCATGATTTGGTATCTCCCTGATCCTAGAGAACATCCTTGGACTGTATGCTCTGTCCCCTTGTTAAAGCATACACCACCATGACTCATCTAGAAAAAAGTAAGGCATTTACTTTTTAGAGTAAGGCATTGCTCTAAAGTAAGCCATTACTTTTAAAGTAAGGCAATCAGAAGACTTATGACCTTTCCAGCTAGTTTACTATCAGAGCCCAAGGGTTACTCAGGATGTTTGCGGGTCAGTGAAGGTCAGCGTTGTTGGCTAAGTTTTCCACCTGCACTGCAGAAGCTGTCATTGGTCAGACACCTCGCCTGCGGCCTCTGCCCCAGACAGCATGGCAGCCACCGTCTCTCAGCCCCCAGCGCACTTTCTTCAGGTCTTTAGCATGGCTCTAACTGCTGTGGGCACGTGGCTTCTCCATTAGACTGCTCACTTCTTGAAGGCAGGAACTGTATTTTCCTTTTCTTTGTATTCCCAGTACCAAGGCATTGACTGGCATATGAGAGAACAATTCAAGTCCTGATCAGGTCTCCAAAAAATTCAACTGTATTACAATAGTAGAAAGAAGTGGTTCTCAAGCTCATTCACTGATATAAACCATCTCTGTCAACTTAACTATTGCCAAAAGTGAAACTTCACCTGAACTAACAGAACTGTTTTTGAGACAATATACAAAATGGAAAGGCTTTATGTAATATACTAAGTTACTTATTGACTTATGATAGAAACTGAAGTATAGTCAGTCACAGTATTACATTTACCTTGCCCATGGCTGCTGTAACTCATGTGTTAGATTTCTGATTAATACAAAAAAGACAGCTTTCCAAGTACAACAGAAAGAGGCGGGCCTCTTCCCCAGAGAGGGTAACATTTCCTAAGGTTCTCTTTTCTCTACCCCAGTAATAGCAAGATTTAATTCTGTGGGGAAAGGCAGAGAATAGAGTGCATTTACTCATCAGTAAGCAACATAGGATATTGGAAGAGCACCATTGGACTAGGACACTGCTCTGCCTCCACTGAGCTACATAGCCAAAGAAACCAGTAGATGCTCTGGAACTCTCTTTCCTCACATATAAAACAATTATTAACAGAGTCAAGCGCTTCTCAGAGCTTTAGGATTCTGCTTAGGAGGGAAGGATGGAGGGGAGGGCATACTACACACGAGGGGAGCCCGAGCAAAGAGAGCTTTTCAACTTTGTCAATCAAAACAACCCTGGCTCCTCTGCCATTTTATATATTGAGATTCTATTTTGGGGGCTCCAAAATCACTGCAGATGGTGACTGCAGCCATGAAATTAAAAGGCATTTGCTCCTTGGAAGAAAAGCCATGACCAACCTAGACAGTATATTAAAAAGCAGAGACATTACTTTGCCAACAAAGGTATGTCTAGTCAAGGCTATGGTTTTTCCAGTGGTCAAAGAAAACTACAAAGAAAGCTGAGCTCTGAAGAATTGACGCTTTTGAACTGTGGTGTTGGAGAAGACTCTTGAAAGTCCCTTGGACTGCAAGGAGACCCAACCAGTCCATCCTAAAGGAGATAAGTCCTGGGTGTTCACTGGAAGGACAGATGTGGAAGCTGAAACTCCTATACTTTGGCCACCTGATGCAAAGAGCTGACTCATTTGAAAGACCCTGATGCTGGACATTGGGGGCAGGAGGAGAAGGGGACAACAGAGGATGAGATGGTTGGATGGCATCACCAACTCAATGGACATGGGTTTGGGTGAACTCCTGGAGTTGGTGATGGACAGGGAGGCCTGGCGTGCTGCAGTTCTTGGAGTCACAAAGAGTTGGACACAACTGAGTGACTGAACTGAACTGACTGAACTGAACTGATTGAGATACTTAGGGGAAAAAAGAGCTCTACTGCTAAAAAAAAAGGAAAACTGACAAATGAACCAAAGAGCATCTCATCTTATATTTTAAGGTGTTCTCCCAAACTAATCCAATTTTCCCATTAATTTTTAATTTAGCACATATATTAGCAAGAAGCTGTCATCATGAAGCTATCATTCCTTTAGCATATACTATATGTGTATCAAGTGTAAGCACTATACTAGGTACTATGGGAACAATGGCCCAGCATTTGAAGTCATCTGCGATCAATATCAGAAAAAAAATTATAGAGCAAAACTAAAACCAAAATCTACAATTTATGTCTCTTCCAAGAGCTCAGAGTTATTTTCATGGGGTTATTGGTGCAGAAATTAATGTATTAGCTACAAGCAAACTCCCATTTTCTGCTCTCTTTATCATTTCCAGAACAGTGAGAAGAGAAGGCAATGACCAAGATCAGCAGCACTGATGAATCATGATGATATCAACACGAACTTTGCAGACCAATATGGAAAATTCTGCAAACCTCTCATCAGCACTATGGGAACTCTGCAAACCATAATCAAAACCAGCCCCCTCCAATCTCTATTCCTAAAATCAACATCATGTGATAAGCGCTAAGATCATCACTTACATTCTTCTAGTCTCCTCCTCCTCAGTTAAGTAAACAGGAATGATTCAGCCAACGAAGTTCATGACAACAAGGTGAAGGATGGTGCTGGCAAAGAGAAAATCAGCAAAGGCTCGCTCTGGGGAGATGCCTTGGAAATCCGCCTTGTTTTGTGGGTTGATCTGAATTCTCAGACAAACTGTACAAGAAGAAAAACACAAAAATGATTATCAAGTATGTAACATGTATGACTAATGCACATACTCAGACCCTCTGACCCAATAATTCTATTCCAACAGAAGTGATACGTAAGGAATGATACCAATGACGGCCCCCAAATGGATGCAATCTAATATCTATCAATAGTAAAATAGGGGGTATTCTCCAGCAGTCCAGTGGTTAGGACTCAGCACTTTCACTGACAGGGACCCAGACAGATTCCATCCCTGGTTGGAGAACTAAGATTTCACAAGTTAAGCAACCAAAAAAACCCACAAACAAAACAGTAAAATGGGTAAATTATGGCATATGGATACAACAGATACCATATAGCAATGAAAGAACTTCACAACATAGATTTCCACAAATATCATGATGAGCAGTACAATCCAGATGCCAAAAAATACATTCTCATGATTCTACTTCTACAAAGCTTAAAACTGGCCAAAAACAATATAGTGATACAAGTCAGGATAGTGGTTTTTAATCTTTCACAGGAGAGATGACTTGGAAAGCATGTGGAGAGACCTTTAGGGTGCTGGTAATGTTCTATATCTTGACGTGATAGTGGTTAAAAAGGTAAATTTTTTAAAGTTCATCAAGTTGTACACTTAAATTTTCTGTTGTTTGTTAAAGGGAACAATATGACTTCTCAGAGTTAAGCTAAAAATCAAAGGCTTACTTAGAAAAAACATATATACAACCAGAAAATCTTGAGAACTATCTCCTGACTTAAGTTTATAAACTTATTAAGACTGAGATGTAGTTGAGGTAGTAACAAAGGAAGCAGGCTGAGACCAAGTTATAAAATTGTCAGTTATTTCCAACAGAACATGTTTATTAGACAGCAGAGATGCGTATCCACGAGGACCTCACAGTTAAAGATAATCTTTGATCTCCCAGTTCTAGCAGCTGCTGGTCTCAAAAAAAGGCAAGAGATCTAAGTTACATAGCTCTGACAGAGAACTCTCCATAGCCACCTTCTGTACCCTTGAAGACTCCAACCTGATACTGTAGCCACAGTCACCATTTGACATGAAAAGAAAGTTCTAGGGATACACTTTTCCTAAATATCTTTATACCTGTGACAAATGATTACACAACTTAAATTTACTTCATGCTAGCATCCGGTCCCATCACTTCACGGCAAATAGATGGGGAAACAGTGGAAACAGTGACAGACTTTATTTTCTTGGGCTCCAAAATCACTGCAGATGGTGACTACAGCCATGAAATTAAAAGGCTCCTTGGAAGAAAAGTTATGACCAACCTAGACAGCATATTAAAAAGCAGAGACATTACTTTGCCAACAAAGGTCCATCTAGTCAAGGTCATGGTTTTTCCAGTAGCCATGTATGGATGTGAGTTGGACTATAAAGAAAGCTGAGCTCCAAAGAATTGATGCTTTTGAACTGTGGTGTTGGAGAAGGCTCTTGAGAGTCCCTTGGACTGCAAGGAGATCCAACCAGTCCATCCTTAAGGAAATCATTCCTAAATATTCATTGGAAGGACTGATGCTGAAGCTGAAACTCCAATATACTTTGGCCGCCTGATGGGAAGACCTGACTCATTGGAAAAGATCCTGATGCTGGGAAAGATTGAAGGTGGGAGAAGGGGATAACAGAGGATGAGATGGCTGGATGGATCACTGACTCAATGGACAGGAGTCTAAGTAAACTCGGGGAGTTGGTCATGGACAGGGAGGCCTGGTGTGCTGCAGTCCATGGGGTCACAAAGAGTCGGACACAACTGAGTGACTGAACTGAACTGAGCATCCATTTTACCACTAACCAAGAGAAGGCAACGGACTGAGATCTAACCCAAAGGTCAGAAAACTACTAGACTAGTTCTCAAGAATCCATCACTATGGCAACAGAGTTGTCATTATGCTTAAACATGCAAACATTGTGGAAACACCCCTGATGTTTTTCAGAAACCTGAACTCTTCAAAACATGAAGGACACTGACTGAAACAAGGGTGGCCAATTAAAATCTGCTGGGGTGAGTACAGCTTGGTTCATCCATTTGCCAGAGCAACTAGCAACATCTATTAATATTTAAAATGTTGCCACCTTTTAACTAAAGAATTTATCTTACAGAACAAGGACATTCTAACAGCATGTACCTAAAGCTGAAAAAAAGTGATAACAGTCCAAATGACATCAAGGGATTATTTAAATAAATTACAGACATGCAATAAAATCCCATGCAATTATTCAAAAGAATGAGGTGAATTCTCGATAGGTTGACAGTAAAGATATCTAAAATATATCAATTGAAAAAAAGCCAAAAATATTACACTATTCTATTTCATATTTCTCTTAAATATATTTTCTCATTTTTCTTGGAATGTAGGAAAAAATCTGGAGAGATACCAAACACAGTTAACAGAGGCTATTGAGGTGGAAGGTGGGAGTAGAGTAGTACTTGAGAATGGGGGACAAAAGGAAAGAGAAACTCTACATGAAGGTGATGTTACCATTTTCACAATCACAGTAACCGAAGTTACTTCAATAACAAGGTAAGAGTCAGAATCTTGCAGAGATGCAAAGGACCCTGAATGTCATACAGACCAACATCACTTATGATGCACAAAATGCCCAAGAGATGGTGAGAATGGGCATGCCAAGAGGGCTGCATAAATCAGCTGGGAATCATTTCAAAATATACTTATCATTTCCGGAATCTGATAAGTCATCCCCAGATAGAGAATTACAAACCATCCAGAGCCTGTGTTATCACAGAGGCAACATATCCCCCACATGCAGGGGTGAAAAAAAGGCAAAGAACGCCTGTTCAAAAAGTGTTAGTCTCTCAATCATGTCCAACACTTTTCGACCCCATAGACTGTAGCCCTCCAGGTTCCTCTGTCCATAGAATTCTCCAGGCAAAAAGAATACTGGAGTGGGTTGCCATTCCCTTCTCCAAGGGATCTTCCCAACCCAGGGATCGAACCCGCATCTCTTGCATTGCAGGTAGATTCTTTACTGTCTGAGTCATCATGGAAGCCCCCTGTTCAAACCGCGCCCCCTCCTCCACCACCCCCCACAAATATCCTCAGCCTCTCCCTGAGCACTTCCAAAAATGGAAATGTACTACCTTCTGAGGCAGCTTGCTCCATTTTAGTGGTTCTAATTTATCTCCTTAAATGTACATTTATTCAGCAAAATATTTACTGAGCATCTACTATGTGCCATTTGGCACAGAATAAGACAAGAGTCTGGCTCCCAAAGAACTTACACTTCCATGAAGAGAAACATAATAAACAAGAAAACAAATAAATAAGGAAATATGAGGTAGAGATATGTGCTATAAAGAAAACAAGGTAATAGAAGAGTGACTGGGAAGCTATTTCTTATTTGGTGGTAATAGAAGTTCTAACAAGGTGCTATTTTAAGACCAAAATTTGATAGGAGCCAACTATGGAAAGATCTAGGGGCAGAGCATTCCAGGGAGCAAGAACAATGTTGACATGTTGACAACATGTCAGACTGACTAGACTGTAGAGATCAAGGGCAAGAGGGGGACAAGGGCCAAATCCAGTGGGGCTTTGTAAGCTTCAGTAAAGAGTCTGGATGTCGTTCTAAGAGCAATGGAGTAATATTTCAAAGTTTTGAGTCAATGAGTAAAATAATCTGATTTACATTTTTTAAGGATGGTAGAACTGCAATATAGAGAATGGTTTGCAGAGTTAAAGAAATAAGAGAGTCAAGTAGGAGCCAGAGCTTGGGCAATGGTAGTAAAATTGACAGAAGCGGAGAGATACAGGCTATGTTTTGGAAAAGAAGGGCTTGCTGATGTAATGGATGTGGGAGATAAGAGAAATCAAGGCATCAAGAAAACCTCCTAAATTTTTAGCTTCAACAATTTAACCAATGTTGACACTATGTTCTGACTGGCAAGAGAAAGATGGTTGGGCCGGAAGGCTCAATTGGGAGTTGTCTGTTAGACATCAAGTGGAGATGTCAAGTGGGCAAATGGACCTACTAATTTGGAATTCAGGGAACAGGTTAAAACTGAAAATATTAAAGTGGTAGTTGCAGTTACATACATATTATTTAAATTCACCTAAAGGAAAGAAATAGAGAATGGGTTTGGAACCACACCCTCAGACCGAGAAACACCTAGCACAAACAGTAGGAAGGAAAAACCAACGAGGTAAAAGAGAACAACCAGGAGAGTGAAGTGTTCTAAAAGTTTTGAGAAGAAAGTACTTCATTCACTCAGAAGGAAGCAGCCAACTATGTTAACTGATAAAAGTTGCTGAACATTCCGGCAAGGTGAGGTGTGTGCTATTAGATCTGGCAAGATGGAAAGAGTGGTTTCACTGCAGTGGTGGGGAAAGACCACCACCATGAATGGGTTAAGAGCAAATGGAAAGTGAGAAAGCAGAAACAACTAGACAACTAGACTATTTTTTCAAGGAATTCCGTGATGATGGAAAAGAAACGGAACAGTAGCTAGAGGAGTATCTGCAGTCAAATAAATTTTTTAATTGGATGATTAATTAGAGCATATGTGTATGATGGGAATGATCCAGTGGAGGGAAGTTAATGGTACAGAATGGAGGGATGATTACAGAAGCTGAGTCCTTGAGTGAGCAAGAGACATCAAGATGCTCTTCACAAGCGGAGGAAGTGACCTCTGATAAGAAAGGGATATATCATCCACCATCACAGGAAGTAAGCCAGAGAGCAGGGGTACAAGTGGAGGTGAGCTGCTATGATTCCCTGTTGGGAAAGGCAAAGCAAAAAACAAAGCAAGATCAACTGAGAATAAAGGAAAAGAGAAAAGACAGGTGAGAGTGCAGAGAGAAATTACAAAGCATGTCTTGGAAAAGCAAACATATTAGGGAAGTGTTACAGACCACTATTCTCACCAATACTTCTCCATCACAGCACCATATCCATGTACTTGCCTGTATCTCCCACCAGATTATAAATCTGTGGGAGTAGAGACCACATCTGCATGTTCCATAGTTAAATTCATAGAGAAGGAAATGGCAACCCACTCCAGTATTCTTGCCTGGGAAATTCCATGGACAGAGGAGCCTGTCACAATACAATCCATGGGGTCGCAGAAGAGTTGGAAACAAATTTACAACTGAACAACAATAGCAGTGGGTAAGCCTGGTGCAAATTAATCCATGTAGAGTACTCTGAAAGTTACAATATGGAAGAAATGTTACAAACTTTAAATACATACTGTCCTTATTAATAGCATATTTTAAAAATTATTCTCTGTAGTGTGGAGTTCTGCTTATTTTTGCAAGTAAATATTTTGATAATCTGTACTTACTCTTTAGGCAATCATTCCTAAGTTTAGTAGGTAATTTTATCCTGTACTCAGTAAAATTTTTATCTTTTTATTTTGAAGAATCTTTGATCCATGGGTAATAGAAGTATATTTCTGACATGTTAAATGTGTTTAATTTTTACATGATTTTGTAATTTTTATGTAAATAAAGGAACACTGGAAAACAACATTTAGTAGTTGCTTGTTGTGCTGGCCTTCCATGGCAAGTATACAACATCCCTAATACATTTTATATATATATATATATATTTATATTTATATTTATATTTATATATTTCTTAAGGAAAAACTAACTGTTTATTGGCCTGAAGAGATTTATGCCATTTCCTTGCTAACAAAGAGTTGGCATATATCTGTAAGTGTACAAAATTCATCATATAGTCTCATGTGAATTATTATTTCCATCTTTGGTCTTTTGTAATTTGTCATTCCTTTGGCCTGGGGTTTGGACTATGGAATTTGTGTTAATAGAGACCTGTGAGATGGCAATAAAATCTAGAGTTGGCAATGAAAAAAAAAAAAAAAAATTCTCAGTTCCCCGCCAGGAAACCTGACACATAAATATTCAACATTCTTTAACTTATCGGAGGCATGCTCAAAACTGAACATCCAGTATTAAGCACTGATTGATGAACAGAGCATGACACACCTACAGAACATGGAAGAAGACCTAAATCTCAAGAGCCAGGCAAGGGCTCAAAGGAAAGCAGCACTTGAGCTGTCTAAGAAGGGAAGGAATTTTCCAGGCAATCAAATAAACGTAAAATAGCTTAATACACCTTGGCATGTTCAGGGAATAATAAGTAACACAATAATACTGGGATATAAAGTACAGAGGAGGTGGAGACAAGAGATGAAGCTCACAATGTGGCCAGGGCCAGGTCATCAAAGAGCCTCTACACCATTAAAAAATATTTTAAATTTCTCTTTGGATACAGACAAATTTTCTGTGGGGAGTAGAACAGTTAGATCTGTAAGTCAAATCAAGCCCGCACACATAGTGGAAGAGGACTGGAGGGAGAGACAAGAGGCTGGGCGATCAATAAGGAAGATTACAGTAGTCCAGATAGCAGATATTGAGAACCTGAATGACAGAAGACAAACAGCTAGCAACAGACATGAGATTCAGAAACAGGACTGTCAGGCATAATGCTGCCAAACTCCCAACTTCTTTGATAACAGCTATGGTCCCAGGGACAGAGGAGCCTCTTGGGCTGCCGTCTATGGGGTCGCACAGAGTCGGACACTGACGTGACTTAGCAGCAGCAGCAGCAGCATGGGCCTAGGAATCTAATAGATAATTCCCAAAGAAACACTGGACTCCAGTCCTCACGGCCAAGGAGCTGCCATGAGAAAGAAAACACTCTGAATTAGGCCTCCTTGCCTTTCAAATTCAAACCATTTTGGATCTATAAACTAGGGGAAACAAAACTCTGTTAATTCCAAAAGTATTTCATAAAGATTAGAAAACAGAATAGACAAAAGCTGTGAAACTATTTAAAAACTGATTTCAATATCAAAGACTTATTTTAAGGACAGTCGTAATGTTTTCCACACATCCCTCCTAAAGAGCACTTTAAAGGAGAAAAAGAGGGATTTGAATCAAGTAAAAAAGGAAAAACTAGAAAGGCTGCCAATACTGGGATGCTACTCTGAAAAAGGGACAGGTGTCCTCTTCTAGAGATATCTAACCAAAAGATAAACAGTCAGCTGCTGAGGATGTCTGAAATCTGTCTGGAAGAAGAAAAATATTCTATCATTGAAGTCTTCTACACTGTAAACTGTTGATCCAAAAAAACAAACAAAAAAAGATTTATCAATGGCAATTTTCTACCTCTGGCTCCTTCTTGAAACCATGGGTGAGTCTCCCCAGTCATGAGGGAAAAGGAGAAAACAGATCATTTTCATTGGGCTCAAATAATGTCAGGCTTTAAAAAAAAAAAAAAAAGTGACAGTTCAGTACTGATTTATAATGTACTAATCAATGTCCAAAGAGCATATGCTAAAGAATACATGCAGAAGGGATGGAAGAGAACAGACTACCAAAAAAAATTAAGGGAACCAGATTAGAGAACTTTCCCCTCCAGTTTATCCTACATATTAACACCAATTTTAAGTCTCTCCTTCACTCAAATCTAAAAAATGTTTTAAATGCTTAGATGCATTCCTCTTACCTAGAGGATAAAATTCCTTGGCCTGGCCCTCAAAGTTCTAGCACCCAGAACTACCTAATCCTTCCACATAATCGCCCACAATTCCCTTTCTCAGCCAAACTGACCTCCCTTCTCTTCCAGTAGATAGAAAAACTTGGGGAGGTTAGAAACCCCAGCACAATAAACAGACACAAGGCAGTGGTGGATTTAGTAAGGTCAAAGGTGTCAAAAGAAATGCAAACAAAAATAGACAAATGGGATCAAATTAAACTTAAAAACACTTGCACAGCAAAGGAAACTATAAACAAAAATAAAAAGAAAACCCTCAGAATGGGAGAAAGCAACTGACAAAGGATTAATTTCCAAAATATACAAGCAGCTCATGCAGCTCAACGTAAGAAAGACAAACAAGCCAAACAAAACACGGGTAGAAGACCTAAACAGACATTTCTCCAAAGACGTATCAGTTCAGTTCAGTTGCTCAGTCATGTCCAACTCTTCGGGACCCCATGGACTGCAGCACGCCAGGCCTCCCTTTTCATCACCAACTCCTGGAGTTTACTCAAACTCATGTCCATTGAGTCAATGTTGCCATCCAACCATCTCATCAGTCTGTCATCCCCTTCTCCCACCTTCAATCTTTCCCAGCATCAGGGTCTTTTCCAATGAGGAGTCTGGATCTCCTTGCAGTTCAAGGGACTCTCAAGAGTCTTCTCCAAAAGCATCAATTCTTCAGCACTCAGCTTTCTTTATAGTCCAACTCTCACATCCATACATGACTACTGGAAAAACCACAGCTTTGACTAGATGGACCTTTGTTAGTAAAGTAATGTCTCTGCTTTTTAATATGCTATCTAGGTTGGTCATAACTTTTCTTCCAAGGATTAAGCGCCTTTTAATTTGATGGCTGCAATTACCATCTGCAGTGATTTTGGAGCCCAAAAAAATAAAGTCAGCCACTGTTTTTCCACTGTCTCCCCATCTATTTGCTATGAAGTGATGCGACCAGATGCAGGATCTTAGTTTTCTGAATGTTGAGTTTTAAGTCAACTTTTTCACTCTCCTCTTTCACTTTCATCAAGAGGCTCTTTAGTTCTTTTTCACTTTCTGACATAAAGGTAGTGTCATCTGCATATCTGAGGTTACTGATATTTCTCCTGGCAACCTTGATTCCAGCTAGTGCTTCATCCAGCCCAGTGTTTCTCATGATGTACTCTGCATATAAGTTAAATAAGCAAGGTGACAATATACAGACTTGACGTACTCCTTTTCCTATTTGGAACCAGTCTGTTGTTCCATGTCCAGTTCTAACTGTTGCTTCCTCATCTACATATAGGTTTCTCAAGAGGCAGGTCAGGTGGTCTGGTATTCCTATCTCTGTCAGAATTTTCTACAGTTTATTGTGATCTACACAGTCAAAGGCTTTGGCATAGTCAGTAAAGCAGAAGTAGATGTTTTCCTGGAACCCTCTTGCTTTTTCGATGATCCAGCAGATGTTGGCAATTTGATCTCTGGTCCCTCTGCCTTTTCTAAATCCAGTCAATAAACACATGAAAAAGATGCTCAACATGGCTCATTATTAGAGAAATGCTCTAAACAAATCAAAACAACAATGAGGTATCACCACCTCACACTGGTCAGAATGGCCACCATTAAGAAATGTATTATACAAACAATAAATGCGGGAGAGGATATGGAGAACAGAGAACCCTCTTCTACTGTTGGTGGGAACGTAAACTGAGGCAGCCACTATGAAGAACAGTATGGGGATTACTTTGAAAACTAGGAATAAAACTACCCTATAACCCAGGTATCCCACTACTGGGCATACACCCTGAGAAACCCATAATTCAAAAAGACACATGTATTCCAAATCTCACTGCAGCACTATTTACAATAGTCAGGTCATGGAAGCAAGTAAGAAGTGCGTCAACAGATAAATGGATAAAGAAGCTGTACATACATACAATGGAATATTACTCAGCCATAAAAAGGAACAAATTTGAGAGTGCTGAACTGAGGTGGACGAACCTAGAGCCTGTTACACAAAGTGAAGTCAGTCAGAAACAAAAAAACAAATATCATATATTGACACATATATATGGAATCTAGAGAAATGGTACTCATGAACCTATATGCAGGGCAGGAAGAGAAAGGCAGACAGAACAGACTTGTGGACACAGCAGGGGAAGAAAAGGGTGGGATGAATTGAGAGAGTAGCACTGAAACATATACATTACCATGTGTGAAACAGATAGCTAGTGGGAGGCTGCTGTGTAACTGAGGGAGCTCAACCCAGTGCTATATGACAACCTAGAGATGGGGGAAGGGGGTGTGGAAGTGGGAGGGAGTTTCAAAAGGGAGGGGATACAGGTACCCTTATGGTTGATTCACTCTGCTGTATGGCAGAAACCAACACAACATTGTAAAGCAGTTATCCTCCAGTTAAAAATAAGTTTTAAAAAATAAAAAGAAAAGCAACCAATACCCTTCCACAGCAACTATGAATTGTCCTGAATCCTTTTTCCTAAAGCAATTTTCATTTCTTAGCCCCAGTTACCTATTATCCAACAGCTATGAAATCACAATCCCCCACAAGAACCCCACTATTCCCTCTCACTAGGCATTTTCTTCAATGACAAGTCATCAACTTCTCATTGGGGAGGAAGTTAGGGGGCCTGCCAATTCAATTTTAGCCACAGCAGCCTCAAATACAAAGACTTGGCATAAAGAAAAATTATCTGCTCAAAAATTCTTCTGATTGTATCACACCAATAACAGAATTATGAGAATGAAAGCTGAGTTCAAGATAATAAAATAACAGCTTCAGAGTTTTGGGTTTTCCATTTTAAAAGTTTACCAACTTCAAAGCTGTGTTAAATAAACTTAAGTTAAAGCCGAAATGAAGTTTTCCCTGTACCAATATGAAGTGAAGTGGATCACCAGGTTGAGGAGCAGAATGAAGGTGTTTCTAGATTTAAGTCCAGTTCTTCGGCGGCTTTTTGGTGTTAGGTACGACAACCTGAATGAGCCTCAATTTCCCCACTCACAAAAACACGGCAATGCAGATTCCCCTCACAACTTCAGAAGGCGGTGGTCTGATACAGAACCGAGTACTGTGGAAATACAAGCACGCACCAAAGCAACACATTATTATTGAGATCACTTATAGAATCATTACCCGCTAGGATGAAGCTCCCCACACAAGAGATGAAGCCCGAGAGGAAGGAGTTGAAGGGGAAGGTCCCCACGAGGAGACAATAACCGAATTGCAGCGCTCCGGTCAGCAGTATATACAGGAGGTATGCGTCCAACAACTTCAAACGCTGAGGAGTGGAGCTCAAGTACTCTTCTAAAAACCGCGAGATGACCGACAACACAGACGCCGACATGGCTACAGTCCGCTTCAAGCTGAATATTCCCGCCCGCGTACCCTCAAACTCCTAACTGACCAGACCACCACACCGGATATAGCGTTGGCGCATGCGCACAGATAATATCCCAGCTCCGCCCTCCTCGAGTTGCCACTTTGCGCAGGCGTATAGGCCGGCAAAGGCGCGAAGCAAGTAATGCGCAGACGCAGAATACGTCAACTGCATGAGAACTACAGCCAGAGAAAACTAGTGCGCCTGCGCAACGGATCTGTCCCAGAGCTGGAGACGTGTACTCTTTTTGTCCTGTTTCCGCCGTCGGGTTAGAGACGCCCACAGTTGCTCTAGCAACAGAGTAGCGTGGGAGGAAGAGAAGGATAGGTTTTTCAGCGGACAGCGTGGCTACCTGAAGGTTCCGGGTTTCTTTGGTTCTTAGGCGTCCTGATTGGATCTGCTTTAAGTCAATGTCTGGCGCTTCCTGGGTTTCGGTACCCGCCCGGCCCTAATTCTGTTAAGGGCACTAACTGCAGATGCCTGTCCCAGATCATTAGAGGAAGTCGAGTTGTCCCCCAGTGAGAACCACCGGAGCCGGTCACTGCGTACGCATCAGTTTAGACTTGGTTATTGGAGAAGGCAAGTGCGGGGCGGAGTAGGGGAGCTCGACCTCCGCCCGGCCCTGGACTCGATTTGGGAGCTGACCTCTTGAGGACGCTTAGGAATAAGAGCGGTAGAACCTAGGCCCGCAGGTGTTCAATCAGCAGACATTTATTGGACGCCTTCTCCAGCCTCCATTTTGCTATAAATTGTAGGTCGTTATGCTAGATTTTAGGTATCCTCAGGGAAACATGATATAGTCTTAAAAGAGCTGGTGATGGGCAGGGGCGGGGGAACAGTCCATTAAATTGCATAAGAGTATATGACCAAGTTTAGCACCTTCTACTCCCAAGCTATCATCTTGAACCTGTCGTACTATCCCAGAATGACAGCTCTGAAAGGCCTGTAAGAGCATTGCCTGGTGTCTGGTTCAAACCCTACACGCTCCAACTTATTTTGCAGAGGAAACTAAAGGTTGAAGGTTTGTATTTTAACAAGTGACATTAACTATTCATATCTAGCATTTTAACTTTTTTTTAAAACTAAGATATACCTTAATTTCTGGCATTTTCTGCGTTTCAATTTCATATGAATCTGGCCTTCCAGACCTAGTCTTTCTCCAAGCTGCAAGCAGTACATGAACCAGGTACTTTAACAGCTTACATTTATAACTTTGAACTATCCTAGGCATTCAAGCAAAATTCCTAAAACAGCAAGTTTCCTTCATTCATTTTCACTTTTTATTTGTGTTTAAACTGGAACCAAATGAGCATCACAAATGTACTGATTAACAGTCGTGAGCAAAACCTTGCTTAGTTCTAGAAAGAAGAGATGTAATCCATGTCCTCAAACAACTTTACAATCTATTTGAAGATATATTCATATTCACACTCATGGAGATTTATACTGTTATCAGAACTTCAATCTAAACTCTTAAGTTGCTGAGAAAAAAGTGCATAACCATGCCAATTCTGAATTTCAATATAATAAGGCAAGAAGCCTCAGTTTCTCTGACAAGTTGAAACTGTCTCCTTGCCTCATCAGTAAGTAGGATGGTAGCTTCCTCACCAGTATTCAACTTCAAACTTTAAAGACTAGGCGGATGCTGTTTAATCATTTAGGAGTGAATTCCTGAGGGGAATCATCCCGGCCCCTTCCCATAGTCTCTCCCTTATGTTTTGTCTACCTTTGATCCTTGTCTGCTATCATCATTAGCATCTCCATAGGAACTCTCAAAGGGGGAAAGCAGAAGAGATGAAAAACATCAAATTCACTCACTGAATACATCCTTTTCTGAGATCTGCAAAGTCAAACACTGATATAATGAACTAAAGCTTTCTGGACTACTTAAAACAGCAAGAAGTAGTCTTCTGTGTTCAGTTTATGATTCTGTAATCATGGAAACATTTTTTTGGACTGATCTCTCAATGGGAAATTGTTAATACTAGTGTTAGTTTCAAGATTTTAAATCAGAATCTCTATGTAAAGAGTCATGTCCTGAGTAGTGGACATACACAAGAGTCAGACAATCCTGGGTTTGAGCTTTGATTCTGCTGTTGTTGTTTAGTCGCTAGGTCATGTTTGACTCTTTGTGACCCCATGGACTGTAGCCTGCCAGGCTCCTCTGTCCTTGGGATTTCCCAGACAAGAGTACTGGAGTGGGTTGCCATTTCCTTCTCCAGAAAATCTTCCAGACCCAGGGATCAAACCCACGTGTCCTGCATTGGCAGGCAAATTCTTTACCACTGAGCCACCAGGGAAGCCCCGCTGTTGACTGGTTCTTTAATCCAGGACAAGTTAGTTAGTCTGACAGGCTCATTTTCCTCTTGTTCAAGATGGAGAGAACAATACCTGGCTTATTGGATTGTTGACTGAAGTAAAAATGCACAATGTGAGAGCTGTTTCAGTTTTATTTGGGGATTTACTGAGGACTATAGCCCAAGAGACAGTGTCTCAGGTAGCTCTGAGGAACTGCTTTGAAGAGGTAGAGGAGAGGTGATCACGTCTTTGTGGAGAAGGGAGTGGGTAAGTGCCGTCAAGCACATCTTGGTAGAGGGCTGCTGCTAGTCACAAGGCACAGATATCTTACTGATTTTAGTGCTTTTCTAAGGATGGGGAAATGCAAGAAGTTGTGTTGCAGGAAAATGGGGCATGAGAGAATGGTCACTTCCCAAGTCTTGGGCAAGACCCCGGGGTTAAGCCACAAAGTGAGGGTCCTTGGCTTCCTACAGGAAAGAATTCAAGAACTAGATGAAGTAGAGTGAAAGCAGGTTTATTGAGGGAGTAACATACTCCATAGACAGAGTGTGGGCCATCTCAGGAGAGAAGCCCCATGGTTGTTAGTTTTTATAGGTTGGGTAATTTCATAGGCTAACAAGTGGGAAGATTATTTCAACTATTTGGGGAAAGGAGTGGGGGTTTCTAGAAATTGGGTTACCACTCACTTTTTGGGCTTTTATGGCCAATCTCAGAACTGTCATGGTGCCTGTGGGTATGTCATTGAGCATGCACATGTATTACACTGAGCTTATAATGAGGCTCAAGGTCTATTGGAATTTGAATCTCCCACCATCTTGGGCCTACTTGGTTCTAAATGGCATTTGTCCTATCTTCTATTTTTTTGGGGGGGTGGGACGGGGGGCAGGCCACATGGCTCATGGGATCTTAGTTCCTCTATCAGGGGTTGAACCTGGGCCCCTGCAGTGAAAGCACCAAGTTCTAACCACTGGACCACCAGGAAATTCCCCTGTATATCATTCTTTTAATGGTTGTGCCCTGCCTCCTTCCCTCCTGTCTCAGCTGGGTTCAAATTTTCTCCTGAAAATATCCATCTGAAGGCCTGTTCTGCCAGTTTTCCCAAAGCACAGAGTGCCTCATTCCTGATCTCTGCCCTCACCTCCTTTCAGAGTGTGTTGAAGGTCAGTCACCACAGTGACTAATGACTCAGTCCTTTTAGAGATACAAGACAAGCATGACATTCTTTAGTTCAAAGGTTGTGGGGATTAAATGAGATGATGTTAACAGTAACTAACACAGCACTTGACACAAAGTAAATATTAAGGAAATGTTTGTTCTTATTAACTATCTTTAACCCAGGTAATTAACTATGTCTGCTTTGTTATTTCTCTGAATAATTAGAAGTTGGGCAAAGCACAGAGCCCCAATATTTGGGCATGCAAAATAACAGGTACTCGAGGGACTGCAAGTCTTATGGCTTTCAGAGGACAAATCAAATTTATAAGTTGAAGCTGAAATCAGTGTAAAACTTAGACCTTTTGTTACTAAAACAGTGAGAGAAGAAAAACTATTTCCCTCTACTCAGGTTCATTGGGCCTATAATTAGACTGACAAAAGACAGATTAACAAGAGGAAAACCAGCATGTTTCTTAACATATGCATTGCACATGCACAGGAAACAGTCAGTTAGGAGTGACTGAAAAGGGTGGTCAGAACTTGGGCTTATATAATGTTAAAAAGCAAAATTCAGCTCAGCAAATGTAAAGATTATATTGGCTTTATTCAATAATGTATGAGTCAAGCAGCATCCAACCAACAGATATAAAGGTGCTCTGAGGAGTTATCTAAAATAAGAGAGTTTTATAGACAAAAGGGAGAGAGAAGAGTTAATTATACTTGACAAAAATCAGATTAGTTACAGCAAGGTCATTTTCCTTTAGGGGATGGCAGGGATCTATCAGGCAGATTACCTAATAGTACAGCAAGCTACTCCAGTGTTCTTGCCTGGAAAATCCCATGGACAGAGGAGCCTGGCAGGCTACAGTCACAGGGCTGCAAAGAGTCAGACATAACTGAAGCGACTGAGCATGCACACATGCACACAGTACTGATCAGGCAATCCGTGATTGTCTGATCTAAGATTCCATTTCTGGGAGCACTGAAATTGTAATTAAGTTAGCATAAGTGACTCCATTTTGGGCCCGTTGTCTTGTTTTTAACAGTAGTATCTTAACCCAAGAAAGCAATAAATTTTAGAGAAGTAACAAGACAGAAGAAAACGACCTTGAGTTTAGAAATTCAAAGCAAGTTGTTGAGTAAATATATGAAGTTGAGCAAGTAAATATATAAAGCATTAATGAAAAATAAAGGCTAGTTAGTAAAGTTTGTTATGTAGATTCCTCTGGTGCCCTCTCTGGGCTGATAAGGTCAAGAGTTTTCTGTCCTTCCTAGTAGAGAGAGGAGCGGGAACACCTTTCTGTCCTGCTGTTAGGCAAATAAGAGGAGGGCAGAGAACCTTTATTTTTAATTATTTATTTTTGGTTTTGGCTGTGCTTGGTCTTCTTTGCTGCTCGCAGGCTTTCTCTAGTTGTGGTGAAAGGGGGCTCCTCTCTAATTGTGGTGCATGAACTTCTGATTAAGGTGGCTTCTCTTGTTGTGGAACAGAGGCTTTAGGCATTCAGACTTCAGTGGTTACGGCATGTGAGCTCAGTAGCTGTGGAGCACCAGCTTAGTTGCCCAGCAGCCTGCAAAATCTCCCTGGATCAGGGATCAAACCCATGTCCCCTGCATTGGCAGGCAATTCTTAACACTGGACCACCAGGCAAGTCCAGAACTTTTCTTGTATCTGTGTCTTCTCAGTTGCCTTCAGCTCAAAATAATGCTATACTAAAGTGACATGGTTTGGGGTGGCATATTCTGCTACCCTTAAACACTCAACATCATCAAACAATGGGAAAGTGGAAGGTCAAGAAGGTCCCCTGATAAACAAAAGCCATGAATGTACATTGTATCTCACTATGGTAAGAAATTACATTCTTTATCAAAAGAAACACATATCTTCCTAAGAAGAAGACTCTTCTAAAGACAATCTTTGTGTGAAAAAGTCTGTTTTCCAGTTCTTTTCCCTTTTATTTTCACTTTCTCCTTCAAATCCCTTTTTTTTCTTCTCTCTGCTATTGCACATAACAGCTCCATCCTTTAAACTTTGGCCCTAGTGTGGCCAAAACCCCCTTTCTTTGTAACAGTGTGATATAATAAGAAATACAAATTTGTTCTCCGGGTCTGGCACAGAGCTTTCAACCCTCATTATTCCCTAAGTGGTAAAAACAATAGGAGTATCTTTTGTTATATTTGTTTTTGTCTCATTTCTGAAATAGCTCCAGAGCAATAAAGGTGGAAGGAATGTCTTTTGTTTTTCATAACAAGCCCCTTTCACCACACTGGAGTTTATATTAATGAAGTGACTTTTGGAAAGCCCCTAAGAATGGAGACTGGATGCCAGGGGAGCCAACCACATGGTTCCAAGTTTGGAACTTTCGTTTCCTTCTCAAGGTCCAGTAAGGGGAGAAGGGCTGGAGATTGAATTCAATCACCAGTAGATAATTATTTAATCAATCATGCCTATGTAACAAAGCATCCATAAAAAACTCTAACCAAAGGGGTTCTGAGAACTTATGAATTGCTGATTACATTTAGATGCTGGGAGGGTGACACAGCCTAAAAGATAAAGGAGGTTATGTACCTTTTCCCCATTGTCTCACCCTGTGCATCTCTTCCTTATGGCTGTTTCTCAATTGTATCTTTTTACAATAAACCAGTAATCTAGTGTTAGCAAGAATTCAACAAAGTAAATTTTAAAGATCTAACTGGCTTTACTGAACAACTCATGACTCAGGCAGCATCCCAACTTACTAGTAGAGAAGAACTCCAAAGAGTTACAGAAAGGGAGAGGATTTTATAAACAAAACAAGAAAATCATAAACAAAAAAGATTATTTCAGGACTTCCCTGGTAGTCCAGTGCTCAAGACTCCATGCTTTCTCTGCAGCAGGGGGCAGAGGTTTGATCCCTGGTCAGGGAACTCAGATCCTGCTTGCCTTTCAGTACAGTCAAAAAAGCAAAATATAATTAAAAAGATTATTTCAGGTTTAGATAACCTACCTATGGGAGACAAAATGGGTCTTTGTGACAAATTACCTAAACTTTCTTTGGAGGATGGAAAGCACCTCATTGGTCCTGAACAGAAAATTCTGCGCTGACCAATTAGAAATTGGTTTTAGCACAAGTGACTCCATTTTGGACCTGTTGGGTTTTTTTGTTTGGTTAGTTTTTTTGTTTGTTTTGTTTTTGTTTTTTAGTTCCCTAACCAGGGACTGAATCTACATCCTTGGCAGTGAAAGCACGAAGTCCTAACCACTGGACTACCGGGGAATTCCCTGTTTCTTCTTTAATACTAGTAAGTAAATTGTTTTCCTAGAGTCTGTGAACCATTGCAGTAAGTTATCAAACCTTAGGAGGGGGTCTTGGGAACCTCCAAGTTATAGCTGGTGATCAGAGGTGAAACTTGAACTTGAGATTAGCATTTAAAATAGGAGGAGGGGAGAGTCTTATGGGACAGAGTCCTTAACCTGTGGCATCTGTACTAGGTCAGGGCAGTCAGTGCCAGAACTGAGTTAACATTAAGAACACTGAGCTGGTGTCCACTGAGAATTGGGGAAATGCCTGGTATGAGAAAATCCACACATTTGGTGTCAGAAGTGTTGTTTGAGTACAGAAAAAGGAATCTTCTTTTCTTTTACTTTGTTTTCTAATATAGTAAATAGGTTATTATTTTCTTTTTTAAAAATGTTGAGGAATCTAATTGCAAACAGCACAAAGTCAAATTTCTCAAGTATCAAGTTTCTGATCTAAGCCCTAGTACAGCAGCAAAGAGCTTCAGTAAGCCCATATCACTTCATCCCAACATAACTGCCCTTGTAGTCCCTGATGGAACAGAATAACTTTACAAGCTCCTTTCATTTTCTTCCCTTCGAGTCTTAGAGAGTTCCATAAAGAGAACCCCTCAATCTTGCTTCCTCCCTGACACCCATAAGAGAGTTTACCATACAGTCCTTTCCAAGGGCCACTCTCCATAACATGGGACTGAAATCATCACTGCTTGAGCAACACTGTCCGATAGAATTTTCTGTGATGATAAAAAAGCCTCTGTGCCATGCAGTATATGATAGCTACTAGACACATGTGGGTGGCTGCTGGGTGCTTGAAATGTAGCTCTTTAGCTACATTTCAAGGAATGTAGGTGACTAAGGAATGACTAAGGAATTTTGATTTTTTTATTAATTCAAATCTAAGTAGCCACATGTGGCTAATGGCTATCATATTGGAGAGAGCGACTTTAGAGCCATTTTACTCACTTTCTTTGTTTAATCTGAGGGTCAGACCTTATTTATAGTTCATTCAAAAGGCAATGACACCCATTTGAAACCAAAGAACAATCTATCCCTGGCAGGCATGAGCTATCAGGTCATCAGTTCCACCTATTTCTGGAAAAAAAAAATTTTATTTTTTTTTCTGGAAAATTTAATGTGATTTAGAGGCATAGGAAAGAGGGTTTGTTAAAAAATTAGTTTCCCTTCATAAAGAGCATATTCATACTTTAATCATACATAGTATCACATATGTTACAGGTAAAAGATACACTTGTACACAATGTATTTTATCTTGAAGCTAAAGAGAAACAAGTACCTTGTGTTTCTCCCCAGAGGCCTGTCTAGAGCAGGCCCTGAGAGTCTTCTCCACTGTAATTCTAACAGATTCAGCCTAACCCTGGGATATCTCAGCTCTGGGGATGAGACCCAACAGAGCCCTGTAGGACCCTCCCTGGTACAAAAGCTCCTGTGTCCCATTTCTTGTTTGTAGAAAAAGGCTTTGTGGCTTCCCTGGTGGCTCAGTGGTAAAGAATCCATCCACCTGCCAAGGCAGGAGACAAGGGTTTCATCCCTGATCTGGGAAGATCCCACAGGCCCTTGTACCACAACTCTTGAGCCTGTGTTCTAGGGCCCTGGAACTGCAACTACCGAGCCCATGAGCCACAACGACTGAAGCCCGCAAGCCAGGAGCTGATGCTCCACAACAGGAGAAGCCATGGCAATGAGAAGTCCGTTCACTGCAAAGAAGAGTAGCCCCAACTAGAGAAAAGTCCCAGCAGCAAGGAAGACCCAGCAGAGCCAAAAATAAATAAATAAATACAATTATTTTTAAGAAAAAGTCTTTGGTCTCCTAGGCCTTCTCTGAGGGCCAAGAGCAGACCCAAGTGGTTACTAATTAGGGAGATGAGGGAACACAGAAACAAAGGACAAGCAGTCAAGAAACAATTTAAAGCAGCTCTGGTTCCTCCCCAAAGGATATACATTTATGTTTGAGGTGTTCTGTGGGAACTGACACCCCAATCCAGGTGGAGGATGGTGACCACATGCTGAACACAAGCTCATAGACCCCAGACTGGTTGGAACCAGAAGGCTGATAATTAAAATTCCTAAAACCCCATCCTTTAGCTCACCACTAACCAATCAGAAGAAAGTCATGCACCTTGTAACTGTCACCTCAAATGTTGCCTTTAAGAATGTATGTATGTGTATAACTGAATCACTTTGCTGTACAGAAGAAATTAATGCAACATTGTAAATCAAATTGTACTTCTATTAAAATATATCAACTTTAAAAATTTTAGTAAATAAGTTTCAAAAATAATAATAATAACCCTTTCCTGAAAGCCTTCAGGGAGTTCAGGTCTTCTGAGCAGAAGTCACTTGTACTTCTGGCTGGGAGCCTACAATAACCACTATACTTTCCTTCATCACAACCCAGTGTCAATAGATTAGCTTTGTTGCACAGCGAGTGGACACAAGTTCAGATCAATAACAGGGACATCTTAAGAGATCTCTTAACTTTAGTTATAAAAGGCATTTTCCATATGTTGAAGTTTCCTACTCATGACCAACCTCTACAGTAGAGCTGGTTTGACACACAAAGACAAAATACAAACGCCTCTGCACTGCCTCAAAAGATGAGGTCAAGAGAGATCTGACATCAGTTCCAGCCAGGTCATCAGCTGAGTTCAGTTCAGTCGCTCAGTCGTGTCCGACTCTTTGCGACCCCATGGACTGCAGCACGCCAGGCCTCCCTGTCCATCACCAGCTCCCAGAGTTTACTCAAACTCTTGTCTGCTGAGTCGGTGATGCCATCCAACCATCTCACCCTCTGTCGTCCGCTTCTCCTCCCACCTTCAATCTTTCCTAGCATCAGGGTCTTTTCAAATGAATCAGTTCTTCGCATCAGGTGGCCAAAGTATTGGTGTTTCAGCTTCAGCATCAGTCTGTCCAATGAATATTCAGGACTGATCTCCTTTAAGATGGACTGGTTGGATCTCCTTGCAGTCCAAGGGACTCTCAAGAGTCTTCTCCAACACCACAGTTCAAAACCATCAATATTTTGGCGCTCAGCCAGGTCTGCTTACCCTGAAAAGTTCTACATCTTACGGGTTTTCTGAAAAGTGGGAGATTCTATTAACCTGTCTAACAGTGATGTAGCCTGGAATATCCTGTATGGCACAGCTTCCAAAAGCCATTGACACTGTCAATCAGAGAAAAATTGCACAAATTAAAAGTTGAGAGTTAAGTTTTATTTGGGGACCTTCCTCAGATTGCCTTGAGGAACTGCTCCCAAGAGGTAAGGGAGGAGCCAGGATATATTGCAGTTTTTGCTGGGAATGGGGGGGTGGGGGGTGGGGGTGTCAGGGGGTGGAGACATGTAGTGGAACATGGAAATCACAAAACCTAGACATCTCAAGTTAGTGATTTTAGTCCTTAACTACATATAAGAATTATTCCTTAGATATGCATCTTAACTATCTAGGACAGACAGTTTCCTGTTTACCTCCATCCTGAATTCCCTTCAGGGCACACCATGGGGGGGGTGGGCTGAGTGGGCAGCCAGCAGTTGCTCTGGCTGATGGCCTGATGGCAGGCAACATTCATTGTTTACCGGAACAGCAGGTAATATTCTTTGTTTATTGAAATTATGGGCAACATTTCTCTTTTCATAACACTTAGCACCTTGGTTTGTGTGTATGTGTGTGTGTGTTTATAATTAATTAATTTGGCTGCATCAGGTTCCAGTTGCGTCAATGCAGGATCTTTTGTTGCAACGAAATGAGTCTTAGCCACTGGACTACCAGGGAAGTCCCTGTTTCTTTACTTTTGATAATGTTGTTATTAGTGCTTAACATAATGCTGGGCTTTGAATAGGTAAGTTAATAATTATAGTAACTTTTTAGCATAAACAAATGTACTAAATGTTTGAATTATCTTAATTCTTACAACAAAATAGGAGACAGAGGAGGAAAATTTAGAGATGCTATATAATTTACTCACAATGATGTAGCAGATAAGCTGCAAAGCCAAAATTGACCTGCACCCAGAATTCTGACCCTAGAAATTATCTTCTAATTTCCAAACTTTAGCATCTGAAGTGCTTCCTAAAAATGCAGCTATTAGCATCAAACCAAACTTAATGAATTAGAATCTCAGAGGGTAGGGTTTTAGCAACTTTTTTTTTTTTTTTTTTTTTGGCTGCACCTCACAGGCATGGGGGATTTTAGTTTCCCAACCAGGGTTCAAACTCCACATTGGAAGCATGGAGTCTTAACCACTGGACTGCCAGGGAAGTCCTGGAAACTTGAATTTTTAAACAAGCCCTCCAGATGATGGTCATGCATCCTGAGGTTTAGGATCACTCTGTGGTAAGAACAAGTGACAAGACGGGTCCTTGTTTGTTAGTACTACCTTGCTCCACACCTTGCAAATTCCTAGACCCCCAAGCTCTAAAAATGCCCGTTCTCTTTTTTTTAATTAATTTTTACTGGAATGTGAAAGTGACAATCATCAGTTGTGCTCTATTCTTTACTTGATCCCATGGAGTATACGGTCCATGGGATTCTCCAGGCCAGAATGCGGGAGTGGGAGCCTTTACCTGCTGCTTTACAATGTGTTAGTCTCTGTTGTACAGCAGAGAACCAGCTATACGTATACATATATACCCTCTTTTTTGGATTTCCTTCTCACCTAGGTCACCACAGAGCACTGAGTTCCTTGAGCTATACAGTAGATACTATTTCAACATAGTATCAGTGGGTAGTAAATACCCATTCTCTTGAACTTCCTGCCCTTTGATAATCAGATCAGTTTAACACTGTGTTACATGAAAGAAGAAATCCCAGACTCTCCTGAGTCTAACAGGAAGGCTAAAAAAACAAGCCAAAAAAAAACCCATCTTGACAAACCCTAGCATCAGTATTCTCCCACCCTCCACTACTAGTCTGGTTTTAAGCTTATCAAGAGGATGCCGGAAAAAATAAATAAATAAATTTAATAAATAAATAAATAAAAGAGGATGCCGGTTCCAGAGACATCGGGCCTAGTTAACCAGTTCAGGTAAGTTCTGGAGCCAGCCAGCTTAAGATTTGGCTCCTCTTCGGAGCAAACCAATCAGGACCTCTCTCCCCCTCACCACCCGCCGCCATTCCAGCTACTTAAAACCGACCCAGCTTTACAGGTTAGTCCTTCAACTTCCCTCCTGCGGGGAGTGGAGGCAGGGATCGTCCAAACTGACGGAGACCTGAGGTTGAGCCACCTTGTTCCTGAGAACCAGGCTGGGGCCAAAGACATCCCCGGGGTTGAGGAATGCTCATCTTGGCTGGCGTGGCTTAAGGTTGGGGTGGCCAAATAAAATACAAGATGCTCAGTTATGTCCCAAATATTGCACAGGACAGACTTACTCTAAAAAAGTAGTTGGTGTTTATCTGAAATCCAACGTTAACTAGGCATCCTAGTTTTATTTACAAAATCTAGCAGTCTACTTGGGCCACAAGCTCCCAGGCCCTTCGTAGGAGCATTCCACCGTTGGTACTGTGTCCACAAACATCTTAAGCATCTGCTTAGAAAGAACGCTAAGGAGAGGACCTGGGGGGCTGGGGTCTGTAATAGGGAAGAGTGTGGGGGAGCGTGCAGGGGTAATTCTGTTACCTTTTACTTATCAGAGAATGGAGGTTTGACGGAGGAACTCGTAGTTTCAGTACTACTCACCTCCCCCGCTGTCCCCAAATGTGTGGCCGGACTGCGGTCGGGGCTCAGAGACAGCTCACGTGTCCCGGCTGGCGCAGCCCGAGTCCTGCGACCCCGCCTCCCCGGCCGCGGCGCTGGCCACGCCCCACTTTGTTATCCGACCCTTTTCTGGGTCAGCTGGTGCTGGCGTCAGGCGGAGGGATGGGCTGGCTCAGCTCGACCCGGCAGGGCTTGTTTACTATGGCCGATGATCTGGACCAGCAGTGAGTTAACCTTGTCTCTTTTCTCTCTCTCTCTCTCTCTCGGGGCCGTGAACCTGGGACTGTCTGTGGCTGAGGAACAGTTTTAGACATCTTCCCGCCTTTCGTTTCCAGGTCGGCTTCCGGGGAGGGCTGCGGGCTGCGTCTGCTTGCTTTGCTTTTGCCCAGGAGCTGCGGCCGCAGAGCCGAGGGAACGATGGAAGATAACGCTTGCCTGCAGCCCGGCGATTCTCACTTTCCACTTTAGTCTCGGCGATCATTCCTCGCTCCCCTCTAGTGCCTGCACCCTGGGATTAGATTTAGTGGTGATGTCTCAGATCCCTCAAAGCAAGCGTGTGTGAACGCGGGTGCGGGGGTAGCAGCCAGCTCTGCTGCTAGTCTGCGTTTGCTCCCGAACGCGAGTCGGAGGTGTGGGAAGAGCATCGCTTAGCCCCGCAATGCGAAGGCTTGGAAAGCGGAGAGAGGGCTCCCCTGGGCTGGGATTGGTCTGGGTTAATAGGCTTGCAAGTTCCTTTAGCTTTCGCCCAGCGAGGCGCTTAATTCACCAGCAATCCTAGTTGATAGTTTTTAATCATCATTAACAATCTCCTTAATGCTACGGTTTCAGTATTAGAGCTTTTGGATTTTGTTACCGCGATCTCAATGACATCAAGTTTGGGATGCCACCTGTAGGTGGTGTGGCAAGCAGTTCACCGTCTGATAGGAACAAGGAAAAGTTGCTTGGAGAATGACTCAGCTTCCACCCAAGCCGGGGTTATACCAGAACTGGGCCTTTCCTGAATCCCGTGTTCCCCCCATTTTGGAGCTGCTTGCAAAACTAATAACATTGTGACAGGCTTGAAGGAACTGCCAAGGAGAGTGGTACTTTCCAAAATGATGCTTTCAAGAGGAAATATCTACAATGACTTAAGGAAACACAGAATATTAGAGTTGATTTTCAGTCAGTGCAGTTTCTTTTTACAAATGAAGAATCCAGTGTCCAAAGAAGTTAGACCCCAATATCACAGAGGTCTAGAACAGGCTTCTTACGCAGCACAGAACCTCTTCTGCCTCACCCACTATCAGGGTAAAGATCCCTTGACCCTAGAGGGATGAGACCACCCCAGTCAGGCTAAGCTTGTGACTAAGGGGCCACTTTGCTTCTTGTCTCAGTTCCCCACCCCAGGCCTTCTTATCTCCCCAGTGGTACTGAGCAGATAGTGTGCCAGGTGCTATTTCCAGCACTTTACTGGTAGCATTTTCAGTGAAGAAGAAAGGCGGGATATCTGAGGATCTCTGCAGAGCAGCCCATGATGCTGTTCCTCGGGACAGCATCTCTCCTGAGTGCTACTTTGGGCAGATACAAGGCCATGTGGGGTCCAGATGACATGCTCCGACTTGTCACAGTCTCTGTAGGATGGAGAGAAAGTCTGTCTCCTAAGACCAGCAACATTCTGTGGTCTTGGTGCCCGCACTCAAGCCTGTAATGAATTCCAGTGGATTTTTGAAGGGTTCTGAGTCTTCGTAGGATTGAGACTAACAGCTCTCATCTGACTAAAGCCATTGACGGACAAGTTTCAGCTGCAGCCTCAGTAATTCAAACCTCTTAAGATTTGAGTAACTGAGATTTGCTACTTGAAAAGCACAGAATATGGATAGTTTATGATCTGGCCAGGGGAAAGTACATTTATGAGAGTGTGTATTGTGCTAGGCATTATTCTGTGCTTTAATTTATTCGATCTTTATGACAACCCTATGAAGTAGATACTATTATTACCTCCCTTTTAAAGATGAGGAAACTCAGACAGAGAAAGGCTAAATAATGTGCTAAGGGCATTGTGTGTGTGTGTGTGTGTGTGTGTGTGTGTGTGTGTGTATATATACTCACCTGGCTGGTGAGTAGTGGTGCCAGGATTAGAACTCTGACCTCTGGCTTTAGGTCACACGTCCTTTCAGAAAGCAGGCAAGTGTAAAACTGCTTGTATATTGGAGTATCCATGTGTGACCTTAAAAAGCTGAGGCTGGAATGTCCAGAGGAAACACAAGGAGAAACCTGGATTTGACTTTTTTTTTTGGGGGGGGGGGGGGCTTGTTTCTCAGCAGTGAAAGCACAGAGTCCTAACCACTGGACCATCAGGGAATTCCTGAAACCTGGATTTGAGATCCAGGTCCTGGTTCTGTTTCTTTTTCTAACTAGATGTATGGCCTGTTTGGGCATCACTTTGCTCATCTGTTAAATTAAGAGGCTGGACTAGATTTCTAAGGAACTAGCCTAATCTAAAATGCTGCACTTCAAATGACGCAGCACGGTGCCCAGTGTGTAGCGAGAGGGGATTAGTAGCAGTTGCCCTCACTCCTTCACAGAATGTCCCTGCTTGACTATTCTGATGTTTACAGGCCCTTCCTATAGCTGGTAGTGTCCATCCTGAAATCCACTTCATCTAGGCAGAGTTCAAGGAAAGAGAAATATGGGGTGGAAAAGGAATAACAAAAGCGATTCACTGAGCATCTGTTTTATCCCAGGCACCTTATGAGATTCCTTTCATAGCTGGATACTCAAAGACAGGTTATTTATCAGGCCAACACCATTCTTCTCATAAATGACATTACTATGACGTAAATCTAGGGTTTTAAAAAAATTACTGTAAAACTGGTACTTTCCACCTGTACCCTGCAATGACTTAAAGTCCCCTGGGTGTAAAGTAGAAAACAAACTGCAAGCCATTGGTGGTGAGCTTTATACTCACTTTATAATCTGGAAACAAGGCCAGAGGCAACATGTGTCCTATCAGGGAATCAAAACTGAGTTTGAACCCAGGCCTCGCTCCTCCTACTCCCTGCCTATCCCAACACATCATTCAAGTCTGGACTGATTGCCTGAGAGCCCCACTGGCCACTGACAGAGTGCTCTGGACTCCCAGGGACTGGGAAGCAGGCATACAGCAACCCTGGTACTCTGCCAGGAGGGCAGGTGGCATGGGAATTTGTCCTACTCTAAAGGAACATACAGTCCTAGGGATGGCAAAGGAGAACTGAAACATTAGTTAAAAGTTGGCATCCCCCCCCCCCCCCCGTAACCTCCTTGAACATTATAATAACCAGTAACAAAGGGGAGTTGTAAAGCTCAAATGAGATTTTTTTTTTTTTAAAAAGTGAAAGGGCTTTATAAACTGTAAAGTGCTGTACACATAGTATTCTGAGTATCTGTTGAAACAAAGGGTATGTTGTTGCTAATAACCATTTACCAGAGAAGAGTAACAGTTTATCAGGCAGCCAGGGAATTGCTGATTGCCACAGGGGCGGTTTCCTGAGCCTGGGAAACGCCCTGCACCCTGATAACTCTTTTGTAACTGCCAGCAAGACTGGGGGTATCAATGTTTGCAGTATTGCTAGTGAATGTCTCTGTGTGTTCCTGTCCCAGGCCTCAAGGCTGGCTGAGCAGCTGGCTGCCCACTTGGCGCCCCACTTCCATGTCTCAACTGAAGAATGTAGAAGCCAGGATCCTCCAGTGTAAGTAGAAGGTGGCTTGTGCCACCTCCCTCGGGAGCCCCAGAATACAGGGTCTTCCCAGAGCCTGGCCCAGTGAGCCCACTGATTCCTAGTTGACAATGCTCAATGTAGAAGGAAGGGATGTCCATGATTGGAGGGAAGCAATTTGTGCACATTCTATGATAGCGGTCCCTTAACATCTCCCACGCTGTCCAGCATGCTGGTTTCTGCCACAGCCTACAACTTCACCTCAAACCCTGTACCAGCTATAATACGCAATGTGTACAAATACACATTCACTTCTTGCTTCTCTTATTCTTTTTCCATCTCTCCCTTTCTCGTCAAACACTTCTTAGAGTTTCCACCTTCCTAGCCAAGGACCAGCAATCCTATATTCTCTAATAGTACTGTTCCTTGTATTCTGCCCAATAAGCTGCCCCTCCCCATCATCCAGGTACCAGAGTAGTTGGGCACTCCCACTGCCTGTTCTCCTAGGCAGTGTTCTGTGGGGCCAGGGCATCCCCCTAGGAGCACCAGCAGCCACCAACTCAAACAAGACCCTTGGGCCCCATCTTCCCATATTTCTCATATGATCTTTCCTGCCCTGCACCCTCTGCCCTAGCCATAGCTACCCTCTCTCTTATGAGCCTGAGTAAGTACAGCCACAGAACAGTCAGTTTTCAAGCCTCTGTCTGAAATCCATACGACTTACCTCAGGTGCTCTGTTGTGTGACTGCCTTCACGCTGGCAGAGCAAACACTGCCCACCTTCATCTTTCCCTAAGAGGGACCTGGCTTGACCCTCCCAGATACCCTCAGTGAGGACACACTCTCCCTCGATCAAGCCCCAGGCATATACAAGTACAAGAGTGATGAATGCCAGAGCTCTGTGGGGTCACTTCTGCCCTGGACCCAAAGGGAGCCCAGGGAACATGATGGCCCCTCTTAATGCCTACAGATTAGACATCTACAAGGATCTTCCCTGTAGCTCAAACGGTAGAGAATCTGCTTGCAATGCAGGAGACCCAGGTTCAGTCCCTGTGTCAGGAAGATCCTCTGGAGAAGGGAATGGCAATCCACTCCAGTATTTTTGCCTGCAGAATCCAATGACAGAGGAGCCTGGCAGGCTACAGTTCATGAGGTGGCAGAGTCAGACACGACTGAGCAATTAAGACTACTAACACTAGACATCTACAAAATGTACTTGGAGTTGAACTCTTAGGCTGTATGATTAGAGAGTCGTAAAAGGAAAGGTGAGAGAGGCCAGGAAGGGTTTGGGGATGAGAAAGAGCTAAAAAGTGGGAGTCCAAGCAAAAAGATGATACAGTCAGCACACAGTCTTATCCCTCTGCCCTGCACCCCCTCTCCCCAGGCCTCCAGAACAAGTTCCTGGCTCGATATGTGTCCCTCCCAAACCAGAACAAGATCTGGACAGTGACAGTGAGCCCTGAGCTCAGGGACCGCACCCCACTGGTGATGGTGCACGGCTTCGGGGGCGGCGTGGGCCTCTGGATCCTCAACATGGATTCACTGAGCACCCGCCGCACGCTACATACCTTCGATCTGCTAGGCTTCGGGCGAAGCTCGAGGCCAACGTTCCCGAGGGATCCAGAGGGGGCCGAGGACGAGTTTGTGACCTCAATAGAAACGTGGCGGGAGAGCATGGGGATCCCCAGTATGATTCTCCTAGGGCACAGTCTGGGAGGATTCCTGGCCACTTCCTACTCGATCAAGTACCCTGACAGGTAAGGAGGAGCCACCTGTCTCCATCACAACAGTGCCTTGCTGGGAATCTTCCATTACCCATTTCCAGTTGTTCTCTTCCTGGGCAACTTAAGGTCTATGGTACCTTCAAGCAAAGAAAACTTGTCTTCTCCCTTTTCCTACTTTAGAGTTAAACACCTCATCCTGGTGGACCCATGGGGCTTTCCCCTCCGACCAACTGACCCCAGTCAGATCCGTGCACCCCCGACCTGGGTCAAGGCTGTGGCCTCTGTCCTAGGGCGTTCCAATCCACTGGCTGTTCTTCGAGTCGCTGGGCCCTGGGGTGAGTAGCCTGCAGATGAAGAAACTCTCCTCCAACCACAACTGTCCCATTCTAGAAGCCCCCCTGTGTCTGGACTCTCACCATCCCCTTTTGGTCATGAAAAATGGGAATAAGCCTAGCATTATTATTTAAAGCTGTTCATCTGGACCAGATGTCTTGGTTGGCAGTTTCAGAAGGTTTTTTTCCCCCCCTTCATCTGCATGGAAAAATCTTTTCTATTCAAGGGACAGATGGAGCAGAACTTGTACTCTGTGCCCCAAAGAGAGAGAAAGGGGTTACGAGGCGACTCTTCCTCTGCTGAGCTTTTATGCTACATGTGTGGGTTTGGGGCAGCTGTTGGTGTTTCAGCGTGGTCACTATAGATCCCATCTCTGCAGCTCACCCAGCATCTGCTTCCAGGAGAGGTCAGAACCAGAGCCTCCAGCATCACCTACAGGGGCAGGCAAGCCCCTCTACACCATGCCCTACCCCAGTCAGACACCACATCCCCACTTAGTAGCTGTTAGCAAATCCTGTGAGTGAAGGGAGCAAGGAGGTGGGGCAGCCAGAGTGCATAGATTTAGTAGGCCCCAGGCTTCTGACCTCACACTGCCGGCACCTTCCTGTCTGGAGAGGAGCCTTTTAATGAAGTAAAACCAGCTTCCCTTTATGGTAAAGGTGGGCGACCCTCTGTCTTGCACTGATGGCTTATATATACACAGTAATGTTCAGCAGCCAATTATTAGGAGTTAATTGCTAGTGGCCGAATAAGAGTTGTCTCTCTAGGCCCATCAAGAGAAACAGAATGACTCTGGGTAAAAGAGAAAAGTGAGCATTTGAGCAGAAGGTAGGAGTCTGGGGAGAAAGGAAGGAAAACAGGAGACACAGGTGCCAAAGGGTACAAAATGGGCAGAGGACTGGTCTTCTTAGGGTACCCAGCGCTGTGCACTCCAGCAGACCTTCCATAGTCCTCCAGGCAGGAGCCCTGTTCTAACCACTGTCCCCATTTCGGGACTTGCCTCTGGCCGGCACCATGCATAGACATCAGAGCTAGTAGGTAGGGGCAGGTGGCTGGCAGCCATGGAGGAGGGCTGGTGCCCAGGGGATCCTGCCATGCCTCCCTCTCACCCCTCCTCACACAGAGAGAGCAGACTGGAAGAGAGAGAGAGAGGCCAGAAGCTGCTGAGTAGGCCCAATTTTTACAGTGTGTTTCAAGTGCCCTAAACTGCTTGTGTATGGACTATTTAAAGAAAGGTGGAAGGAACAGATTTCTCTAAAACTTTGCCCTGAGTCTGAGATGCCAGTGTTAGGTTTACCTCATCACTTGTATTCTGTTACAGGCCTGAACCTGAGAGGGCTCTTAGTTTCATCCACTACCTTCAGAAGATTAAAAGGCCATACATGCTCTCAGGGAGAAAGAGAACATAGCTCAGACCATAAAAGCAAAGCATCTCAACCATGGACTCTTGTGGGGCTTGTGATCCTTGGAGGAAAGGATCTTGGGATTTCATTGAGCTGCAAATAATCTGGTTCCTCAGTGACCTTAGACTGTCCAAATTCTTTGGCAACTAACTGACTCTCATTTGTAATTACCTGGAGCTTCCCAAAAGACTTAACATGCTCTGTCACTATAACCTTAAGTTTACAAAGCAAACAAACCCTTAAGAGAAATAATGTTTGGTTAAAGTTGTTAAAACATACAATGACAGGAGTCTTTCCTCCCCACTCAAACTGGCCCCTCCACATTCTGTTCCCTCCTAGGGCCCGGCCTGGTACAGCGATTCCGACCGGACTTCAAGCGCAAGTTTGCAGACTTCTTTGATGATGATACTATATCAGAGTATATCTACCACTGCAATGCACAGAATCCCAGGTGAGGGCAGCTCTGGGAGTCAGCTCAACGTCAATGGGTTTGGACCTAAAACTCCAGCTGCTGGAAAACTCCAGAACTATCCCAAGATCAGTCTGTGCTGTATTTTCTTCTTCCACAGAGCTCTCATCCCGTTAGAGGAATGTAGGCATTAGCAGGTGTGCTTATTTCCAGAGATTTCCCCAGGGATAGGCAAAAAGGGATGGAGAAGATAATAGATTAATTAAACATACCACCTGTCTCTATAGAGGAAGACCCTTACTCTTCCCTGGAAGTAAGCAGTTGGCCTGACAGGCAAAGAGTCTGGAAAACATTTGCAAAGATTTTTTTTTTTTTTAACTGAAGAAGTATTATGAACATGGTATTTTTGTAAAGGAAAAGAAAGAAAGCAAGTCCTCTCCTGTCCCAGACTTGTAATTCCCTCATTTTCTTGTTATTTTCTGTCTGAGATATCATGTGATATTGCTTCAGAGAGCCTCCTTGTATATCTTCCTTGGCACACGTCTGACCGTACCTCTAGGCTACATTTCTACAAATAGAATTGCTGATGGAAAGACTATACATTTTAAAACTTAATGTTTGTGCACCTTGAAATACTTACTGTTGGGATAGGAATGCCTTAATGCCTTTTCTGTCTTTTGGAGAATTGAGGATATCCCCAGAACTCAACAAGCTGATGTTTGTGACAACTCAGACAGTGGGCCCCTGGCCCGTACCCTGTGATCCGCAGTCTTGGCAGCCACCAGCCAGGGCGGAGTCAGGGAGGTGATCTTCCCTTGGGCAGTGCCATGTGAGCTGCTGATACCATGAGGCACCACCTCTGTGGGGACTTCACCCCAAGCTGCTGGGAGGCATCGCAGGCAAGCCAAGATCACTGGGAGCAGCAGCATTGCCCTGCCTCATTTCAGGCCTGTTCAGTCCGAAGCTGTGAAGCAACGGGGACTTTGCATTCCAATAGCACTGTCTGAGCATTAACCTCAAATTCAGACTGCTTTCAGGCAGCGTGGGAACTGTCCATCCAGCATTCCTCAGAAGCTCAACTGATGGAAGGGCCCTGCTTAAACAGCAGTCTAGAAACTCAGTTCGATAGTCGAATCAGCTTCCTGCTCGTGACCCCTCTCAACTGGGCTTGGTGCCAGTCTCATACCCTCTGAGGCCTTGCAGGCCCACCCCTAGTCCTTTCCTGAGAGCGTTTCCCAGCCTCAGTCCTCTTCAGTATAATGAATGGCCTCCCGTCTAAGCCACAGAGTAGGTAGTCACACAACTCACTCAGGTCCTGGAAGAAGCAGAGATGATGTTGGTGATAACCAGCCGCTTCCTCCAAACACCATCACTCAGTTTTATAAGCCCCTGAGTCTTTTTGAGTTGTAATCTTGAGTTCATGGTAACTGTTACCATTCCCTTGGAAAACATAATTTAGCAAAAGAATAATATCTGGGGGGTGGGATACCTACTTCGCTTCATTAAACTTGGGGCTTTGTACATATTTTCATTTTCCCCATAATGACCTCAAAAAGTGGGTACAATTTCTCTCCAGTTTGTAGATGAGAGAACTAAGGTGTATTCTGGTTCCACGACTTGCTAAGAAAGTAGAACCAGGATTTGCAGGTATGTCTCTCTGACTCCAGAGTCCATGACTGTTCCACCGTGCTGCAGTGTCTTAGGAAAGGACTCTTTCTGGTGCCCTGTGCAGAACTCAGGCTCCCCTTCATCTCAGGGATGCTAAGGAGACTGGGGACATAACCCCCGAACAGACCAAGCCTGCTGGGTGCCAGTCACCCCAGCCTTTCCTGCTTCCCACAGAAGTGACAGAGCCGTCCAGACAGCTGCCTTCCCCTCCAGCCTTGCAGATCCCTCCCGACACGATCTCTGAAAGACCAGGGAGCAAAGTAGATTAGATTGGCCGCCATTGCTTTTCAGGTAGCACAAACTGCTGCTCCCCCTGGGTCCTCGCAAGACTGACGTCTCATTCCCCAGTCTCCTCAGTTAACCCTCTGTGCTTCTGTAGTTCTTGCCCTTCAGAGCCCACCTCAAGGAACTCTTTGACCCTCCCCTCCAGCCCCAGCCAGCCAACTCCCTAGTCTGTGTTCTCCTAGAACTCCACCACCCTTTCATAATTCTTGGGAAATGTGAAGTTAAGTTAATTCTGTAGTTCATTATGTAATGCCTGAAGGATGAGGAAAATGGGAACTCCGGGAGGGCAGGCACTGCATGCGTCTTGTTCATATGTGCCCACCCTCCGCCCAGAGCTGCCACATCAATAGCTGTTAAATACATATTAACCTGCTATGCTAGTGGACAATCCTCAGTGCCTTGGGGTTTTCACAAGTGTGTCCCTCCTACCTCATCTGTGTCCGGACCCTCTGGAGATACAGTCCTGTCTCGTCATCTTCCTAATATTTAATGAGCCTAGTGCTGGGCTCTGAGGTAAACAAAAAGATGCCAAAGATACTGCCCAAGCCTCGGAGAGACCCACAAATTGACATTTTATGCTGTGGCATTTACTCATCGCCTCACCTGTTTGGCTTTTCCAGTGGGGAGACGGCATTCAAAGCCATGATGGAGTCCTTCGGCTGGGCCCGGCGCCCCATGTTAGAGCGAATTCACCTGATTCGAAAAGATGTGCCCATCACCATGATCTATGGGGCCAACACCTGGATAGACACCAGCACGGGAAAAAAGGTGAAACTGCAGCGGCCGGATTCCTACGTCCGAGACTTGGTACGTTGCCACCAGAGGGGACAGACTGAGGTGGGAATCTCGCAACATGCAGCACATGGTGATTAACTCAGTGTAGCTCCGAGACCAGGTAGCGAAGGGTGATGGGCGAGTCAGGGAGAAAGAGGAGTGGAAAGGTTGAGATCGGGTCATGAATTTGAAAGGGTTGGCTCTCTGTAATATCGTAATTCAAGGTTCCTCACTTCTGTGTAGCCAGTCAAGCTAAAAGGCAAGTTCTTGTCCAGTAGTCAGGCATAGGGAGCATGCTGCTCCTCTTCCCCTGTAATTCTCACTCCAAATCAGAGCTGGGTACAATAGAGGCTGCCAAGGAGCCTTTCCTCCATTCTCCTGCCTCCACCTTCACTTGCTAAGGAGTGTGCTTACTTATGGCTACCCACTCCAGTATTCTTGCCTGGAGAAGTCCATGGACAGAGGAGCCTGGTGGGCTATAGTCCATGGGATCACAAAGAGTTGGACACGACTGAAGGATTTTCACTTCGTGCTTACTTAGTCTGGTGCCTCAGGAGCCCTGGATATCGAACCTGTGGATGACATGAGCATGGTGGGACTAGCGTGAAAGGAAAGATACAATCAGGTACCATAGGAGCAATAAGGATGAGACATTGGGATTCACTGGTTGCCACTGGGAAGTGCCAAGATGTGGGGAGAAAGGTAGACAGTTTTCTTAGATAAAATACGTGCTTACAGGCAACAGGCAAACAGGTTTACAAGAAAAAGAAATGGTGTGGCAGCTTTCCAGTGCCTTGAATAAAGGGCCATCCTGCCTCTGGTGGGGTCCTCCCTCCATAGGAGATCGAGGGTGCCTCGCATCACGTGTACGCAGACCAGCCGCACATCTTCAACGCGGTGGTGGAGGAGATCTGCGACTCAGTCGATTGAGCTGCTCTTCCTGGAGGACGAGGAGAAAGCCAGAGAGTTGCTCTCACCTTCCTGTCTCCTTACTTACCCCTCTGTCCTTTCCTCACTGACTAACATGTGCCAGCCAGGCGGAGTCTCAGGCTGTCCCCAGGGCAGGGCCACAGAAGAAGAAAGAGCACGATGACCCCACACTGAAGGCTGGAGGCGAAAGCCACAAGAGGCCTTGAGCTCCCCACCCCGGGGAGGAACATGAAGGGTTGTAGAGTGCCACCCCATTCTCTCCATGCCGGTATCACCGGGGGGCGGTTGTGAAGGGACTGCACCAAGCCACGTCCCCCTGTGCCAAGGGAGGGCAGCTGCTTCTCCCGGACAAAGGAGAGGCTCTTTGCCCAGGTTTGGAGTGTGTCTGCAGGGGAAGGAGGGAGGCTCCATGCAGGACATCTTCCTCCTTCATCACCCCTGGCCCCCCAACCCATGCCAGTTCTGTTCAGGGCTGATTGGGGCTGGTTCCCACTTAACTACCAAGAGCAGGTCCTGGAGCTCCTGTGACCTAAGAAGTCACATCCAAAGCTCTCGTTAGCAGAGGAGGCAAAGAGCAGGGCAAGGCATGGCTGGTCCATGGAGAAACAGCTCAGGGCCCCTGGCAGACTCTGTTTGCTAAGGTTTGAGGCAGGCATCGAGGCCACGGGGCTAGTCCTGGCCGAGGATAAGCCCACCTGGCTGCACATTCCAGCCTCACTGTACGGGGATTCTGTTTTCCTGCTCTGTGTCTCAGCCCTGGCTGCCTAAGCTGGGAACACTCAAGTGCTTCCTTCCCTGCCCCTTCTTTCTCCCACTGGGAGGCCTCTGGGCCTCCCTCTGTGCCTTGGGCCCTGAAGCCCCACCCGTAGTACTGAGAACAGTGACCCCTGATGGAGAGAAGGGAAGGCCCTTCGACCCCAAGCTGAGTCTGGATCCCCATCCTCTCTAGTATCTGCAGGGTTTTCTTGCCTGCTCACATGAACCTCTGCCCAGGGTCCAGTGGGGATCCTCTAGCCAGTAGTTCCCTGTCCTCATCAGCCACAGGATGGTTCTCACTGCCTGGTCCTCCATCCCTGCTGCCTGTCCTTCTGGTCTCCAGCTCATCTGTCCCCGACCTACCTGTCACTCTCTCCCGAGGGCTGGTTCTGGGCAGTAGGCGGGGCCTGGCCCCAGAACTAGGGTCGCTCCCACCTACTTCTTCACTTTTGTAAAGCCAACTCTTCACCAGAATAGTATTAACTCCTGGTGCTTTGTACTACTGGTCCAGCTGCCTTGGGCTCCTTTTCTATATTAATAAAGAAATGAATCAAAACCGCTCATGGTGATGATGTTTAATATTGCTCTGACAAGAGTGCTGGGGGTGGTGCTGAATTCACAGCCTCTCCTGTGATGTCTGAGTCAGAGGAGGAGCCCTGAGAGGTACCCATGCACAAGCCCCCCTCCCGCCCGCTTCCTGTTTAGTGCATCGTCCGCCCTCTGGACCCCACCCAGCCTCCAGGTCAGCACAGGTCATCTCAGCCAACCACTTGAGAGGATAGAGACTTAGGCTGAACTGAGTGCTCCCTACTTGCCCATTAAATAGCCCTGTCATCTGAAGTTCACCTTGACCGCTACCCGGACGGCTCCCTATGGCCTGTTCTGCTTGCCCTCAGTGTTAGCCACTCAGCGGTGTCCAGCTCTTTGCGACCTCGAAGACTGCAGCCTGCCAGGCTCCTCTATCCATGGGATTCTCCAGACAAGAATACTGGAGTGGATTGCCATTCCCTTCTCCACGGGATCTTCCAGACCCAGGGATGGAACCCAGGTCTCCTGCATTACAGGCAGATTCTTTACCATCTGAGCCGCCAGGGAAACCACTCATCCTCACCTCAGTTCAAATGTTCCTTATGCATTATGCAGGGAAGCCTTCACTGACCAACCCCCCCCCCCAGACGAGACCTGCACCCCTTCTTCTGTGCCTCCGTGGCTTACTCAAATGCCCCTTTGTAAAACTTATACTTGTAGTCACTTGTTTCATGCCTGTCTTTCCTCCCCAGGCCACAAGCTGCTTAAGCAATAAGGGGCATGTCTGGCGCCTAGTTCTTGTTCAGTAAATTTTTATTTTGATTGAGCCAAGAGAAGTGAGGTGTGCCAAGTGTCCAAACATGTTCAAATCATTACCAGCAGTGCCTATTATCACCAGGGGTATCAACAGGTATCACTGTTGGTGATAACTAGGCTATGATAGTGAAGAAGCATGGTCCCTGCCTTCATGAGAAATTACATTCTACGTGGAAACTTGTGTTTAATCAGATTATTACATCAATCAGTATAAAACTGCGACTGAAAAGTGTGGCCCCCTGAGAGGTTGGGAAGGCATACCTGGAGAGGTGATGACCTCTGAGCCTGAAGGAAGGGCAGTGAAGGGGGTGGGGCAGGTCTGTGGAGACACCTATTAGCAGGGACAGTGGCTAGAAAAAGAGGCTGGGGAGGTGGGTGGGGATCTGGGCCTCTGGCTGTGAGAAGAATGTCATATTCATCTAAAAGCAATGGGAAGAAATACGGAGTGAAGGTCAGAATGGGGGGAGTGTGACAGAATCTGAGACTGGAAATGACCACTCTCGCTGCTGCTATGTGGAGTACTGACTGGTGGGGGATGAGTCCCTGCAGGGGAGGCTTGGAGGCCACCACAGTGGTCCAGGCCAGAGTTGGGGGCAGCACTGCAGATGGTGATTGCAACCATGAAATTAAAAGATGCTTACTCCTTGGAAGGAAAGTTATGACTAACCTAGATAGCATATTAAAAAGCAGAGACATTACTTAGCCAACAAAGGTCCGTCTGGTCAAGGCTATGGTTTTTCCAGTGGTCATGTATGGATGTGAGAGTTGGACTGTGAAGAAAGTTGAGTGCCGAAAAATTGATGCTTTTGAACTGTGGTGTTGGAGAAGACTCTCGAGAGTCCCTTGGACTGCAAGGAGAGCCAACCAGTCCATCCTGAAGGAGATAAGTCCTGGGTGTTCATTGGAAGGACTGATGCTGAAGCTGAAACTCCAATACTTTGGCCACCTCATGCAAAGAGTTAACTCATTGGAGAAGACCCTGATGCTGGGAGGGATTGGGGGCAGGAGGAGAAGGGGATGACGGAGGATGAGATGGCTGGATGGCATCACCGACTTGATGAACATGAGTTTGAGTAAACTCTGGGAGTTGGTGATAGACAGGGAGGCCTGGCGTGCTGCGATTCATGGAGTCGCAAAGAGTCGGACGGGACTGAACTGAACTGAACTGAACTGGACTTGGCCAGGGACTACTGGACACACAGAAGAAGCAAGAAATGTTTAGGAGGCAAAGTCAAAAGAACTTGATGTCAACACAGAGTGCGCTACCATCCCCTTGGAGAAAAGGCCAAGTGAGACAGTAGTCAGCAAAGCTGCTCACATCACAAAACAACTTGGGGTACTTTTTAAAATATAGATTCCCGGACTGTATACCCCAGAGTTTGATTCAGTCTACCTGTGTGGAGTTAGACCGTGACATCTGTGTTTAAACACATGCCCTGGGAGACTCTGATGCCCCCTGTCTGCAGGCACTGATCTAAGAGATTTTGTGTCTCTGACCCTTGACCCAGGAGATCCATGTGGAGAAGTAGGGCCTATGGCCCTGAAAGTCCATCCCCTGTTTGCTCCAGAACCACTTCTCTTTGGGAAGCTGCATAACATACTGACCTGATTTTCCAACACAGTGCAAACACGTTGCTCAGAAGCAGGTACAAGAAGGATCTGACAGTACAAATGAACCTATTTACAAAACAGAAATAGAGTCACAGAGGTAGAAAAGAAACTTATGGCTGCCAGGGGAGAAAAGAGGGAGGGGATAAATTGGGAGATTGTAATTGATATAGAAAATAGATTAACTAATGTATAGCTATACACTAGTTATACAGGAAACTTCTCAATACTCTGTAATAACCTGTATGGGAAAAGAATGTTTAAAAAATGGATACAGGTATATGCATAAATGATTCACTTTGCTGTACAACAGAAACTAACACATTGTCAATCAACGATACTGTAGTTAAAAAAAAATTTTTTTTTAAGTCTGAGGAAGGTCACTCAGAGTGCCCTGTTTCCACTACCACACTCAGCATATGAGTGCATGCCAGTGTGCACACACACACACACTCTATCTGACTGGGGCCTTCCTGGCCTTCCCAGGGCAGGGACTAAGAAATCACTATGAACACACCACCCAATCGGCACCTTTCCTGGGGGGTTCTAAGGATTTATGGTTACAGTTCACGCTATCAATTCAGGCTCCTCACAGGCCTAGCAGTTTACAAGGAGGCCTTCCACAGATAGACATAAAGGGCTGTGACTAACTCCAGACTCAGAAGATCTTGCACTGTTTGGTGGCTAGCAGAAAATGTGCTAAATATAACTTCCTCCTCAGGGATAGACACCAAAATACGTGTGCTAAAAATGCAGTCTGACTTCATTGCCAAAAGGGCGGTGAAATCTTGATGAATACCTCTCTTCACTCTGGCATGTCATGCTGAAAGCCCACAGCTGCAGGTACAGTTTGTAACCAGATAGAAAATAATCCTACTGGCTGATAATAGTGTGCAATAATTGGTGCAAAACATCACTTTTCTCATCATGTGACCTATCAGTTCACACTGAATCCTCCTTAGATGGGGTCTAGAGGGTCCTTTCTCTCTGAGCTCCACCCTCTCTACCAGGGTACTGGTCTATCTATAACGCTCTCTTTTTTAAAATATTTATTTGCTGTGTTAGGTCTTACTTTCAGTAAATGGGCTTCTCTTCAGTTGTGGCAGTGCATGGGCTTAGCTGCCCCACAGCATGTGGGATCCTAGTTCCCTGACCAAGGATCAGACCCACATGCCCTGCATTGCAAGATAGACTCTCAACCACTGGACCACAGGGGAAGTCCCCAGGGTCCTAGTCTAGCAGAAAGAAGCAAGTGAGGTACTTGAGATTTTGAGGGTCAGTCCCAACGCCATCCAAGGGAAATAGCTCAAGACAAACCATTTCTTCATTTGCTCATGCTGACTTCCATAGCATAAGTTCACCATGGTTATATCAGAGAAGTCTTTTTTTTTTTTTTTCCCAGTGGGTTTTGTCATACATTGACCAGAGAAGTCTTTACCTTTATCCCACTAAATACCACTCTTCTCTAGGGTTGAGGAGGAAAGACAATCCTAGCTTGACACTTGTGAGTATAATGAATTCCTAGATTAAGGAGGATCCATTGATGCCAACAGATGCACAGAGCCCTCCTCCAGCCCAGGAAGACAAAACCCCAGTCTGTTGGTTGGTGATTCTGTAAAGGGGTAGGAGGAACGCTCTGCAGACCTGACCTTGCTAATGATACTCCTTCCTCCAGTGTGTTCTGAGGCCTGATGTGGTGTCTGTTATAGTTAGGCAATCTTGTATTTGAGCTGATACATGTGAGAACAAGTTATACAACCTTAAGAAGCCTGGGACAAAGACAACTCTGAAGGATATGGGGTTGTGGATGGTATTTTCGTCTCTGTGTGAAGAGTCTGACTTTGGAAAAGAAATAGCACATGGCTAACACCTGATAATTGACATGGGGTCAGAGAACAGGATTTGGGGGAGGGATTGTGACTTATAACAAAAGATTTATGGACCTCTGGTAAATTATATGGTAACTAAAAAAATGGGCATCATGTACTTCCCAAAACTTTCAAGGAAAGAGAAAAGTGTCCAAATAAATCTGCCTAAATATGTATTACAGGAACTTCCTTGGTGGTCCAGTGGCTAGGACTCTGGGCTCCCAATGCAGGGGGCCAGGGTTCAATCCCTGTCAAGGAACTAGATCCTACATGCCGCAACTAAGAGTTCACATGCCTCAACTAAAGATCCCAGCCTGTGTGCCGCAACTAAAACCTCTATGTGTGTCTGTGTGTGTGTGTCTGTGTGTGTGTGTGTGTGTGTGTGTGTGTTCAGTCACTCAGTCGTGTCTGACTCTTTGTGACCCATAGACTATAGCCCACCAGGCTCCTCTGCCCATTGAGTTTTCCAGGCAAGAATTCTGGAGTGGGTTGCCCTTTCCTTCTCCAGGAGATCTTCCCAACCCAAGGATCAAACCTGCATCTCTTATGTCTCCTGCATTGGCAGGCAGATTCTTTACCACTGAACCACCTGGGAAACCAAACTAAGACCTGGGAGAACCAAATAAATAAACCAATATTAAAATGGAGAAACAGACATAGAGAACAGACTTATGGACATGGGGAGAGGGGAGGAGAGGGTGAGATGTATGGAGAGAGTACCATGGAAGCTTACATTGCCATATGTAAAATAGAAAACCAATGGGAATTTGCTGTATGTCTCAGGGAACTCAAACAGAGGTTCTGCATCAACCTAGAGGAGTGGGGTGGGGAGATGGGAGGTAGGTTCTAAAGGGAAGGAATATATGTACACCTATGGCTGATTCACGTTGAGGTTGATAGAAAACAAAATTCTATAAAGCAATTATCCTTCAATTAAAAAATAAATCAATGAAAAACAAACAAGAACACAAACAGGTATTACAGTAGTGGTTTCCTGCCTGAGTCTGCAGACTGGAGCTGGACTGTGACAAAGGATTTCTGGTCCAAAATGAAATAATATTTTTCCGGTACTTTTTAATTCTGAAAGTATGTCCTTTCTAACCCTACAAAGATTAAGCTATGTTCTTTTATGGAAAAAATGGTGAGATTCTAAGATTGTTTGGAATAAGAGGGAATATCATTTCTTTTTTGTCAAATACATCCATTTCAAGGAATTTTTCCCTGTAATTAGTTAACTTTAATAAAACCCTAAAGCTGCATCAGAGTGGAAGTGCTGCATCAGAGAAGACCAGAATGGGAAAGGAACTTGAATCTTTTCACAAGAAGATAAATAGTTGATGTAGAACTCATGACTGGAGGATGACCATGGAAAGATAACAGTGTTCATAGGAAGCAGATCTAATTAAAGGTTCAACACTTAGTATATAAGTCCAAAGGGAAATCACAAAACTACAAATGAAAGCATTCGGATGACAGGAAAATAACATCTGGGAGGAGTTACAGAATAGATGTCAAGATGAAAGGAAGACATGGAGGGATGATGCTTTTTAAATTCAGGTTGCAAAACTGTTCCAAGGCAAGATACTAAGGTGCCAGAGGTCCCAGAATCAGGGCATCAACTCCAAGTCTCCCTCTGCTGGAAGCAAAGCACCTAGTAAATTCTTGCCCTATTGACAACTTCACTTACTAGAATTTTTTACATTGAATTATAATTGATATACTAGTTTCAGGTATATAACATAGTGATTGATATTTTTATACATTATATAATAATCACCATGATAAGCCTAGTAACCATCTGTCACCAACACAGTTATTACAATATTATTGACATTAGTCCCTATGCTGTACATTACATCCCTGTGACTTGTTTATTTTATAACTAGGAGTCTGTACCTCTTAATCCCATTCACCCATTTCACCTGCTCCCTCACCCCGTCCCCTCTGGCTACCACTCCTTTATTCTCTGTGTCTGTTTCTATTTTATTTTTGTCACTTCCTGGAATGTCAAAGAAAGATGATCAGACATAACTTTTATAGATTTCAAGTCAGATTTCAAAATGTTCCAAGAAAAATTACCTGAGGGGCTCAAAAGGGACAGCTAGTTCTCCTGTGTGAAGTTCCAGTATTTTGTTTCCCCAAAGGATGCTGCTGAGGAAAAAAAAAGCCTTCACCAATCAGAAAATTGCACTGGTTGTTTTCTGATGTGATCAAACTATGAGCAGGGACAAATGACAAGTCTCTTACACTGAAAAATGAACCAAATAAGTAAAGCAAGGACACAGTTCATGTGAAAATGTTAAATCAATATGAAGGTTTTAGTGAACTGAAAGGTCAGTTTGAAGTGGTAAAGGATCAGGCTGCCAAAAAAACTAATGCAATGTTAGGGCTCATTCCTTGCATTCCTAGATAGATGCGATGGTTCCACTGGACTCCGACCTGAGCAGAAGTTCAGTTCTGGGAAATTTTTCCTTTTTTGTGTGAACAAAACATTTTCATTTTAATGAAATAAGGAGAACAGGACTTTTAAAAAATCATTCAGGACTTCCCTGGTGATCCAGTGGATAGGATTCTACTTGCCAATACAGGGGGCATCCATTCGATCCGTGGTCCAGGAAGATTCCACAAGCCTTGTAGCAACTAAGCCTGTGAGTGGCAACTACTGAAGCCCGTGCACATAAAGGCTGAGCACCACAACAAGAGAAGCTACCACAATGAGAAGCCCATGAACCTCAACTAGAGAGTAGCCCCCACTGTCCACTAGAGAAAGCTCAAGAGCAGCTGCAAAGACCCGGTGCAGCCAAAAATAAATAAATACATTAATTAATTAAAATATTTAAAAAATCATCCATAATTACACTACCTAGAAATAACCACATTAAATATTTTTAAACACATATGTATGTATACATGTATTCTTTCTATATCAATAAATATAGAATATAAAAATGCAGTCACCCTGTAATAGGGAAGAAACTTTTGTATTCTATCACAAGATAATCAGGGCTTCCCTAGTGGCTCAGCAGTAAAAAATCCTGCCTGCAATGCCAGAGATGCAGTTTCCATCGCGGGGTTAGGAGGATCCCCTGGAGAAGAAATGGCAAGTGACTCTGGTGTTCTTGCCTGGGAAATCCCATGGACAGAGAAGCCTGACAGGCTACAGTCCATGGGGTCACAAGGGAGCTGGACACAACTTAGCGACTAAACAACAACTAAGAGTAGGAATTTATGCTAATAAATTTTAGCACCATTAACAGTATACTAGAAATCACAGTGTCCATTGTTTATAAATGTGACATCTAAAAGTAAATTATGTAGTTTTGTTGGTATTGACATGGAAAGATACTTTAGAATATCAATTTGCAGACAATTCATATAATGCCATCCCATTTTTGTAAAATAAAAGTTTGTATAAATAAATATGTGCATGTTCTACAAGTGAAACAGGAGGGAAGGGGCAGGGAACAACCTTTAAAAGAAAGACTTAGCAGTAGGACGTGACAAAAATGGGTTAGAACCGCCTTTTTTCCTCTTAGCGCTTGGCGCTGACTGGTTGCTCGCCTCTTTTCCTCCGCTGCCTCCCAGTTCTAGATTAGCCATCGCCATGGGTTTTGGAGACTTGAAAAGCCCTGCTGGCCTCCAGGTGCTCAACGACTACTTGGCGGACAAGAGTTACATTGAGGGGTATGTGCCATCACAAGCAGATGTGGCAGTATTTGAAGCCATCTCTGGCCTACCACCTGCCAACTTGTGTCATGCCCTGCGTTGGCATAATCACATCAAATCTTATGAGAAGGAAAAGGCCAGCCTGCCAGGAGTGAAGAAAGCTTTGGGCAAGTATGGCCCTGCTAATGCGGAAGACACCACAGAAAGAGGAGCTACAGATAGTAAAGATGATGATGACAGTGATCTCTTTGGATCTGATGAGGAGGAGGAAAGTGAAGAAGCCAAGAGGCTAAGAGAAGAACACCTTTCCCAGTATGAGTCAAAGAAAGCCAAAAAACCAGCACTTGTCTCCAAGTCTTCCATCTTATTAGACATGAAACCTTGGGATGATGAGACTGATATGGCAAAACTGGAGGAATGTGTCAGAAGCATTCAAGCAGACGGCTTGGTCTGAGGCTCTTCTAAACTAGTTTTGGTTGGGTATGGCATTAAAAAACTTCAAATACAATGTGTAGTTGAGGATGACAAAGTTGGAACAGACATGCTGGAGGAGCAGATCACCGCTTTTGACGAGTATGTACAGTCTATGGACGTGGCTGCATTCAGCAAGATCTAAAATCCATCATGGATCAGTGCCCTTAAATAAAAGTTTGAAAGACAAAAAACCCTCAAAAAACTGGTTAGAAACAACGCAGCTCAAGACGGCAGAAGATTCAACTTCCAGTGGACCTTGAGACTGATTATACATTCATTATAATTCATTAGCAAGCTAAATGACACACCCACCAGTGTCATGACAATTCTGAAGCCAATCATGAAAGGCCAAAAATGGGCAGTGGCCTAATTCCTGGAAATCTCCCACTTATTAGCCTATGAAATTACCCAACCATATTTTAGGGCCTCACCTTCTGACAGTCCATACTCTGTCTGTGGAATATGCTTCTCCTAAGTCCACTCCTTACCTATCACTGTCTCTAACTAAATTCTTCCTGTGACAAGACATCAAGAACCTAAGCTTTATTAAGTCCTAAGACCAAGCGTATGATCTCAGTTAAAAGATGTTGGTTCAAGACCCATCTGAGGTGCATGGTCTCAAAAGCACAAATTGCTTAATTAATAATGTTTGCTGCTGGAGAGTAGAATTGGCTGATAAAATTCTCATGGTTTATTTTATGGTTTATTTTCAGTACTGGCTGAAATTTTACAATGAATGTGTATTTTTATAGTTAAAAATTAAAAATCAGAAACAAAAAGGCTCTCCAGTCAAAGGTGATCCTCATTTTGATTTATATTTATCTGTCACTATCAGACAGGAATCAGGTGTGCTCACTTTGATTCCTACCTAGCCCAGCACAGGCATTTACCTAATAGTCGACAAAGCTTAGAGAAACAAAAAGCATTGCAGGAATGGACTCCCAGAGGGCTATATAAGGTCAAACAGAAGTAAAGTAAGAGGCTGTGAGGTAAAATTCATATTTTATTGCAAGACAAGAAAAATTTAACAGAAAAATTTCTTCTCTGCCCTCTAGCCTCCTCTCTTCCCCATTGTGCATTGTGTATCTGAATTATGCATCAACCAAACCTCCCCAGTTGGCAGGAATACCTGCTCAGACATAAAAAGCAACATTCGCTTAGAATCAGCAGGACAACTCCTTAAAGTTAGCATTTCTGGACTTCCCTGGTTGTCCAGTGGTTAAGACTGGGTTCCCAATGCAGAGGACATGGGTTCTATCCCTGATCAGGGAAGATCCCACTTTGGGATCTTTTGGGAGGCCATACTCCCAAAAGATAACATTTCTTTTTGATTTTATAAGGTGTAACTTGATCTACCATGATGAAGAGTGTGTGTATGTGTTAGTCGCTCAGTCATATCAGATACTCTGCAACCCAATGGACTGTAGCTTGCCAGACTCCTCTGTCCATGGGATTTCCCAGGCAAGAATACTGGAGCGGGTTGCCATTCCTTTCTCCAGGGGATCTTCCCAACCCAGGGATTGAACCCGGGTCTCCCGCATTGCAGGCAGATTCTTTGCCATCTGAGCCACCAGGGAAGCCCATAATGAAGTTTAGATCTGGATTACATAAACTGTCAATAATATGTCATTTGATATACAACCCTCTGTCTCAAGAAACTCATATAACTTTGTCTTGACTTCTTACTGGTTCAACAGTTCTCAGAGCTTTCTGAGATGCTCCTCCTGGGTTATAATCCTCAAAGTCAGCTCAAATAAAATTTTCCATTTGTTTATTAGATTGGCCGATTAATTTTTCATCTACAAGGCTAAATTCTCCCTGTTGAAAATAAGAGAAGATCTGTCTCTTTCCCTTTTCTGAGACATATACTTTAGAAAACTTGTGAGTTCTGTCTGTTCTTTGAAATGTACATAAATATTAAAGTATGTTTACATATATAAATCTTAAATGTACATAAATCTCTAGTTTTAAATTTTAAATCAGCCTCTGGTCAGCTTTGTGACCCAGCAAGTCTTTCTTCAGGACCTTGGAACCATCTCTTTGAAGTAGAATCAAGGAAGATGGCACCCTTTCTCCCAGTCTCCGTGGGAGAATAGGAACCTAGCTTGGAGGATGCCTCATTCTCAAACTACCTTTCATCATAAAGATATGAGAAGTTTATTTTTCCTCTGGATAAAGCTAATTAGCTAACAAATGGCTATGCAATTACCAGATGAAATTAGGATATTACCTGTGACAAATGTAAGAGGTCTTGACCACACCATTTGTTACCACTTGTGTTCTAGTTCCCTGACCAGTGATTGAACCTGGGCCCCCTGCATCAAAAGCACAGAGTCTTAACCACTGGACCACCAGGGAAATCCATAGCCCCTATCCTCATTTGAGTGGCCTTTGTTTCCAGCACTCTACAGAGTTGCCTTAGGAGCGTGTTCCATGAAAAGCATAGGTGTTAATACAGGCAAGATGCATACTGCAGTGCTAGAGGTCAAGGAGGACAGGAATGTAAACCCTGGTGTTTCTGGTGACATTGAAAAAAATCTGGCTTGCACTGACCTGAGCCATAGACCACTCAAATATCTCAGGCAGTGTTTGGGCACCAAGAATTCAAAAAATTCACTTAGAAATAGGCATCTTTCTAGTTCCTCAGAAAGGGGGAAGGGCTATACTTGGTGCAGAGAGAGAGCTTTAGTCAAACTGTTTTTTAATCATGAGAAATAATGACCTTCTCAAAAGTGCTCAATAAAGAGAGGTTTGATATATGGGTACTGGCAACATCATCAAATCCAGGAATAGGAAATAAAACTGTCAACGTCTTGACCTGGGAAGTCATTAGAGAGGAGGGCTCTTCACTCTGCAACTGAGTTGACTCTCATCCATCTCTTCTCTATTTTCTCTATTATTCCCTGCGATGGGCAGACTGGGCTACTCTAATTACTCATCAGCTTGTTGCAATAACTTATAATGGAAAGTGTCTGAAAAAGAATATATATTCATATATACACATATATGAATATACATAACTGAATATGTATAACTGAATCACTTTGGTGTACACCTGAAACTAACACAAATTGTAAATCAACTACACTTCAATCACAAAAAAAAAGAAAAAAAAAAAGAAGAGATGGAGGAACCCCTGCCCCCCCCCCCAAAGTAATTACTCATCAGCTTGTACCTGCCCCAAATGGCCACTCCAGGCACCAAGTCTATCTGAGCTTCCAGAGGGAACATCACCATTGTCTGGTAAAATCACTACCTATCTTAGTCCAAACTCTCAAAAAAGAGACATTTGTTTGTACAATTTATCTGTCCCAGCCAAGCCACACAGGTCATTGTGCCTTAAGCCAAATTATCCATCCATGGGTCAGTCCTTGGAAGCTGAGGGAACAAGGCATGTCTTACGTAAGAATGCGAGCATGTTGGGTGTTATGAATGTGTTCTAGTACAGAAAGCAGTGTTATTAAATAACATGGACTACATATATCCACCACAGTCACTACAAATGTCCACTGAGGGAAGACAGTGGGGCACGGGATGTAACAGTGGCCTGCTAATGAAGATTATTCCTAGAAAGATTCCTAGAGAAAACAGAAGGAAAGGGCATCCATGGAGAAACAGCTAGGAAAGACTTTGTGTCAAGTTGACAGAAGAGTTGTATTCAGGATCCACAAGGAAAGGGGGTCAAATATGTTGGGACTTCAAACAGGACACACACAGGCTGTAGACCCTTCTGCAATTCTTGGAATATTCAGTGTGGACAGAACTTAGAGATCAAGTCAAGCCCTGATGCACTTCAGAGGAGATTACTGAGGGCCAGAGTGGCAGGTGACACGATGACCTATTGTGGCCACAGAGTTAGAGTTAGAACCAAGGCCAGAGTCCAAGTCCCTGTCTCCAGCTCAACTTCTTTCTGCTATAGACCACTCAGGATCCCTCAGCTAGCCCACTCTTTTGCTAAGGCAAGTCCTGTCTTTTATTTTTATTTATTTATTTAATTTTTGCTTTTTGGCCATGACACATGGAACATGGGATCTTCCCCAACCAGATATCATACATACTCCCCTCGCATTGGAAGCACAGAGTCTTAACCCCACTGGATCACCTGGGAAGCCCCTTTCTTTTTCTTTTCTAAAAAATTTCCTCTCTTTTAATACTGGGAGTCTGCACAATGGGTACCTGGTAGTGAAGAGGAAGAGGAACTATCCCCCTCCTCTGTGGTCACTGACAGAGGACACTCCTCTACTCAGCGTTGTCCTCATCCTCTTTTCCAAACCTGCTCGAACCCAGTCACACATCCCTGAGGACCTTCAACACTGTATCATTCCTCAGGGTATATATGAAGGGGTTGAGGAGTGGAGTCACTGCTCAGGACTGAGGGGACCTTGTTGACCTCCAGATATTCTTTCCGGGATGGAGTCACGTAGATAAACACCATGATACTGCTGGAAATCACAACTATGGTCAAGTGGGAAGCACAGGTTTGAAGGCCTTCTTTCTTCCACTTGCAGAAGGGATGCTCACTATCGTCAGGATGATGTACATACAGGAAAAGGCCACGAGGACTATGCAGCAGAGGATGACCGTAGATGAAAGCATAAAATCCATCAGCTCGATGGCGGTGGTGTCTGCACAGGCTGGGCCCAGCAAAGTCCACTGTCACAGAAGTGGTTAATGATGTTGGAGTCACAGAAGGGCAGCTGGGAGATGAGAATGGTTGGAAAGAGCACAGATACGAAGCCTCCCACCCAAGAGAACACAACTGTCCTGATGCAGACAGGGGGCCTCATAATGGTGCTATACCACAGGGAGTAGCAGATGGTGGCATAGCAGTTATAGGACATGAATGTCAGCAGGAGAAACTCTGCTGTGCCCAGGAAGAAGTAGAAATAGCACTGGGTGATACGGCCAGCAAAGGAGATGGTTTTATCACCAGATACTAAGTTGGCCAGTGCTTTGGGGAAATGACAGAGGTGAAGAGGATGTCCAGGATGGAGAGGTTGCACAGGAAGAAGTACACGAAGGCGTGGGGGTGAGTGAAGGACAGCACCACGGAGATGATGAGCAGGTTTCCCAGGAGCGTCAGCAGGAACGTGGGCAGCAGGAGCACCAGGAACAGCAGCTCCACCTGCGTGCTGAGAGGAAATCCCAGCAAGATAAACTCCATCACCAGGGCACTCTGTTCTCCATGGGCCATCCGCCCAGCTCAGTACCTCTAATGGGATAAAGGGAGACGATATTTAGGTACATGTTCATGGTACGAAATCCCAGGGCTGTTCACTAGAAAAATACACAGAATGTGCTAATCCAGATTAGATTTGTAAACCAAATTTAACCTGGTTTTAAATTATTTGCCCGTGGAGCTGGAAAATGTGAGGGTTCTTTTTGCTTTTTGTTTTTGGGAATGATAATGTTCCCTTTTCGTAAGGGTACCTGCCCTGCGACCTCACTATCACACAGTTAATATGAACTTCCTAAAAAATAACGTAGTAATTTCTATCAAAAAAACTTAAAATTGAACAAATCCTTAGACATCCTACTTCCATCTTGAGAAAATAGGTATGAATATTTTACCACATGAATATTCACCATAAAACTGCTTATAACAAGAAAATTTGGCAACAACTTAAATATCAAGAATGGGGGATGAAATGAGTAAATTATAGTATATCTAAATTATAATATGTCATGTAGTTAATAAAATTATATCTTACAGCATTATGTAATTCCAAAATATTCACAATATTTATTAAGGTTTTTTTTTTAAGCAAGTTATCAACCAGTAATAATGTTATGATCCCATTTTGGGAGTAAAATGTAAATCAGCAAAGATTCTAGAATAGTTGAGACATTCTAAAGAAGAAGATGGCAGGGAGGACTTGCCTAGGCAGATAACAAGACATAAAAGAAAAAAAAAAAAAAAAAAAAAAAAAAAAGACATAAAAGAAGAATGATTAAGGCAAGGTAGTCATGACATGAATATACACAAAATGGCCAGCAGAGCAAAATAAAGAGCCAAGAAACAACCCCACACAAGACTTTCAGAAGAAAAGAGAAGAATATTGTTTTGGACCCCAGTATACAGAAGAGTTTACTAAAGAACAGAAAATTTCTAAACAAAAAAGAAAACTTTGATAAATTAAGCTACATTACAATTAAGAGTTTTCTGGGAATTTCCTAACGGTCTGAGCTCTCACTCCTGAGGAACTAAGATACCACAAATCGCACAGCATGTGGCCAAAAATATATATGTGTGTATATATGTTAAATTAAATTAAGATTTTCTGTTTATTAAATGACCCCAATGTAAAGTTAAAGGCAAATCACAAACAAGGAGAACATATTTGTGACAGAGACAATGCACAAATGTTTAGTACGCATAGTATAGAATCAATATATTGATTTTTACAAAGCCATAAAAGATAGATAAGCCATCTAATAAAAAGTAGACCACATTTGACCTGAATTACATTTAAGAAGGAGGAAATACAGAATAATGTACCAAAAGATGCTTGATCTCATTAGTAATTGCTGCTAAGTCACTTCAGTCGTGTCCGACTCTATGCAACCCCATAGACGGCAGCCCAACAGGCTCCCCCATCCCTGAGATTCTCAAGGCAAGAACACTGGAGTGGGTTGCCATTTCCTTCTCCAATATGTGAAAGTGAAAAGTGAAAGTGAAGTTGCTCAGTCATGTCCGACTCGTAGCGACCTGATGGACTGCAGCCTACCAGTCTCCTCCGTCCATGGGATTTTCCAGGCAAGAGTACTGGAGTGGGGTGCCATTGCCTTCTCCAATTAGGGATGTTCAAATTAAGACAGTAACAAGATACTATTCTTATACCCCCTATTATCGGTAAAGAGTCTGCCTGCAATGCAGGAGACCCGGGTTCAATCCCTGGGTCAGGAAGATCCCCTGGAGAAGGAAATGGCAACCCACTGCAGAATCCTTGCCTGGAGAATCCCCTGAGCAGAGGAGCCTGGTGGGCTATATATAGTCCAGGGGGTCACAAAGAGTTGGACACAACTGAGTGACTAACACGCACACATATTGAAAAAAATAGAAATATGATAAAAACAAATGTTGAAGAGATGGTGAATCCATATAAATTCTTTATTTTTAATTTTTAAAAAATGTTATTGAAGGGGACTCCCCTTCAGTGGAAAGGGAAGTGGTCTGGTGGTTAGGAATCCACTCTGCAATACAGGGGACTTGGGTTCAGTCTCTAGTCCTGGAACCCTTTTCAGGGAGCTCAGAGCCCACGTGCCACATGGCATGGCCAAATTAGAAAAAAAAAAGTTTAATGAAGGCAAAAATACATGCATCAGATTGTAATAGGATCTTCTGCACTTTAGGCAACCCGGAAAAGCCAGATGGTTGCTCTGCATTCAGCTAATCATGCTACCTCTAAGCTCAGATCTGCTCATCCAGGTTTTGCAGCCACCTCATCATTGGAAAAGACCCTGATGCTGGGAGGGATTTGGGGGCAGGAGGAGAAGGGGACGACAGAGGATGAGATGGCTGGATGGCATCACCGACTCAACGGACATGAGTTTGAGTAAACTCCAGGAGTTGGTGATGGACAGGGAGGCCTGATGTGCTGCGATTCACGGGATCACAAGGCGTCAGACATGACTGAGCGACTGAACTGAACTGAGAACCTTCTATAGTAATTACCTTGATCGAAAGCCACAGTGAGCTTCACATCAGACCAGTAGCACCGAAGAGGTGAAATGAACCCCTCCCTGGTGGCTCAAATGGTCAAGAATCCGCCTGTAATGCAGGAGACCTGGGTTTGATCCCTGGGTCAGGAAGATCCCCTGGAGAAGGAAATGGCAACCCACTCCAGTACTCTTGCCTGGGAAATCCTATGGACAGAGGAGCCTGGTGGGTTATAGTCTATGGGGTCACAGAGTCTGACACCACTGAGCGACTAACACTTTCATTTTCTACTCATCTGGACTTCTGCCCTGGCTATAAAGTCGTCTCTAATGAGCATGCACATGGTGTAGACAGCTGGAAGGTTTAGTCTGTTGGATTTTTATATTCTTTATGCAGTTACAGAGAGTGGCACCCATTCCAGTACTGGGCCCATCCATTCCAGTAAGGAGCCGTCAGTCCAGCTGGGCCATCCATTGACCAACTGGCTCCTCCCATGCTGTCTATGCATTTGACCCGGCTAAGGAGTCAGGGGGTGGCCTCACCAGCAAGCTGCTGGATGGTGGTTGGCCCCCTCTCATGCTGCCATCTTCTCTGCTCCCTCTCCAGTCCTCTCAATGCCTATAGCCCAGTCCTACTTGCTTCTTAAGAAAAGGAACACTGCACTCACCTGATGGGCAACAATTATCATTCTGCTTCTCTCATTTTCTTCTCCTCTGTCCCCTCAACCCAACACGTACCACTTTCCTATCACTTGTTTTCGGAGACTGCTAGGCCAAGTGTCCCAAGGGCTAAACGTCTCCTAGGATTACTGCAGGACAGCTGAATCCTGTCAGGGGAAATATAGCTAGTGTACTGAGAAAAATCTGGACCTGGAGTCAAAAGACCTGGTTTCAAATTCTACTCCTTACCACCTTTGAGACTGGGTAAATCACCTCACCTTTCCAGATATCTGCACATAAATCCTCATATGATAAGCAGGGTTTTTTTCCCTATCTTTTTCACAGCCTGGTTGAGAAGCTCATAATGGAAAAAAAGATAATTCACATGAAGTGCCTTAGGAAATCATAAACATACCATAATCAAATGTTGCTGTTCTTTCAAGAAGCTCTGCTACCCTGCAATATTGGCAAAGGACAATTCCTGTTTTCCTTGTCTTTTTTGCTATTGTTGTTCCAGTTGCTAAGTCATGTCCAACTCTTGGCAACTCCATGAACTGCTCCCTGTCCCTCATGTCCACTGAGTCAGTGATGCTATCTAACCATCTCATCCTCTGCCTCCCTCTTCTTCTCTTGTCCTCAATCTTTCCCAGTCTCAGGGTCTCTTCCAGTGAGTCGGCTCTTCACATCAGGTGGCCAAAGTATTGGAGTTTCAGCTTCAGTCCTCCCAATGAATATCCAGGGCTGATTTCCTTTAGGATTGACTGGTTTGATCTCTTTGCTGTCCAAGGGACTCTCAAGAGTCTTCTCCAACACCAGAGTTCAAAAGCATCAGTTCTTCAGCGCTCAACCTTCTTTATGGTCCAACTCTCACATCCATACATGACTACTGGAAAAACCATAGTTTTGACTATTTAGACTTTTGTTGGGAAAGTAATGTCTCTGGTTTTTAGTATGCTGTCTAGGTTTGTCATAGCTTTTCTTCCAAAGAGCAAGCATTTTTATGAGATATTAACCATTCCACCTTGAAACACTGTCACTTCTGGCCCTGGAATACATCTCATCAGATCACAGTTCTGCCTTAATCTACCATTTTCTCCTTGGACAGCATATCTGGTTGTCTACAAAGAGTGAAGACAATGGAAGATGGTTCTCTACATGAGAATTTTGCTGAACCCTTCTTGCCCGGGGTTCGTGGAATGAACTGTCCTCCACTGTCTGCATTCTACAGCGGGGGCTCAGCAATACTCACATTAGCCTCAGTGAGGCACGCTGGCCAGTCTCCAGCATGTCCTGCCCACAGGGAAGCCCCAGGCTCTGGTACTGTCACATGGAGGCTTCTACTGCTGCAAACAGACTTGCACAATCAAGGCTTAGAGCGGGGATACAATGGAAGGGTCTCACATATGGGTCCCATGGTTTCTGTCACTGGGGTGGGGCAGGCAGGCTTGGCTCGGGCGAGAGCACACACTTTCCGAGAAGGATCCAATCATGGGGGAGTCCTCAGGGGCACAATTTACCAAGCTATCCCTAAACACCGAGCCTGAATCTGATGCCCCTGAAGCCCACTTAGGAAAGGATGTAAACCCAAACATGTCTACACTAACAAGAACTGGAGCTGGAACACTAGCCAAGGTCCACACCACCAGACACTTCTAAGAGAGTCTCAGAGTTCAGAGTCCTCATCTGCCCTTCTCCAGTCCCATCGTGACAACTGTGTCCACCCCTACCACTCTGTGCTCTGGACTCCCCTCCTTTCCAACATCCTAAAGTTCTGCTATCAATAGGTCAAATCTTCCATGATCTTCCACCATCCAAAAGAAGAAACCTAGCTGCTCAGCTAGGGACTCAAAGTCCCACCCGTGGTCTTTCCCAGAATTAGCTCCCAGCCTCAGCTCCCACCTTACACACTCTGGGACACGTCTTTTACTTCAATCTAACCACTTTCTTCAATCTGCCCACTGCTAGCCCAACTGGAATGTCTTCACACACCTAAGAGCTCAGCTCTTGTGGCCCCCTGCTCTCACCTAAGCTGTGTTCTCCCTACCTAAACATACTTTTCTTGCACTTGGAATTAGGAATCTACAGTGTAGAGCTCAAGCATTTTTAACATTTAAAACTTAAATATAACACATACACAGACAAGCACACAAATCACAAACTCCATGAATTGTTATGAACTGAACACATGTCTGTAACCACCACCTAAGTCAAGAGATAGAACAATACTAACACCCCAGAAGACTCTCTCTAGCTCCTTCCCTACATTCTAAAGGTAACCTTTATCCTGGTTCCTAACATCATGGGTTAGTTTTGCCTGTTTCTGAAATTCATATAAATGGATCCATGTAGTAGGTATTGCTCTATGTCTGGCATCTTCTGCTTAACCTTGTATTTGTAAGGCTCAAGTGTGCTGCACGTGACTTGCTTTCATTGCCGTATAATATTTCATCCTTTCACATATGTACACATGGCCCTTTAGTCAACTAGCTTGAATGGACCTGTTTTTTAAATTCAAAATATCAATGACTAAAAAAACAAGATTATTTTTCTAATCAAGAAGTTATTTTTCAAGATCCAAAGCAGAACTGTTACTCTACAGAAATTTACTTAACATGAATAACACATAAGGATTGTGCCTTATGGATTAAGGCACAAACTTACTATAAAAGCCAATGATCTCAGAACAGTCCCTATATGAGGACAGTCCCTACATAGCCTTCCAGAAAGTTCAAGGCTACCATCTTATCCAGCTTTAATGTCAACTCCTCCCATGCCTGCCTTCCCTTTATCTGAACATGTTACTAGTTCTGGCAACTGGCTAATTATAATAAGTGTAAAAGATAAATATTTCCCAGACCAGCAAGCAATTTTATGATGTACTAGCAACCCCCATGAGGATGCTAAATTCTTCCCAAAAATGCATTAGCTTCACTATACAACTGCTGTTCTGTATTAGCCATCACCTCCCTCCAATTGTAAGCAATCATGGCATTTTGGAGATGGAAGAATCCAGGTGCTATGACCTTCTCATCTCACAGATGAATATATTGAGTCCAATACAGGTCAGATGAGTTCCCCAACCTAACTAAATTCAGTTCAGCTCAGTTCAGTTGCTCAGTCGTGTCCTACTCTTTGCGACCCAATGAATTGCAGCACGCCAGGCCTCCCTGTCCATCACAAACTCCCAGAGTTTACTCAAGCTCATGCCCATTGAGTCGGTGATGCCATCCAGCCATCTCATCCTCTGTCGTCCCCTTCTCCTCCTGCCCGCAATCCCTCCCAGCATCAGGGTCTTATCCAACAAGTCAACTCTTCGCATGAGGTGGCCAAAGTATTGGAGCTTCAGCTTCAACATCAGTCCTTCCAATGAACACCTAGGACTGATCTCCTTTAGGATGGACTGGTTGGATCTCCTTGCAGTCCAAGGGACTCTCAAGAGTCTTCTCCAACACCATAGTTCAAAAGCATCAACTTTTCGGCGCTTAGCTTTCTTCACAGTCCAACTCTCACATCCATACATGACCACTGGAAAAACCATAGCCTTGACCAGACGAATCTTTGTTGGCAAAGTAATGTCTCTGCTTTTTAATATGCTATCTAGGTTGGTCATAACTTTCCTTCCAAGGAGTAAGCGTCTTTTAATTTCATGGCTGCAGTCACCATCTGCAGTGATTTTGGAGCCCAGAAAAATAAAGTCTGACACTATTTCCACTGTCTCCCCATCTATTTCCCATGAGATGATGGGACCAGATGCCATGATCTTAGTTTTCTGAATATTGAGCTTTAAGCCGACTTTAAATTAGTCTCCTCTTTCACTTTCATCAAGAGGCCTTTTAGTTCCTCTTCACTTTCTGCCATAAGGGTGGTGTCATCTGCATATCTGAGGTTACTGATATTTCTCCTGGCAATCTTGATTCCAGCTTGGGCTTCCTCCAGCCCAGCGTTTCTCATGATGTACTCTGCATATTAAGTTAAATAAGCAGGGTGACAATATCCAGCCTTGACATACTACTTTCCTATTTGGAACCAGTCTGTTGTTCCATGTCCAGTTCTAACTGTTGCTTCTAACTGTTGCATACAGGTTTCTCAAGAGGCAGGTCAGGTGGTCTGGTATTCCCATCGCCTTCAGAATTTTCCACAGTTTATTGTGATCCACACAGTCGAAGGCTTTGGCGTAGTCAATAAAGCTAAATTGAGGAAGGTATAAAACCCAGTTCTCCTGACCAGAACAGTTTGATGGAGAAGAAAATCAGTGAAGGATAGAGGTGCAGGCAAAGGAGTCATGGAAGACGTGAGATTAAAGTTGAGTGTGCATGTGTAACTTAGAGTCTTTACACAGAGGGCAAAGAGCACTGGAATGTGTGCAAGAGCCAGATACTGAGTCAGGCTACCACTTATTGGTTCTGTGACTCTCTGAAAGCAGAAACTGGATTTTATTCATCTTGGTGTTCTCTAAGCCGAGTACCACATAAGGGACATGAGAGAGGCTGAGTAATGAGTGAACAGGAGTAAGTGAGTGAGTTAGTAAGTGAGTGAGCAACAGGTAGATACAAAACTGTACACTGTGGAGAAGTTTATGTAGAGAAAAAAACAGCATGAGGCTCAGTGAAAGCCCCTGGAGAATAAAAAGCAAACCAACAGAAGCAGAATCGTGCAGGTTTAGCAAGCAGGGGAGGAGAAATTCAAGATGACAGGAGCGTCAACAGTGCCAAATATATGGAAAGGTAATGAAGAACAAGAATGAAGAAAAAGCCATTAGGCAATTTTTACCAATAAGGCATGGGACTTCCCTGGTGGTCCAGTGGTTAAGACTTTGCCTTCCAAATTAGGGGGTTCAGGTTTGAACCCTGGTTGAGGAGCTAAGATCCCACATGGCTCATGGCCAAGAAAATAAATTAAGTAAAACAGAAACAATACTGTAACAAGTTAAATACATTTTAAATGGTCTACATAAAAATTCTTAAAAAAATAAAATATGGCAAAATGTCTATTATTAAACTAGAAAGAAAGTGAAGTCGCTCAGTCATGTCCAACTCTTTGAGACCCCATGGACTGTAGCCCACCAGGCTCCTCCATCCATGGGATTTTCCAGGCAAGAATACTGGAGTGGGTTGCCATTTCCTTCTCCAGGAGATCTTCCCAACCCAGGGATTGAACCAGGGTCTCCCGCACTGTAGGCAGACGCTTTACCGTCTGAGCCACCAGGGAAGAGCTATTATTAAACTAGACCAGCAGCATATTTCAGCTGGGCTAGAGTTGGGGTTTCAGTGCATCTGGAAAAAGCAAATAGCTTCTATCTACCTATTGATACACATTCTGAACTCACACCCCAGAGCATCCATTATGTTAATTAGTGCCTTGAATTCTGTAGGAAATAGAGGTAAGAAGTGCCCCCTCATATCTCTTTGCATATACAAAGTTGCATATAAAATAAGGGTTTTCCCAGGGGTTCAAAGGGACTCATTTTGATTCAAGGACATAAAAACAGATCTGATGCACACAAGTGGCCCCAAACTGAGGATCACTCTCAGGGAAGGACTCTGGACTCCCTCACAGGGAGCTCACCACCAGGCAAGACAGTGTGTGAATGGTGGGTTGTGCTCAGCACCAAACCTTCAGTTCACTGTGTATCTGTCATTCTGGCAGGACTTTGGGAGAATCTGAATTTGTGGACTTCCAAATTGATAGACCCTTTTCAATTAAGCTTCTGATATTTGGGACTCAGTTCTCTTTACTATGGAGTCCCATCCCATCCTGAACTTATAGAACTTATCCCTGAGCCAACTATGAGCAGCATGACTGTGTTCAGCATGGTTCACAGGGTGTCAGTGATATAGAAGTTTCTAAAAATGGCAGTGATAATAGTGGTCCCTCTTGTTGCCTCTCTAGCAGTGGCAGAGGACTTTTAAGTGACCCAGACCAGCTGTTATGGTCATTCAGTCCTCAGCATTTATCAAGTTCAGTAAATGCAGTTGAATGATGACTTTAGAGAAGCATAAGTTGATATCATGCCATTGCAAAAACCAGGTAGCAGTGTGAGAATCCTCACAATGTCACTTCTCATCTCTTCCTCACACCACCATTGACCTACATGTCTCAGGTCAGCACACTAGGTCAGGACCAGAGGGTCGGAAGGGTGAAGAGCTCACACACCATCAGGTCCAGAACAGTGACAGGGCTGTCACTATCAAAGCCCCTCATGGCACTGATTCCACTGGCATTTGCACACCCTGGTCTGGCTTCTGTCAAGCAAATACAGGTTTGCTTCTGCCTTGTAGCTCTCAACAAATATTTATCAGCACTTCCTTTATCTCAGGCACTTTGGGTAGGCACAGGACACACATCAGCGCACAAGCCCAATCCTTGCCCTCCAGGAGTTCATAGTCTAAAGAAGAAGGTCCATAGATGAACTTCAGGGTTTTCTGGGAAAACTCTTAGGTTGTATGCAAAATAGTGTGCCTATGTAGATTAGGGTGGGTGGTGGTGTTGTTTATTGCTCGGTCATGTCTGACTCTTTGCAGCCCCATAAACTGCAGCACACCAGGCTTCCCTGTCCTTCACCATCTCTTGGAGTTTGCTCAAACTCATGTCCATTGATTCGGTAATGCCATCAGACCATCATGTCCTCTGTCGCTCCCTTCTCCTCCTGCCTTCAATCTTTCCCAGCATCAGAATCTTTTCTAATGAGTCGGCTCTTTGCATCAGATGACCAAAATATTGGAGCTTCAGCTTCAGTCCTTCCAATGAATATACAGTGTTGATTTCCTTTAGGATTGACTGGTTTGATCTCCTTGCAGTCCAAGGGACTTTCAAGAGTCTTCTCCACCACCACAATTCAAAAGCATCAATTCTTCCGTGCTCAGCCTTCTTTATGGTCCAACTCTCACATCCATACATGACTACTTGAAAAACCATAGCTTTGACTATACAGACCTTTGTCAGCAAAGTAATGTGTCTGCTTTTTAATACACTGTCTAGATTGTCATAGCTTTTCTTCCAAGGAGAAACCATCTTTTAATTTCAATGGCTGCAGGGGTGGGAAGAGTCAAACTTTCAAATGGATTTTTGACTCATAAAACGTTAAGAACCACTGATCAAGACCATCCATTTCCCTTATTTCTAAGTTCTTAGTAAGTAATCTCACAGCACCTTCCCACACCCCTCCTCCCCCACGTCTCACCTTTTACACTGTTCATGACTTGCCTTCCTCACCAGCTCACGGCAGACCTCTAGCGGTAGAGGACGGGAGCACACCTCAAGACTGCCATTGTCTCATAGTTCCCAGGGGCTCTGTCCCAGGAAGGATAATCGTATCCAGGAAGTGGCCACCCCTGTCCTTTTGGATGACTTTGGGCTCATCCAGTGAGCAGCCCAGTGCCTACTCCCTGACAGGCAGAATGACCAGGGAGGAACTTTTATCTTTTTCTGAAGTATTGCTTGCTTCCCAAGATTTCTTCAGACTAGACATCCACTGTCTAAGAGGGAAGAACACACTTTTCTTCTACAAGGAATCAAAGAGCTCTCAGGGAATGGTACTGACTAGGAGGAAGAGAGCAGAGGGAGAGAATGTGCTGAGCAGAGAATTCTCTAGAATTTTCTAGAAATAGGTCTAGCAGTCCTGTTTCTCATGCAAATTAACAAAGTGTCATTCTGAAATGCTCATCACTCCTAGGTACATTTTTGTTGATGTGACTCTCTTTAAAAATGCCACACCCACCCCCAGACACTTTGGAGCCTTCAAAAGGGAGGGACAGATTCCCCTGGCCTTTGTCAGATGACACCATTAATCTCCTCCTAGATGCTTTACTATTCTGCCAATTTCTGTAAAGTACAAACACCGTTAAAGAAACAAAAGTGTACTGGAGTGTTCTAATGAGATCAAATCCTCAGAGTTTTGAAAATGTAATGTCTAAAAACCAGAATAATTTATTTAAAAATTATCAGCAATTTTCAGATTCAATTTTGGGAACAGAGTATGTTTGTCTGGGGAAACATTTTAATGGCTTTATGGCAGCAAAGCCAAAACAATGACTTAAGACAGACAGAGCTACACCGCTCTCCTTCATGACACAGAAACAGCTTGCATTATGGAATGAGATCTGTCTCTGCAGAATAAGATGTGTCCTTGGAAGTGAGTATGGGGCTAAAATGGGGTTTTACCTTCTTCCAGGGTCTCAAAGATCAGAATCCTGCACCCAGAGATGAAAGAAACAGAGATATAGGTAAGGGTAATATATGGCAAAAGGTAGGTTTATGGCCAGGTGGGAGCAGAATGAAATGAGCAAAGGACAAAAGAAAAAAATAGGCTGTGTAGGTAGGTGGCTGATGGACTCTAATAACTTCCTGTATCTTGTTCTATGGAATTTTCCTCCCTCTTTCCTATACTAGAATTCCTTCACTTCCAAAAGTTTTGGTAGGTAGAATAGGTGGTCTCCGATGTGCTTGGACAGATAATAGAGGGGTCTTCGTCTGCACTTGGGGTGAGGAGGTATGGGGAAAGCGGGAGCAGTTGAAGAAGCTGGTCACAAGATGGCCTAGCAGAACTCCAGAACCAGCAGGACTAGGCAGAAAGCGTAAGCATTCCTCTGGGAATTACAAGGGTGGGGAGCCAGTCCATAGCTGAACTTTCAGTTGTGGATCAGGGTCTGAGCTTGGGCACTTGTGATCTTAAGCACCAAAGGGAAGGATGACTTTTGAAGACTTGAGAAGCCAAAGACTTCAGTTAGTTAGTTAGCTAGTTAGTAAGTTAGTTAGTACTTGAGTTGCCCCCAAATTGTTCCTGGCCAAATGTCACTGCTGAGTCAAGATGGCAGAGGAATAGGACGGGGAGGCCACTTTCTCCCCCACAAATTCATCAAAAGACCATCTGAATGCTGAGTAACTTCCACAGAACAACTTCTGAACACTGGCGGAGGACACCAGGCACCCAGAAAGGCAGCGCATTCTGTTCACAAGGAGGTAGGACAAAATAGAAAAGACAAAAAGAGAGACAAAAGAGTTAAGGATGGAGACCTGTCCTGGGGAGGGGGTCATGAAGGAAGAGAAGTTTCCACACAATAGGAAACTCTCTCACAGGTGAGTCTATGGGGAGTTTTGGAATCTCAGAAGGCAACATAACATAACTGGGAGAGGAAAAAGAAAAAAAAACCCTATAGAATACACGCTTAACTGCAACTTCGGAAAAGAGAACTTTCCGCAAAAGGCTCTAACCTAACAACCTAACAATCTAACCAACACAGCCTGGCCTGCTCACAGAACAAAGGATTGAGCAAATACCAAAGGAGAGCTATCCGGCTTGATAGCATGAAATGCATGCCCAACCCACAGAGACTGAGCCAGAACTGTGTCTCAGTGTCTCCTGTGGAGGTACAGGTCAGCAGTGGCCTGCCGCAGGGGCTCTGGGTGCAGCAGACCTGGGTATGACATAAACCCTCTTGGAGGAGGTCTGCATTAACCCCACCATAGAACCACCAGAACTTACACAGGACTGAGGAAACAGACTCTTGGAGGGCACAAACAAAACCTTGTGCCCATCAGGACCCAGGAGAAAGAAGCAGTGACCCCACAAGAAACAGGCCCAGACATGCCCACGAGTGTCCAGGAGGCTCCGGCTGAGGCATGGATCGGCAGTGGCCTGCTGCAGGGTCTGGGGCACTGAGTGCAGCAGTGCGTGATAGGGCCTTCTGAAGGAGGTCGCCATCATCTTCATTACCTCCACCATCCTTTGGCCTCAGGTCAAGCAACAGGGAGGGAACACAGCCCCGCCCATCAACAGAAAACTGGACTAAAGATTTACTGAACATGGCCCCACCCATCAGAACAAGACCCAGTTTCCCCCTCGGTCAGTCAGTCTCTCCCATCAGGAAGCTTCCATAAGCCTCTTATCCTTCTCTGTCAGAAGGCAGACAGAAGGAAAACCATCACAGAAAACTAACCAATCTGATCACATGGACCACAGCCTTGTCTAGCTCAATGAAAGTATGAGCCATGCCGTGTAGGGCCACCCAAGACAGACGGGTCAAAGCGGAGAGTTCTGACAAAACATGGTCCACTGGAGAAGGAAATGGCAAGCCATTTCAGTATTCTTGCCTTGAGAACCCCACGAACAGTATGAAAAGGCAAAAAAGACAGGACACTGAAAGATGAACTTCCCAGGTTTGTAGGTGCCCAATATGCTACTCGAGAAGACTGGAAAAATAACTCCAGAAAGAAAGAAGAGACAGAGCCAAAGCAAAAGCAATACCCAGTTGTGGATGTAACAGGTGATGGAAGTAAAGTCCAATGCTGTAAAGAGCAATATTGCATAGGAACCCAGAATGTTAGGTCCATGAATCATGGTAAACTGGAAGTGGTCAAACAGGTGAATTTAACTCAGATGACCATTATATCTACTACTGTGGGCAAGAATCCCTTTGAAGAAATGGAGTAGCCATCATAGTCAACAAAAGAGTCCAAAGTGCAGTACTTGGATGCAATCTCAAAAATGACAGAATGATCTCTGTTTGTTTCCAAGGCAAACCATTCAATATCACGGTAATCCAACTCTATGCCCCAACCAGTAATGCTGAAGAAACTGAAGTTGAATGGTTCTATGTTGTCACCCCATTTATTTAACTTATATGCTGCGTACATCATGTGAAATGCCAGGCTGGATGAAGCACAAGCTGGAATCAAGATTGTCAGGAGAAATATCAGTAACCTCAGATATGCAGATGACACCACCCTTATGTCAGAAAGCGAAGAAGAACTATAGAGCCTCTTGATGAAAGTGAAAGAGGAGAGTGAAAAGTTGGCTTAAAACTCAACATTCAGAGAACTAAGATCATGGCATCTGTTCCCATCACTTCAGGCAAATAGATGGGGAAATAATGGAAACAATGAGAGACTTTATTTTGGGGGCTCCAAAATCACTGCAGATGGTGACAGCAGCCATGAAATTAAAAGATGCTTGCTCCTTGGAAGAAAAGCTATGACTAACCTACACATCTTATTAAAAAGCAATGACATTACTTTGCCAACAAAGGTCCATCTAGTCAAAGCTATGGTTTTTCCAGTAGTCATGTATGGGTGTGGGAGTTGGACCATAAAGAAAGCTGAGTGCCAAAGAATTGATGCTTTTGAACTGTGGTGTTGCAGAAGACTCTTGAGAGTCTCTTGGACAGCAAGGAGATCCAACCAGTCCATCCTAAAGGAGATCAGTCCTGAATATTCATCGGAAGGACTGATGCTGAAGCTGAAACTCCAATACTTTGGCCACCTGATTTGAAGAACTGACTCACTGGAAAAGACACTGATGCTGGGAAAGATTGAAGGTGGGAGGAGAAGGGGGTGATATGAGATGAGACGGTTGGATGGCATCACTGATGCGATGGACATGAGTTTCAGTAGGTTTCGGGTGTTGGTGATGGACAGGGAGGCCTGGCGTGCTGCAGTCCATGGTGTTGCAGAGTCGGACATGACTGGGCAACTGAAGTGAAATGTCATGAAAGCATGAATAGTAAGATTTAAAGGAGTTTAGAGGAAGGAAAGTTTGCTGTTCCCCATGATGGCTGGGAAAGCTTCACAAAAGAATTTGAACTTAGTCTAGAAGAGAGGGTAGCAGTTGGAAAGGGGGAAGAGCAGGAACAGCACTCTTGTCAGGAGAAATAGAAGCAAAAGCAGGAAGACCAAAGGTGGTTGTGCTGAATCTTCATTGTTGCATATGGGCTTTCTCTAGTTGTGGAGAGTGGGGATGTCGCTCTAATTGCTTGCAAGGGCTTCTCATTGCAGTCTTCTCTTGTTGCAGAGCATGGCCTCTAGGGCACACTGGCTTCAGTAGTTGTGGCACACAGGCTCAGTTGCCCCATGACATGTGGGATCTTTCCAGATCAGGGATTGATCTCATGTTTCTGACATTGGTAGGTGGATTCTTTACCACTGAGCCTCCAGGGAAGCCCACAATTAGGCTTTAAACAAGAAGTGGTCCTGTCTGGCTAGAAGCAAGCCTATATTCTTGAGTATTCATCCTCCATACTTCAGATCACTTTAGGTCCCATTTCTGAGGCCCAAAGATGAGCACATATTAAGCTCATCTCATTGGAACAACCAGAGGTGTTGAAGACAACTCAAGTTAACTGGTATCATTCTCAAAGAGAGGTCAATCATCCCAAGAGGATGGGAATTGGTTTAAATGACTCACCCTTAGTTTTCTCATGCCTCATATCCTCTTCTCAAAGCCACTCCTGAATCCCATACCCAAACCTCCTGCAAAATGCTGCAAGAAATGTACATCTCCCCTTCCACCCCAACCCAACAGCTACTCTCCTCCATGCAACAGCTCCTCTGGGAAAGAAGTGCTTTGCTTTCTTATTTTCATTTAAAAATGCCTACTTAGTACCTCCTCAATGCCAAGCCTGTTCTAAATACACAATGATGAACATACCCATCTGTGCCCCTACAGAGTTTTCCTTCTAGTAGGGAAAAGCAGAGACATTACTTTCCCCTCCAAGGTCCATCTAGTCAAAGCTATGGTTTTTCCAGTAGTCATGTATGGATGTGAGAGTTGGACTATAAAGAAAGCTGAGTGCCGGAAAATGGATGCTTCTGAACTGTGGTGTTAGAGAAGACTCTTGAGAGTCCCTTGCACTGCAAGGAGATCCAACCAGTCCATCCTAAAGGAAATCAGTCCTGAATATTCATTGGAAGGACTGATGCTGAAGCTGAAACTCCAATACTTTGGCCACCTGATTTAAAGAACTGACTTATTGAAAAAGACCCTGATACTGGGAAAGATTGAAGGCAGGAAGAGAAGGGGAAAACAGAGGATAAGATGGTTGGATGGCATCACCGACTCAATGGACGTGAGTTTGAGCAAGCTCCAGGAATTGGTGATGAACAGGGAAGCCTAGCATACTGCAGTCCATGGGGTTGCAAAGAGTCAGACACAACTGAGTGACTGAACTGAACTGAACTGAGGGAAGACAGACAAATATAAATACATAAATAAAATATTAGGTAGGGTTATGAATAAAACTAAATAAGTAGTGGGAGATGGGAGGGAGGTTCAAGAGGGAGGAGACATATGTATACCTGTGACTGATTCATGTTGATGTATGGCAGAAACCAGCGCGATGTTGTAAAGCCAATACCTTGCAATAAAAAATTTAAAGACAAAAAATAAGCAGAGTAAGGGGACAGAAAAGGATAAGAAGAGGGTCTATCTTAAGATGAGCAGGAAAAGCCCATCTAAAGAGGTAACACTGAACAGAGAAAGGACATAGGTATGGGGGCCCACACCTAGAACTGGGCCCAGGTTTTGAGAAGCCCAGCTGGGGTGTGGTAAGTTCATTGAACAGGAACAGGGACAAGCAGAGATTTCTAGGAAAGGGACAGAGGGGAATTATCCTGCAGCTCTTTGAGTGTGGTCCACTCCTGCCCATCACAGTCACACAACGCCCATGCTCATAACCCCACTGCTCCAGCCCTTGGAAGGGCCTTGCCTACCATTTTTCCCTCACTCTCTCAACCAGACTCATTCAGCTTTTCCAAAGTCACTATGCTCTGCAACAGGAGGATGAAAGGGCAAAGTTCCAGCTTTAAAGTTAGAGCAATCAACAGCCAAGGGATTTGAGGTAGCTGGGGCCTTGTTATCAGAGTGCTATAATGAGTCTCCAGAGAAACCTCACACCATCGCTCCAGAGAGGGAAAAGTTCCCCTCAGTGAATCAGCACTTAGGGTTCCAAGTTTCAAAATTCCATAGAAATTGGGAAACCATCCAAACACATCCATGTACTACAGACACATGGAGTCACAGTCTCCCCCAAAATGGCTTATACCAAGGCCTTTTTAGGGATATTATTCCTGAATGTAGATGAAGGATAATCTAGCAGGACCCCTGGGGCCGTCTGTGGTTGTGCTAAGTGAATCTCATGACCCACAATTACACCTATAGCTCAGAAGGAAAAGACAGGAGGGCAGACTCCAAGGCCATCGCCATGGGATGGTGCACGTGCTCCCTCTCCCACAGAACCCAAGAGCAAGGGTCAGAGTCCTCTCAGCTGAGAATGTAAAGTTTTGGTTTGTTTTGGTTTGTTTTTCCAAGCTCTCAATTTTTTCTTTTGTGTTGAGGTAAAGCCAATTAACAATGTTGTGGCAGTTTCAGGTGAACAGCCAAGGGATTCAGCCATAAATATACATTTATCCATCCTCCCCCAAACTCCCTGCCATCCAGGCTGGCACAAAACATTGAGCAGAGTTCCATGTGCTATACAGTAACTCCTTGTCGGATATCTATTGTAGATACAACTGTGTGTACACGACCTTCCCAAAATCCCTAACTAGTCCTTTTCCCCAGCAACCGTAACTTCGTTTTCTAAGTCTGTGAGTCTCTGTTTTGTAAGTAAGTTCATTTGTATCATTTCTTTTTAGATTCCATCCATGTGCTATGTTGGGCTTAGTCCCTCATGTCTGATTCTCTGCAACTCCATGGACCTCTTCAGGCTTCTCTGTCCATGGGGATTCTCCAGGCAAGAATATTGGAGTGCGCCATGCCCTCTGGGGGATCTTCCCAACGAAGGGATCAAACCCAGGTCTCCTGCATTGCAGGCAGATTCTTTACCATCTGAGCCACCAGGAAAGCCTATAAGGGATGTCATACGATATTTCTCCTTTTCTGTCTGGAGAATGTAATGGTTTTGATGAACCTAAAAAGGCAAGAAGCTCCTGAGAGTCTGGAAACCCTCTGCAGTTGGGTGACCAGGAAGATCCAACAGTAGCTGTTTCTTAGCCCTGAGGTAACTTGTTCTGTTTAAGGTAGCCAAGTGACTACAAAATGAAGAGCATGTGGCTTGTCAAAGAGGATGCAACACAACTAGGCTAAATAATACAAGTGAACATTAACTGAACATTTACTATGTGCTGTTCCAAGCGCTTTACACATTTCCTTGAATCCTCCAAGCAGACCCTGTGAGTTAGGTGCTGTTATCATGATACCCAATCCACCAAGAAGATGGAGGCACAGAGACTAATAAGGCACTTGTTTCCAAAGTTACATATGGATGGAAGAGTCAGGATTTAAATTCAGGTCAGAATCCAGAACCCACTCCCCTAGATGTTATCATGCGTGGCACTCTGGAAACGACCCTGAAGTCTGAATAGTCTCAGTATGGCTCTGGATATAGTGGGTATCAACTCTTTTTGTGTGCATGACTTTTTACTGTCAGGGAAATTTGCCTGACCAATGTCTTAAAGTCTGTTTCTCTGATGGAAAATCCCCTACTTTTGTTAAGTGCTAGGTTGGCATGAACTGACCGTTCCCAGAAGAGTAATAACCTGGGCTCCATGAACTCCAGGGCCCCTCCCTGCTTTGTGCTCAAAGTTCTAATGGAATTGTTCTGGGCAAGATGCAAGGCAGAGCCTTTACCACAGAGGGAACCTACGGAGTTCATCAGGTCCACTGTATAGGCAGAACCTAATTCATACCTGGACATGTGTGCTAAGTCGTTTTGGTCATGTCCGATTCTTTGTAACCCTATGGATTGCAGCCCGCCAGGCTCCTCTGTCCATGGTATTTTCCAGGCAAAAATACTGGAGTGGGGTGCCATGTTCTCCTCCAGGGGATCTTCCCAACCCAGGGCTTCGAACCCACATCTCTTACATGTCCTGCATTGGCAGTTGGGTTCTTTACCACTAGCGCCACCTGGGAAGCCTACTGGACACCAACCTACTAACCCTGCACAGTGCTGTGAGTTGCAGCTGCTCCTAGATCTGTTTGAGAAACCAGTCCACTGTCTCCTGCCTCCAGCCAAAGGGATAGCCATCTCACTAGCACCATGCTACACCTGTAGCTCTTAAAGACAAGCAAGGGGAAGTAGCTGCATAGTCTCCTACAAAGTCATACCCTCCTGTACTCCTGACCTACTTCCTGTCACACACGAGCAATTTCCACTGTCCATGAGGAAAAACAACAGAGAGTAAGTGTGTGCTTTTAATTCAAACAGCTACTGTGTCCATTCCCATGACTGACTGACTTTCTTCTTTTATCATTTCTGAAGCATTCCTAGATGTCTCATATAAACAGATCTGACTTTTTCCAACTTTTTACTATGAAAATGTTTAAATACACAGGAAAGCATTAAAAAAATAGTGCAATGAACACCCAAACACCTGATGCACTTTTTTAACTCTTAGTGAGCATCGATGCTTCAATGGATAAATGAAATTTCTAAGGATCAGAAAAAGTTTCAAATATTCACAAGAAACCTAATTAATGACTATACTCAATGGAGAAATAGTAAAATAATTCTAACACTGAAATCAGAAAAATATACGCTTGATATGCACTAATTTGATCTTGGTTAGAAATTATGACCGAAGACAAAAGCTATAACCCTTAGTTAACAATGTAACAAATTGCCTTGAAAGGGAGACCACTGACACAGAGGCTTTAAGAAAGCAGAGTCATAAACCAACCACTGAATATTATTAGATAGAAAATAGCAAAAATACTTATATATAAGTTACTCAAAAATTTAGTGAAATCTACTTTTTTTCTGGATCTTGTGCTTACAGAATGACCATTTGTCTGGATCAGTCAACTAAAAAGACCAAGGAGCAGTCCCACAATACTGAAAGTTTTTTTCCCTCTTTCAATTATTTTTTAGCCACACCCCATGACATGCAGGATCCTAGTTTCCTGACCAGGGATTGAACTCTTTGCTCCCTGAAGTGGAAGCTCAGGGTCTTAATCATTGGACCTCCAGGGAAGTCTCTATTGAAAGATTTTTTTTAATACTTCCATGGATCATTGTCTTGTAACACTGAAATTAAAAATATTTGTTATAGGAAACCATATGTGTGTAAAATGTTTGTTTTCAGAAGACTGTGTGTTCATACATAGTTGTAAACTGTTTTCATGAGAGGCTGATTTATTCACCACTATTATTGTTATTACCTCACATATGAAATTATATAGTCAAACACCAAGAGAAACGTCATAGTCTAAAATGCTTATATTAATAAACAAGAAAGAACAAAAATTACTGAATTGAGGATGCAAAAGAATATATTAGGAAGAAATGGTAGAAGGAAGAAATTAATATAGAGAAAATCACAAAAGAGTGAATTTTTATAACTTGAAACAGCAAATACAAGAACTGATTTTTGAAAATCAACTAATAGATTAACTGTTAGTGAGCCTAACTGTTTTTAAAAGGAGAAAGCACAAACACACCAAATAGGAAAGGAAGAAATAACCAGACACAGCAGAAATATATGTGTGTGTATAAAGATATATATATATATATATTTGTTTTTGCTCACATATATGCAAATATATTTGAAAATTTGTATGAAATGGATCAAAACTGACTCTAGAAAAGCTGGAAAATCTAAATACACCAAGTAGCACAGAGTAACATAGAATAAAGAAAGCTGTCATTTACCCTCAACACTCTCTCCCCACCCCAAAATCACCAGCAGATAATTTAAAGGTATGCATGGGGAATCCGCTGCTCAAAAGCAAATAAGCAAGCCAGGTTGGTGAAAAGGAAAGTTTGCTTTATTTCAGACGCCGGCAACTGGTGGGAGAGGGTGGCTGACACTTGTCCAAAGGTCGACTCAGCCCCCTGACCCGCCCCCCAAGCAGGGGGTGAGGGTATTTAAGGCAGAGTAGGGGTGGGGTGGGCAACATGCAGAAACAGCACAGTCATCTCTAATAGTCTTCTTCAAAGTGGTTATCAGTGGTCTGACTAGCATCATCTTGGTTGTTTTAGGTATAGTTAGTCTTCAGTTCCGGGGTCCATTTGTTCCCATTTCTTTGTGATCAATTCTTGGAATTGTGGTAACTCGAGTCCTGGGTATCATACAGTTAACTTTTCCACCTGGTCATCATGCGGTTAACTTTTCCACCTGGTGTTTTAGTGTCTATAAGACAGCTCACAGGACATGGCTCAGAATATTTATCTACAGCCCTTGAGAAAGAACTAAAGGTGCTTGATTATGCTTGATGACTACATTATTATTGTTTGATCTCCTTAGACTGTTTTCCTTTGTTTCCACATTTCTTACTTCTCTGATTAAACTTATTCTATTATTAAAGTTTTCCACAAGCAAAAGGCAGGCAGAGAACATGATAGAGGGGCAAGGACCATATGGTCCTGCTCTGTTTCAGAACTAAGTACAGAAAATAAGGAAATCTTTCTAGCTATTTTCATAAAGCAAGCATTGCATCAGTAGGAAAACAGAAAAAAAAAACAGTACAGGGAAGGAAAACTACCCATTTTTGAATATCAGTGCAAAAATCACAAAGTATTTGCAATAAGAATCCAGTGAAGCAGTAAAAAAATAAGATACCATAACCAAGTGTAATTTTTCAAGGAATGCAGGATGATACAATATTAGGAAATCTATTAATATAATTCACCATATGAATAGGAAAAAAAGAAACATAATCATTTCCATAGATGTTGGAAAAAAATTTTTTCTAAAAATCAATTTACATTCTTAATTTTTTTAGGTTAGAAGTTCTTAATAAAATGGGAAAAGATGAATATCTTCATAATGTTATATATCTGTAAATCTCCAAAGTCAGAATTATTTTCAGTTGGGAAAGATAAAAAAACTTTCCCACTAAAGTTAGAAAAACAACAAAATGTTCACCATTGCCTACCAATATAAGGTGCAAATATTCAAGAGAAATGAAGAAGGAAATAGCAAAGAGAAGTTGAAAACTGAACAATTTTTAACTAGGAACTTCCAGAGAATTACTGAAAAATTATTACTGCCAATAGAGTAAGATGGCTCAGTACAAAAACAATACACAAAAATCAATAGCTTTATTGTTAGTGAGAAATAGGTTACAGATAACAGAAATCATTCAGATTGATATAAGTAGAAGGTGGTTTTTTGTGTGTGGTTCACGATGTCACTGGAAGGGCTGGAGGAACAGGACCAAAGCAGAATTCCAAGGAACCCTTGGTCAGACTACCTCTGCTGTGACTGTGTGTGTGCTAAGTCACTTCAGTCGTGTCCAACCCTTTGCAACCCATGGACTGTAGCCCACCAGGCTCCTCTGTTCACAGGATTCTACAGGCAAGAATACTGGAGTGGGTTGCCACTCCCTCCTCCAGGGGATCTTCCCCACCCAGGAAGCGAACCCATGTCTCATGTCTCATACTTTCTACATTGGCCGGTGGATTCTTTACCACTAGCGCCACCTGGGAAACCCTGTGTTGTGATGGGGTGCACCGCAATTCTGCTGCAGGAAGTTGCGGGATCAGGAAAAATGACACCATCTGCTGGGAACCCCATTGCCTCATGCCCTGCCACTCTACCCCACATAACAAAGCTCCAATTGTACTTTCTATATGTACAAAATCTAGATTCCATCCAGAATACTAGTTATTCTAGTCTTGGAAATGTAGTTTTCAACTACAGAAAGTCAGCTCTAATGAAAAACTGTAAAAATAATCTCCTTGGACCTAAAAGACTTTTAACTTCAGATGCTGTATTATAAAATGCCTTGTTTTGTGCTGATAAGAAACTCAATTTTATAAGCTTTCAAAATTAAACACAGCTGGTTAATCAACCATAGGGAAAGAGTCAGATAAGAATAAATTTAACTGTGTTCTCAAACAAAAGTGACAAATTTCTCTGTTGCTCTCCTGCTCGTCAATATAAAAGTAAATAAGGAAATGTGATTCACTGTTACATTATTACTCATTTTAAATGAATACCTTAAAGTTTATCAAAAATCATGAACAGGGTTTAGTTAAACAGAAGTCATGAGGCACAGCTAAGTGAAGGAGATAATAATAGCCTAATAATGATATTTGTGAATCACTTCCAGTAAATCTGATCTCCCAATGAATCCTCCTTGATATTCAGATGCGGTTCTTCATAAATTATAACAAGCCTATATGACTTTTAATTACTGAGGCTGGTACCAGAATTCACTGACTCCTTTCTGCAAAAGTAACTATCTAGACAGGATGACGAAATAGTTGATAATAATCTCCTTGTGGAAGTATTCCAGCTACTAAGTAAAGAAAGTATGAAAGAATTAGAATCCAACCTTATGAAATATTCTTGCCAAGAAAATCAAACCTGAATCTGATCAAGCTTCTACACTGAATAAACCAGGCTTCAGGGAACACAGAGGGGCAGAGGAATGGATTGCACAGCACCACGAGGATGCAAACAGTAAGCAGAGGCTGTGGGCATGCTATAGGTCAAACGACCAGTTCATTCAAGTAAATCGTAGGAGAAAAAAGAGGGAGAATGAGGATGAGGATCTAGATTTTAGAAGTCTTAGGGGAACATCAGCAAGTTGCAAAGTATGTTAGGTTATGTTATAAAATGTATCAAGATGATCAGAGAAATATGGACAGAAAATCTGAGAGGCTATCTAATGCACTAAGCTTACAATGCTGTATTAGATTATATATACTATTAGTATCATATATTAATATATAATATTAGTAGTAAAAATATTAAGAAGTTATAATTAAACTTATGCTAAGAGAAATATATCAAGAGAGAAAAAGATAAAGTAAATGTGGTACATTGTTAACATATAGGGAATCTGGGTGAAGGACATACGGGAATTCCTCACAACTACAAATCAAAAGTTATGTCAAAATGAAAAGCTATAAGAAAAATAAAATTGTGTCTCAATTCCACAAGTCTCAATTAAAAACAAAATAACTAAGACAGATGAAATTGTCTTTCTAGAGCCACAAAGTCTTTGTTTACAAAAAAAGAAGCTTATGTCTTCCACATGAATAGCCATCTGTGTACCATCAACACCTATCAAAGGAATCCTGTTGGGGGGAAACTGATATAAAGCAGGAATGGAGCCCAGGCCCCCACAGAGCCAGAACTCTGCAGTCCTGAGCCACCCTGGAGCCTGAGGAGAGGATGCCCCAACATTCCAGCCCCACCCAGGATGGAACCAGGGCTCTAAGGGCTGCACACCTGGTCATCCAAGCATCCCAGCCATGGTTGCTCCTTCTGTAATCTCCTCATGCTGTCTCTTAATAACATGTGGATTCCTGAAAGGCCAATTAGCATCACAACCTTGGATGGACTAGATCTGGGATTTGCAGGGTGTTGGCCTCAGGACAATACCTGGCCAAGTCCACAATGATGAAAGGTCAGTCTGCTCAGAATATACTGGAGCTTCAGCCTCTGGACAACACCAAGCCTCGTCCATGCAGACAGAAGCCCAGTGTTTTCAGAACCCACTGGGACATGCCACCTTGGCAGTAAAAGCTGAAGAAAAAGTGGGGAGAAACTTCTTGTATGTGGCTGACTGCTAAGAAGGGTTCCATTTTCAGAGGAGCCAGCAAAGGAAGGGAGCAATGTAGAATATTCTGGATTTCAGGTAGTTTTGTTTGTGGCATAGACAGTTTCCAGGGTCTTTGGTATGTGGTACCTACTTTCCTTGACATTATTTATTGAGAAGACTTTCCCCAGTGTATGTCTTTGGCAGCTTTCTTAAATTAATTGACCACATACACATGAGTTTATTTCTGGGTTCTCTGTTTCATTGCTTTGGTGCGTGTGCCTGTTTTTGTGCCAAATCCATACTTTTCTGATTCCTGTAGTTTCATAGTTTAGTTTGAAGTCAGCCAGTTGATTCCAGCTGTGCTCTCCTTTTGTAAGATCACTTTGCCTTTTGGGGGTCCTTTTAGGTTCCTCACACATGACAGAATTGTTAGCTCTGTTTTGTGAAAAATGTGAAAAATGCCATTTTAATTGTGTTATAGATTGAATCGAATGTGTAAGGTGCTTTAACTGGAGGAACATCTTAACAGTATTCTTCCAGTGCCTGATTATAGAATATTTTTCTTTTTAATATTGATTTTTATTTACGTATTTATTTACTTGACTGTGTTGGGTATTAGTTGCAATACACAGGATCTTTTTTTCACTTGCAGCATGTGGCATCTAGTTCCCTGACCAGAAATTGACCCTAGGGCCCCTGCATTGGGAGCGGGCAGTCTTAGCCTCTGGACCACCAGGCAAGTTCTCAGGATATTTTTCTGTTTGTTTCTTCTTCAGTTTCTTTACTGAAATGTCTTACAGTTTTCATTGTGCAGGTCTTTCACATCATTGGTTAAATTCATACCTAGATATTTGTTCTTTTTAATGCAATTGTAAATGTGTTGCTTTCTTAATTTTTCTGATACTTCTTTATTAGTGTATAGAAACTCAGCTGATTTTTGTTTATTGCTTTTGTATCATGAAATTACTAAACTCATGTATTACTTGCAACTTTTGGTGGTTTGATGTAGAAAACTGTAATTCAAAAATCCCATTGTTTCTACCATATCCCAGTCATCCACAGCACTCAACACAGTAATACTGATACAATCTTCCCACAGTAGAAATAAATAAATAAATAAATAATAAAAGTCTCATTTTCCCATTTTATTTGATTGCAATACCTTTCATATTTATTTTTTAGTGGTTTTACCCCTTTTTTTTTTTTTTTGGCTGCACTGGGTCTTCATTGCCATGCATAGGTTTTCTCTAGTTGCGGTGAGTGGGGGCTACTTCTTGTTGCGGTGCACGGGCTTCTCACTGCGGGGGCTCCTCTCACTGTGGACCACAGGCTCTGGGTGCACAGGCTTCAGTAGCTCCAGCACCTGGGCTCAGTAGCAGCGGCTCAAGAGCCCTGGAGCTTCAGTAGTTGTGGCGCACAGGCTTAGTTGCTCCAAGGCCTGTGGAATCTTCCCGGACCAGGGATGGAACCCCTGCCCCCTGCACTGACACGTGGATTCTTATCCACTGTACCACCGGGGAAATCCATTTTTCATATAATTTAAGTTCTCACACACAATGGACTCTAATTTGGATATTTCATTCAATTTCCACCAATCTACTTCCTACTGTATGTGTCTGTCATGCTGATTTGCTATGGAGCTTTGAAGTCCATTCTGATACGTAGTAAGGCAAGCAGATCATTGCTAGTTTTTAACATTTCCTCTCACAAAAAATTTCTTCCCTATTGTAAGGCACTTATTCTTTTAGTTACATGTTGTTTGCTTTATTCTTATACACACACCTGCACACAGGTTAGTATTCTTTTATTTACTTATTTTCTGCTGCACTGGGTGTTCACTGCTTTGTAAGGGCTTTCTCTCTCTCTTTTTTTTTTTTTTTCATTTATTTTTATTAGATGGAGGCTAATTACTTTACAATATTGTAGTGGTTTTTGCCATACATTGACATGAACCAGCCATGGATTTACATGTATTCCCCATCCTGATCCCCCCTCCCACCTCCCTCTCCACCCGATTCCTCTGGGTCTTCCCAGTGCACCAGCCCTGAGCACTTGTCTCATGAATCTAGCCTGGGCTGGTGATCTGTTTCACCCTAGATAATATACATGTTTTGATGCTGTTCTCTCGAAACATCCCACCCTCGCCTTCTCCCACAGAGTCCAAAATTTTGTTCTGTACATCTGTGTCTCTTTTTCTGTTTTGCATATAGGGTTATCATTACCATCTTTCTAAATTTCATATATATGCGTTAGTATACTGTAATGGTCTTTATCTTTCTGGCTTACTTCACTCTGTATAATGGGCTCCAGTTTCATCCATCTCATTAGAACTGATTCAAATGAATTATTTTTAATGGCTGAGTAATATTCCATGGGGTATATGTACCATAACTTCCTTATCCATTCGTCTGCTGATGGGCATCGAGGTTGCTTCCATGTCCTGGCTATTATAAACAGTGCTGCGATGAACACTGGGGTGCACGTGTCTCTTTCAGATCTGGTTTCCTCAGTGTGTGTGCCCAGGAGTGGGATTGCTGGGTCATATGGCGAGGGCTTTCTCTTGTTGCAGTGAGCAGGAGTTACCCTGTTTGGTTCTGGTGCCTGGGCTTCTCATTGCGATGGCTTCTCTTGTCATAGAGCACAGGCTCTAGGCACACAGGCTTTTGGTAGTTGAGTCATAAGGGCTCAGTAGTTTCATGGGCTCTAGAGCTCAGGCTCGGTGGTTGCAGCATTCAGGCTCAGTCAAGAGCCCTAGAACTCACGGGCTTCAGTAGTTGTCATGCATGGGCTTAATTGCTCTGAGTCATGTGGAATCTTTCCAAACCAGGGATTCAACCCACATCCCCTGCATTGGCAGGCAGATTCCTATCCACCGCACTACCAGGGAAGTCCCAAGTTAGTATTCCAATTAAAATGACATTGGATTAGCTTTTTAAAAAATATTTATTTGTCTGTACTGAGCCTTAGTTGTAGCATGTGGAATCTTTAGTTGAGGCATGTGGGATCCAGCTCCCTGACCAGGAATCAAACCCAGGCCCCTGCACTGAGAGTTCAGAGTCTTAGCCATTGGACCACCAGGAAAGTCTCTGGGTTTACTTTTGAAAGAATCAACTTTTTTAATATCAAGGCTTCCCAAGAGCATGGTATGTCTTTCCATTTGTTCAGGTTTTGTATAAAATAATTTTCTTCATAAAGATGTTCCTTTTCTTGTTTAAAACAAGTATTTTATAGTTTTTATTGTTATAGTTCTTGCTATGAATATATTATTTTTCCTATTGGCTTATTCTTTATTAACTACAGTGATATAGTACTAAATCTCTGGGGTTTTATGCAGTCATATCACCAGCTTATGTTTATCTCTTCTTTTCCAATGTCTTGACCAGCTATTTCATTTTGTGTGATTGTATTTGCTAGAAATAATAATGTCAATAGCAAGCATTCTTATCTGGTTCCTAATTTTAATTGAAATCATATTTCAATTAGCTCTACTGGCATGTTTGGTAATTGGTTTTTGTTATATTTTAAAAATCTGCTTTTGTCCCTATTTGTATAGAGTTTTTAAATTAAGAATACTGCTAAATTTTATCAGAAGAGTTTTCAGCATGAAAACTCTTGATATGATCATATCATTTTTTATTTAATTTTTTATTGTTCTAGCTTATGTTGCTAGATTTTCTGATATTGAACACACTTGTATTTCTAAAATAAACTTTTCTAGACATTATTTATTATCCTTTTGATAAATACCAGATTTTACTTACTAGTATTTAATTTAGAGATTTTCTTCCTATATTCAAAAGCAAGCTTGTTCTATATTCCTTTCCCTAATTTTTAAGTTTTAGGTTAAAGTTATGTTGGCTTCTCAAAAGGAATCATAGAGATTTCCATCTTTTTCTATGACCTTAAATAGTTTAAATAACATTGAGATTATCTTGTCTTGAAATGTTAGACAAAATAGAGCTGTGAATCTATCTGGTTCTGCCCTTTTTTATTATTGAATCTTTATTTACCTTTCCAGTCTTCAAAATGTAATTGGACCACTCAGGCAACCACATGTGTGTACCTTTTTAGTCATTTTGTGACCCCCTGAACTGTAGCCCACCAGCTCCTCTATCCACGGGATTTCCCGGGCAAGAAGACTGGAGTGGGCTGCCATTTCCTCCTCCAAGGGATCTTCCTGACCCAGGGACTGAACCCAGGTCTCCTGCATCTCCAGCTCTGGCAGGTGGATTCTTTACCACTCTGCCCCCTGGGAAGCCCCACTCAGCTGCCACTGGTCTGCCTAGTTTATACCTTCCCACCCTAGAGAGAAGTCCACCTCTTCACAAACCTAGCCAGCTTACACAGAGTCAACAGTTGGCTTTCTCATTCAAGTGACCGACTCCTCTCAGAAGAAAAACCCATACCAGATACCTTTATTTAACAGTGTTTGTTCATAAATATAATTGGATTCTCAAGTACCACCAAATATTTGAATAAAAATCAATAGCATGAAGAAAGAGGCACAAAGATGAACAAATGGGCAACAAACATCAGAGTAACCTGAGGTGATTAGGAAACTAAAAATTTTTTCTAATTTATGCAATATTTGGGAAGTCCAGTAGTTAGGGCTCTGCGTGCTCAGTGCTGAAGACCCAGATTCAATCCCAGGTTGGATAAATAAGATCCCACAAGCCATGCAGAAGAGCACCCACCCCCAAATTCATGAAGTACTCAAAATGATTGAGTGGGTATGACTCTCATTAAAGCATATAGTCTGTTAGGAAAAAGGAGTAATCAGAGAAAAAAAATATTTTGGAACATTAAAAATACAAATGTCAAAAAATGATACTGAACTGTGTGAATAATAAAATGAAAATAAGGTAATAAGAAATCATATTTAATGTCCTATAGTGGAAACTAGAAGGTAAATAATTCAAAAGTAAGGAAAAAAAAAACCACATGGAAGATGGATCCAAAAGTCAAAGATCTAAGAGAAGTTTCAAACACAGACAATGGCAGAAAAGAAATAATCTAAGAAATAGTGGAAGAGAATCTCCCCAAACTTCATGAAATCTTCATTTTTAAATAATCTATGTAGAAGCAAATAAAATTAATTTTTAAAAGACCCACTCCTAGGCGCAATCTAGTAAAATTTCAGAACTCCAAGAGTAGAGAAAAATCCTGAAAATTCTGAGAGGGAGTGAGAAAGAAACAAGGATAAGGATGGCACCAAGGACTTCCTTGGCAGTTCAGTGGTTAAGATCCCCTACTTACATTGCACAGAACACAAGTTTGATCCCTGGTTCAGGAACTAAGATCCTGCATGCTGCTCAAAGTGGCCTAAATAAATAAACAAATTTCAAAAAAAAAAAGAAAAAAGAATGGCACCAAACTTCTCATCAACACTTAATGCTCAAAGACAGTTGGATAATATTTCAAACTTTTGAGGATAGGGAAAGGTTGGAATGTTTATATTACTCAAATTTTTATAAATAATACTTCTACTTGGTAAAAGAATGAAACTATATTTTTAAAAGTGTTTAGAGTCTCACTCTCATCCCTATTTGCTCCATTCTCCACTCATCTGTCCCCAAAAGTAATAACCATTTCTGTTAGTTTCTCATTTATCCTCCAAGTTGGGAAAACAATTTTGAACTTAAATTTCTAAACAATCAACCCAAATCAAGTTCCCCAAATTAAACAAGTTTGGGCAAAATAATTGCATATGTAACACACAAGCACTCAGAGTATAGTGTGCCATGGGGTTTTTGTGAAATAAAATGCTAGAAAAAGATTCTAGCAAAATGAAAAGGGAGTCAAGAAAGGGGATACACAGGATAGACACTAGATATATGGCAGCAGCTGAATGTGACTTATGAGAAGTGATTCTGAAAAGAAGTTGAAAAGGATCTGCTAGAGACAGGTTTTCTAAGAAACTAGTAATAATAAGCTTCAGGGCTTCTCACTCACTAAAGACCATTCCAAGGCCAAGGGATAGCCCTTAACTGCGTCTATTTGTAAATTTGTATTTCTTCTCTTGAAATACAGCTCCCCAGTTGTATAAGATTCAAGACCTACAAAACTTGGATCCATCCTTGATTAGACTTTAACATTTGAAGGATTTCTTTCAAGCAACGAAGTTTTAATGACATGAATTACGTTTCTTTCTTTGGGTTGAATCAAACTCTTATAACAGTATTTATCACATGAAAAATATTTTTGCTAATTTTTTTTTCAAGTTAATTTTAACCGTTTATTGGCCAACGGAGAGCTTTCACATTTTCTTGCCACCCGGTGGTGCTATTCCTGAATTTGTCTCTTTGCAAAGTCAAGCAGAGACCAAAAAGTTTCCCTTAGTACTACTCAAAATCTAAACAAGTGAGGGGGGAAAAAATGCTTATGGTCAGAAAATAAAACTTGTCTCTCTGTTTAGAGAAAATTTTTCTTTGTACATCATATTTTAAAATACACTTTTGTTTTCCATTTAGGAACTGTGGAAAATCCCTGTTTAAAACTCTTTGGAAGGATAGCCTGTTTTGAGATGTTTGGTCTTTCAGGTTCTTGTGGGTTAGCGATGTTGAGAGGTACTCCATGGTATTCTCATTTCCTTTGAGTCGATGTTGTCTGGCAGAGCCTCTCTGTTTTCAGCTGTCTGACATCTTATCAAGAATTAGCAGAGGGGCAAGAATTCTTGCCCGATTTGTTTCCACAATGCAGCCATTTAATATCATCTCATCCAAAATGATGTGTACGTTATCCAAATTAAACATTATTTCTAGTTCACTCACTCGGCTGAAGTAGTCATCTAAAACTTGCACGAAGTTATGGATGAATTCATAAATTGCCATCTCGTTCTCAGTGTCATTAACTCCAACCACAGTGAAGAGAGCTGCGTACTGCCGGTATATCAGCTTAAAGTCATTATATTCAATGAAAGAGCACTGTTCATTGGCTCGAGAGAGACAGCTCTTTATGACTTCTGTTTCCAGAAGCGTACGCTTATTAATCTCCACATGTTCATAGTACTTAGTAAGTCGGGTCTGCCCTTGTTTATTCACCATGAGGAAATATTTTATCTTTTTTTTTCCTCTGGCCACTATTTTTCCAAGTATAATTTAAAAGATATGGCAAGGGGTGACTGTAACCAGAACCTGTGCAGCTCGGGGTGGGGGGCGATGGTCCTGGAGACGGCTCTTCCTAGAACCCCCCGCCCCCTTTCCCGCAGAAGCTAGTCACCCAGACCTCACTGGCTGCGCGGTGTGCGCTTCCTTGGGGCAGCCATTTTGGCTTTAGTATGGCGTCTGTGGGGGCTCCTCCCTATTTTTGCTTATTGATTTTCCATTTCTAAAATTACCTAGAGATAAGATATGAAGACTTAATTGGAGTTATAGAACAGAACTGGAATGTTATAAATCTTGTCAATATAAAATTACAATATAGCTATAAATATTAGGAAAGAGAGATGGAAGGATAATCTATTAACCTTTGATTACAGAATTTCTAGGAACACTAAAGTTGACAACAAGAATAGAGACTCAATTATACTGTATATTGTTAGCTACATAAAAAAGTTACTACTGCATTCTGGAGTTGGAGGGGTTAGGGAAGTGGGAGGTACTGCAGCAGTGATAAATTCCTCATCTTTGAGAATATAGCCCAGGACACTATTAAAAGATGATGAACCAAAGAAAAAGACAGAGATATTACTAAAGACAGAAATATTAATTAAAGATATAATTAACCAAAGGCATTATTTAAAGCTAAAATAATAATCATGTGAACAATCCCAGTAAGAAAGAATTATCAGATGCTTGTTTTTAACTGAAGTAGAGGAAGAGGAAAGAAAACTTTTACCTTTCATTTTATAATTCTCGAATTTTTAAATGTGTACTACCTCTATAATTTTTTAAACAAATTTTTAAATATCTGTACAAGTACACACTTTATGTTTATAATTGTGGGAATGGGAAACAATCTAAATGCAGAGAGACAAATAGGAAACTGATTAAAATAATTTAAATTGATTTTATGTATTTACTGACATGGAAAGACCTCCACACTCTATTATTTGTTTTGTTTTTGTTTGCTTGTTTGTTGTTTTAGTTGCAGCATTCAAACTCTTTTTTCAGTTGCAACATGCAAACTCTTAGTTGGAGCATGTGGAATCTAGTTCCCTAACTGGGATGGAACCCTGGCCTCCTGCATTGCGAGCACAGAGTCTTAGCCACTGGATCACTAGGGAAGTCCTTCTATCAAGTTTTTTTATTTAAACAAATCCAAGTGCTAAATAACATGTGCATCATGACCAATTTTTAAAAAAATCTGTGGTGTATATAAATGTATATATGCAAAAATGCCTATTCTAAAATGTGAATAATTACTTTATCCAGGTGATATGAATGCAGGTGGATTTTTATTTTTCTCTCTTTGCTTGGCTTTTCTAAAATTTCCTAGGAGGAACATAAACTATACTGTAGCAAAAGGAAACCAATAATGTTATTTTAATTTATTTTTCCCTAATTCATTCCACATTTTTCTGAACTGAAACAAGGTTACATGATTCTATTTGTCATTCTTAGCACAACTTAATATTTTATTTTCATCTAAATCACCTTCAAATCAAAGTGCTGAGGTACAAAGATGTCCTTCTTTGTCCACATTGATAAAAAGAACAAAATTTCATAGCTAAAAACAGATAAAAAGAACTTCATGTGCCTGGTACCTAGTGCAGCTGTGACATCGATTTCAGAGCCAAGGAGAGGGGAATTTAAGTTATCATAGTTGACAACAAAGCACAAGCTGAGTTTGTCGGCAGTTGTTCATTGTCTCCATGTTCATCTCAAAATGCTTTGGGAAGTCAAAGTTACTGCTGCTAAATTTCAAAAGTCTGAAAATCTATGACTTTTCCAGTCATAAAGAACAGTTCTGCAAGCCTTGATAAGGAAGTTTATACTGATTTCATTGCAACAGATTTAACACAGAAAATAAAGCCAAAAGCAATAGGTGCTCATGTTCTAGTGTAAGTTCGGATCCAGAGCATCTTCACCACTTCAAAGCAAGTAAGAGGGTCACGAAGTAAGCGGGTCACAAAGCATTTCCCCCTGGTTTGGGACATCTTAGTTCCACATCAGGCTGCCCTGTATTTCAGAATTTTTCTTCTTTTCTTTTTTGGCCTTCCGGCATGTGGGATCTTAATTCCTCCACCAGGGGCTGAACCCATGTCCCTTGCATTGGAAGGACAGAGTCCTAACCTTTGAACCACCAGGAAATTTCCAACTTCAGAATTTTTAAAGTGACAAGAAGACATTTAAAAGGTAACCACAATACACTTTTACTCAATTTCACTTGTATTTTTTTTCCACTTTGTCTACTCTTAATCAGATTTCTCTAAGAACCAGAATTCAGAAAATAAAAAACCGTCCAAACGGTCCAAAGTTTCAAGTAATAATTATGGTAACACTGAGCCTTTCCAATGCACCAGGAACTACACTAATTACTGATTAACTACTTAAGTGTTGATTAAGTGCTTAATCAATATTGAAGCACTTGATTTAAGCAATTAAATCAGTACTTAAGTGCTGATTAAGTCCTATACTAAGAACATTTCTCATTTGATACTCACAGAGCCTCACAAAATAGGCAATATCACTTGCACATGGCAGATTGTATTTCTAAATATGGCCAGAACTATATCTCTCATCCCAAATACTTTTCTACAACATGATTTGCCGAAATTCCCATCAACAGGTTGGGCCCTCTATACTCTCACTTTGGCTTTTTTTTCAATATTTAATATTTTTCTTTATTCAGCTGCATGGAATCTTAGTTGTGGCATGTGGGATTCTCGTTCCTCAACCAGAGATCAGACTCAGGCCTCCTGCGTTGGACGCACAGTCTTAGCCACTGGACCACCAAGGAAATCTCAAAGTTCTACATTGCTTGTGATGGCTCCTCACATCCCTGTAATAATAGGACTATCTAATGTTAGACAGGAGCCTCAATTTCAGAATAATAATTAGATGTATCACTTTAAAAGTAACTATTATTCTTGACTTGAACAAACAACTGAAACTTTTATTTGAAAAGTTGTAATAAGGAATAACCAAGAGAGTTGGGCAGAAGCTGAGTGAGGCTCATTATACTAATTCTCCAGGGAACCCAGGGACCATAAATCTTAGGATAAGAGTAGATCCCTGAAGAAAACAAAGCTGCCATCCAAATCTTCCAACCCTTATGTCACTTCCACAAGGAGATGTGTTTATTCTAGGAGTAGCTCATTCACTGTCTTATAGAGCCCCATTGTCCACAGGAGAAATATCTCACAGAGACTGGCCCAACGTGGAGAATGTAATAGAAGTCTTTATCAGTCAAAATCACCCTCAATTAGTCCAAAAGGAGGATGAAGGAAGATTCCATTAAATGGTAACTGAACACTTCCCAGGCTTTTCCCAGGATGAGCTTGCTGAACTTGGAAATTTTCAAGACATTCTGGCCTCATCAGATCCTGTGAGTTGAATGATGACAAAGTTAAGGAAATCATTCTCCCACCCAGGAAAAGCCAGATACTTCTTTCAGGATATTTTGGAAAAGAATTGTTGTTCTTAAAGGATGCCATCAAATTCATGAGAGATAGGGGTCTCATACCAATGGTATAAGATCTGCATTTAGTGCACATAGACAATACTGCAAGCTCAAGACACACTCATGTGAACCAGATTATCTTCTGAAATCCTGTGAGTAGTATATTTTAGATAGCATGATCAGAACCTCCCTAGAGGACTGCCTGGTGGCTCAGACAGCAAAGAATCTGCCCATAATTCAGGAGCTGCTGCTGCTGCTGCTGCTAAGTCACATCAGTCGTGTCTGACTCTTCGCGACCCCCATGGACTGTAGCCTACCAGGCTCCTCCATCCCTGGGATTTCCCAGGCAAGAGTACTGGAGTGGGTTGCCATTGCCTTCTCTGCAATGTAGGAGACCTGGGTTCAACCCCTGGGTCGGGAAGATCCCCTGAAGAAGGAAATGGCAACCCACTCCAGTATTCTTGCCAGGAGAATTCCATGGACAGAAGAGCCTGATGGGCTATAGTCCACGTGGTCCCAAAGAGTTGGACACAACTGAGCAACTAACACTTTCACTTTTCAGAGGGCAGCAAGAAACCTAACCCTGGGCCAGAGGGTAATCTCCACTTTGTCCTTGCACAGAAGGCAGAGCAGCAGTGACTTCCCCAAACCATGCTTTTCTTGGCACTTATCTTCTGTATTCTAGCACATTGAGCACACACACACTGGGTCTCATCTGTAGCTTCAGTCTCACCATCCAGGTCAATGCTAGGCAAGCCAATGTTCATCCAAGCAGAACCATTAAGTTACTCACATCGAGGAAATTTGCCTGTCCTGCCTTGTGCTCTGTGTAGTTGTCCCCTTGAAAAACCCAAAGCTCTGGAGAGCATCAGGTCTGCATGAAATTCTTAATGATTTTCCTTAGAAGGAGATCTCACCCTCCTTCTATCTACTAGAACTATCGAGAGGCAGGACAAACCTCCAGGGCATCCATAGAGACTTTCCTACTGGGTACTGCATGACTGACCCTTAAAACAATGAATAGTCTGGGTGAATAGTGCAGCCATGCCTAGGCTTTCAGGGTGCCAGGAAAGTCTCCCAGTTCACTCACCAAGTCTGAAGGATAAAGGAAGAAATACCCGAACTCATGAAGTGGACCCCTTCCCTTTGTATCTGGAAGACTGCCCCACCCAGCTGTTGACCTCCCATTTGAAGTAGGGAAAAAATAAAAAGTTTATTAGCCACCCTGTCTGTGAGACATATCCTTAGGCTAATCACAGTGTCTTTTCATGATCTATCTGTGCTAACTTCATGATTCAGTATGAGCCCAGAGCTTTCTCCTTCTACCCCCAGCCAATTCTTCTTCATCTTAGTCTCTATTCCCATTTCTTTCCCAATATGTTCCATCAGGACTTCACCTAAATGATACTCATTCTATTACCTCCTGATGATGTGTCTGGATATCACACTTATATTGGATCCTGCTTCTCTTCTAAAATGAGTTGGGTAAGTTTTTCAACCAACTGGACTCACCTGTGAACCGAATGATTGGGCCACAGAGAGCTCTTTCTCAAATTGCTGAGAAGCTAAATGATATTGAGCCTAGAAATAACCCCTGGTGAAGAGCCCTTAGTTATATTCCCTGAGGCTGATCAACTATTTTGTGCTCTTTAATACCTGTAAACCAATGTTAGATACAATAGTAGTTTTGGAATAACTTTGAATAGCGTAGCCTGTGCTGAAGAGAAGGCAAAATCATAAGAAAGATAAAGTTTATATAGTTTACCATTTCATCCTCTGTACTAATATCCCCTAGCATTTCCTACATCCCAAGTACCTCAACTGGATCCCAATCTTATTCTCCAGTGACAGAAAAATAACTGTTGCTACAGTTCTGTCTGATAATTAAGGGAGTGGTTGATAATGCTTAAGGAAGGAAACTTGTAGGGAGGTAGACTTTTAAAAAGAGCTGTTTTTTAGGTTAGGGGTTTTGCTTTTGTTTTGTTTTCTGCTGGAAGCATTCTAGCAGATCCAAACAGACCTCTATTTACTAGCTCAAACTCCAGACTATCTCAAAGATGGAGAGTTACTCCTTAGAGAAAGTTTGCGGGGAGACATCTCCACCTTCTCGTGAGGAAAAGCAAGCCCTCTTCAGATGGGCCAACTTAACAGACTACTTGGCATATGACAGCAGGATTTCTGTCTTCCATGAAGTGCCATGTAAGTGATACATCCTCAATCTACTGTGTGTCAAAAACCACCAAATCCATCCCACAGATATTTGAGGTGTTGTTCACTCACTCAATACATGCTTATTAAAGCTGATTGTTTCAAGAAACTTGTTCTAAGGGCTATATAAAATACAAAGATGAAAAACAACTATAAAACACAATAAAAGTTGTAATATACAATAAAATTATGAGGGATACAGAGACTCATGCATTCAAAAGAGAAGACTTTATGGAAATGATAGCACTCATTGAGGAGAGACTTAAAGGATAAATAGGATTTGAAAAGCTGATGGTTCCAAGCTGAAATGCCATGTGCTGAAACCTATGTATATAAAACAGTTAACAATTTTTTTTAAAAACAAAGGGTCTATTATATCTTGAGTCCATGGGAATATGTAATCAGGAGACTATGGATCTATTACATTAAGACAAATCCAATGTCCACATTAGAATAAATACCAAATTCCAATTAACAAATTTTGTTTCCACTAACAAATTTTTATTTCTGCATACGTTACTTGGATTATTCTCTTTTTGATTGGTAAGGATTGTGCTTTTCTCTCATAGATTTCCTCTTGTCTCTTTATTAAGCCAAATACTAGTGAAAGGCATCACATTTTCACATAATACTGAAATAGCAAAAGAGTGTCTATGAATAATCAGTTTACCCAGGATATGGATCTGTATAGTGAAAGGCTAAGTTAAGCCATTTTGATATTTTTCTAGCTTCAAATATTTGTCAGCCTCAAATAGGGACTACTTATGAATGAAGACCCAATATTAGGATAAAGATAAAATGAAAGGTAGTGAAAGGTAATGAAAGTCAGAGCAAAGGAACTGCTGAGGAACAGAAGTAAAATTTCAGTTAACAAAAGCAAGCAAGAATAACTTTTGGTATAGGATGTTTAGTTAGCATCCCTGGCAATATCGCTCTCTACCACGTAGAAACACCAGGGGCAATAAAAGAGACAGGTAGCCTCAAACGGAGAAGGCAATGGCAACCCACTCCAGTACTCTTGCCTGGCAAATCCCGTGGATGGAGGAGACTTGTAGGCTGCAGTCCATGGGGTTGCTAAGAGTCGGACATGACTCACTTTCACTTTTCACTTTCATGCATTGGAGAAGGAAACAGCAGCCCACTCCAGAGTTCTTACCTGGAGAATCCCAGGGACGGTGAAGCCTGGTGGGCTGCTGTCTATGGAGTCGCACAGAGTCGGACATGACTGAAGTGATTTAGGAGCAGCAGCCTCAAAGAGGCTCTCCAAAAAAAAAAAAAAGAACAAAAAAAGGACTCCTACAACTCTAAATGGTACATTCAGCACTTTTTTCTATAAATTCCAAGTGTCCTCAGATCCCCAGAACATCACGACTCCTGAAGCCGCACACCTCTGAGTGGTCATTCCCAGCAGAGGCCAGAGGAGCCACGGGGAACCACACCGCTGTCACCGAGTTCATCCTGCGGGGGCTCTCAGACGCCTGTGAGCTGCAGGCGCTCCTCTTCCTGGGGCTCCTCCTGACCTACCTGCTCACTCTACTGGGGAACCTCCTCATCGTGGTCCTCACCCTCACGGACAGGCGCCTCCACACCCCCATGTACTACTTCCTCCGCAACTTTGCTGTCCTAGAGATCTGGTTCACCTCGGTCATCTTCCCCAAGACGCTGACCAACATCCTGACTGGAAACAGGACCATCTCCCTAGCAGGTTGCTTTCTCCAGCTTTTCCTCTATTTCTTCCTGGGCACCACAGAGTTCTTCCTACTGGCAGTGATGTCCTTTGACAGGTATGTGGCCATATGTAACCCCTTGCGTTATGTCACCATCATGAGCAAAAGGGTCTGTGTCCAGTTAGCTCTTTTTTCATGGATCACGGGATTCCTTCTTATAGCCATTCCATGTTCCATCATATTTCAGCAACCATTTTGTGGTCCCAATATCATTGATCATTTCTTTTGTGACAACTTTCCACTCCTGGAACTCGTATGTGCAGACACAAGTCTGATCGAGCTTCTGGGTTTTATCCTGGCCAACGTCAGCCTACTGGGCACTCTGTCCGTGACGGCCACCTGCTATGGCCACATTCTCCACACCATCCTTCACCTCCCCTCAGCCAAGGAGAGGCGGAAAGCCTTCTCAACCTGCTCCTCCCACATCGTTGTCGTCTCTCTCTTCTATGGCAGCTGCATCTTCATGTATGTCCGGTCGGGCAAGGGCGGCCAGGGGGAGGACAGGAACAAGGTGGTGGCCTTGCTCAACACCGTGGTGACCCCAGTGCTCAATCCCTTCATCTACACCCTGAGGAACAAACAGGTGAAGCAGGTGTTTAGGGAGCAGGTGAACAAGCTCTTCTAATAAACCTGTGGATCCAAGAGGCTGCACATAAGATCCCCAGTCAAGCTGAGGGAACATCAGGCCTCTGCAACAGATGGAGGCTTTCTCATCCAGAAAAAGCTTGATGATATGTTTCTGGGGTGCCAGTCACTGTGCACCTCAGCATAAGCTCTGTGGAGCCTCAACGCATTTTTAGTAATTATCAGATTTAAATATTTCTCTTCATTCCATTTATGTCTGCTTGGCTTCCCAGCAGAATATAAGCTCTTTGATAGCAGGTACTAGCTCTTCAGAGAAGGGCACGGCAACCCACTCCTATATTCTTGCCTAGAGAATCCCATTACAGAGAAGCCTGGCAGACTACAATCCATAGGGTCACAAAGAGTCGGACTGAAGCAACTTAGCATGCACGCATGCATGCACTAGCTCTGTAATTCACCGTAAGCCTCTAACACCAATCTGTAGTCATAGGTAATATCCATACTCAGAAAGTACTTTCAGGCCTATTGCTTTGTGTCTATTTATCTAACAACTTTGAGGAGAAGAGACAAGTCCTCATTTAGCACTATTCTCATCTCACCCTTATATTCTTGCCACAGAAATACATCAGTAAAAATTCAAAAAATAAGGCTAGCTGCCTACTTATGTTTTGTTTAGTATAAAAATTCACAGAAATTCTTCATTCCTATTTAGAAAGACTCTTCCTCTTTCTGGTTGGTTACTTCCCTGAGCCCCAGTTTTCTCATCTGTAAAATGGGGATGACAATGGCCATTCCAAAGGATTATGATAAAAGTCAAATAAGATCCTCTATGCAAGAAACTTAAATAGTGACAGGAACCTAATAAGTCTCACTAAATGTTAGTCTTTTTCATCTACCTCTCATCTTACCTTTCCTCTCTTCCTTTTGAATTTCACACCAGTTGCTAACAAAAGCTTTCCTGTTTCAAATGCTATCAATTTTATATTCTGAATGTCATATTCATCTTATACAAAGCTAAATACAGTATTTAACTTATGAAACTTGTTACTAACATGTTCAATATTTTAATGAAAATTAAGTCATTGGTGAATAATCAAATATTAATTAAATAATGGAACTCACATCTTCATTTATTCTGAAACAATTATTATATGAACACTATATTCAAGGAAATGCACATTTCATTGATAATATTTAATATATGCTTTGAATATAGTTTGAAATCTAAGAAGGAAGATATACATAGATAACTATAATTTAGGGTGTAAAATTATCTATGTAAGAAAATACCATGGGTAACTCTTCAGCAACAAATAGGAAAACCAGGAGGAACCATAAGGGTGGTGTCATCTGCATATCTGAGGTTATTGATATTTCTCCCGGCAATCTTGATTCCAGCTTGTGCTTCCCAGTGTTTCTCATGATGTACTCTGCATACAAGTTAAATAAGCAGGGTGACAATATACAGCCTTGACGTACTCCTTTTCCTATTTGGAACCAGTCTGTTGTTCCGTGTCCAGTTCTAACTGTTGCTTCCTGACCTGCATACAGGTTTCTCAAGAGGCAGGTCAGGTGGTCTGGTATTCCCACCTCTTTCAGAATTTTCCACAGTTTATTATAGAGTGATCAAAATCATAGAGACAGAATGTAGAATGGTGGTTACTAGGAAGTGTGGGTAGGAATAGAGACTCACTATTTAATGGATATGGAATTTCAGTTTGGGATGATGAAAAAGTTCTGGAGATGCATAATGGTGATGATTTCACAACAATGTGAATGTACCTGATGCCAACAAACAGTACGCTTTAAAGTGGTTAAAATGATAAATTTTGGGCATGCAAGAGCAAGTGCACAGTGGGATGGCCCAGGATGTAATGGCCCATTACATCCATACATGACCACTGGAAAAACCATGGCCTTGACCAGACGGACCTTTGTTGGCAAAGTAATGTCTCTGCTTTTTAATATGCTATCTAGGTTGGTCATAACTTTCCTTCCAAGGGGTAAGCGTCTTTTAATTTCATGGCTGCAGTCAAATAATGAGAACTCACACAAAGGAAACCACTTGAATACAAGACCTGGCAATACCCAACCACCAGTAGCACCCTGTCAGGATGCCTTATCTAAATAACAAACAAAACAAAAATACAAACCCAATCATCAGCAAACAGGATTACCACCTCACTCAGCCTTGCCCATCAGAGGAAAAAAAAATAATAATAACAAACAAAAACTCAGCACAAATCTCATCCTATACAAAGATTACACAAACCACTGGACAAACCTTAGTCAGGCAGAAACCAAAAGGAAAAAAGAATTCAACCTTCTTCAAGGAAAGAATTCAACTTTCCTTGAAGCCTGGGGAAAGGAGACCTCAAACACAATAAGTTTAAAAAAAAATAATGAAAAGGCAGAGAAATACTACACAAATGAAGAAACAAATTAGAAACACAGAAGTCCAAATAAATGAAGAGGAAATAGGCAAACTACCTGAAAAAGAATTCAGAATAATGATAGTAAAGATGATCAGAAACCTTGAGAACAAAGTGGAGAAAATGCAAGAATCAATTGACAACAACCTAGAACAATTAAAGAATAAACATACAGAGACAAACAACACAATTACTGAAATTAAAAATACTCTAGAAGGAATCAATAACAGAATATCTGAAGCAGAAGAATGAATCAGTGAGCTGTAAGATAAAATGGTGGAAATAACTTCTGAAGAGCTTAATAAAATAAAAAGAATGAAAAGAACTGAGGACAATCTCAGAGACCTCTGGGACAACATCAGATGCACCAACATTCAAATTATAGGGTTCCCAGAAGAAGAAGAGAAAAAGAAAGGGTACGAGAAAATTTTTGAAGAGATTATAGTTGAAAATTTCCCCAACATGGAAAAGGAAATAGTCAATCAAGTCCAAGAGGCACAAAGAGTCCCATACAGGGTAAACCCAAGGAGAAACATGCCAAGACACATACTAATCATACTAACAAAGACTAAACACAAAGTAAAAATATTAAAAGCACCAAGGGAGAAGCAATAAGTAACATACAGGGGAAACCCCATACATTTAACAGCTGATCTTTCAGCAGAAACCCTGCAGGCCAGAAGGGAACAGCAGGATATATTTAAAGTACTGAAAGGGAAAAATCTACAACCAAGATTACTGTACCCAGTAAGGATCTCATTCAAAATTGATGGAGAAATAAAAAACTTCTCAGACAAGCAAAAGTTAAGAGAATTCAGTACCACCAAACCAGCTTTACAACAAATGTTAAAGGAACTTATATAGTCAAGAATTACAAAAGAAAAAAAAGATCTACAAAATCAACCCCAAACAATTAAGAAAATGGCAATAGGAACATATATATCAATAATTACTTTAAATGTAAGTGGATTAAATGTGCCAACCAAAAGACACAGACTGGCTGAATGGATACAAAAACAAGACCCATATATATGCTGTCTACAAGAAACCCACTTCAGACCTAAAGATATGTATAGACTGAAAGTGAGAGGATGGAAAAATATATTCCGTGCAAATGGGAAGCAAAATAAAGCTGGAGTAGCAATCCTCATATCAGACAAAGTAGACCTTAAAATAAAGAAGATTACAAGAGACAAGGAACGACGCTACATAACAATCAAGGGATCAATCCAAGAGGAAGACATAACAATTGTAAATATCTATACACCCAACACAGGAGCACCTCAATACATAAGACAAACACTAATAGACATAAAAGGAGAAATTGACAGCAACACAATAATAGTAGGAGACTTTAACACCCCACTCATACCAATGGATAAACCATCAAAACAGAAAACTAATAAGGAAACACAAGTCTTAAATGATACATTAGATAAGATGGATTTCATTGATATCTTCAGGACATTCCATCCAAATGCATAAGAATACACCTTCTTCTCAAATGCACATGAAACATTCTCCAGGATAGACCATATCTTGGGTCACAAATCGAACCTCAGTAAATTTAAAAATATTGAAATTGTATCAAGCATCTTCTCTGACCACAATGCTATGAGACTAGATATCAATTGCAAGAAAAAAACTGTAAGAAACGCAAACACATGGAGATTAAACAACACATTTCTAAATAACCAACAGGTTACTGAAGAAATCAAAAGGGAAATCAAAAAATTTCTAGAAACAAATGATAATGAAAACATGACAACTCAAAACCTATGGAATAAAAAAAAAAAAAAAAAACCCTATGGGATGCAGCAAAAGCAGTCCTAAGAGGGAAGTTTATAGCAATACAATCCTACCTCAAGAAACAAGAGAAACATCAAATAGACAACCTCATTTTACACCTAAAACCTAAAACAACTGGAAAAAGAAGAAAAAAAAAACAAAATTCACGAAAGGAAAGAAATCATAAAGATCCAAGCAGAAATAAATGAAAAGAAAATGAAAGAAACAATAGTAAAGATTAATAAAACTAAGAGCTGGTTCTTTGAGAAAATAAACAAAATTGACAAACATTGAGCCAGACTCATCAAGAAAAAAAGAGAGAAGTATCAAATCAACAGAATTAGAAATGAAAAAGGAGAGGTTACAACAGACAATGCAGAAATACAAAGGATTAAAAAAGACTATTATGAACAACCATATGGCAATAAAATGGATAACCTGGAAGAAATAGGCAGATTCTTAGGAAAGTTCAATATTCCAAGACTTAACCAGGAAGAAGTAGAAATTACGAACCACCCAATAACAAGCACTGAAATGGAAGCTGTGATAAAAAAATCTCCCAAAAAACAAAAGCCCAGGACCAGAGGGCTTCACAGGAGAATTCCATCAAACGTTTAGAGAACAGCTAATGACTATCCTTCTAAAACTCTTTCAAAAAATTGCAGAGGAAGGAACACTTCCAAACTCATTCTATGAGGCCACATCACCCTGATACTAAAACCAGACAAAGACAACACACAAAAAAAAGGAAAACTACAGGTCAATAGCAGTGATGAACATAGATGTAAAAATCCTCAACAAAATTTTAGCAAACAGAATTCAGCAACACATTTTGACCAAAAGCTCATACACCATAATCAAGTTGGGTTTATTCCAGGGATGCAAGGATTCTTCAATATATGCAAATCAATCAAGGGTGATACACCATATTAACAAATTGAAAGATTAAAACCATATGATAATTTCAATAGATGCAGAAAAAGCCTTTGACAAAAAAGCCTTTGACCCATTTATGATTAAAACGCTTCAAAAAATGGGCAAAGAAGTAACCTACCTCAACATAGTAAAGGCCATATATGATAAGCCTACAGCAAACATTCTCAATGGCGAAAAACTGAAAGCATTCCCCCTAGGATCAGGAACAAGACAAGGGTGTCCACTTTTGCCACTATTATGCAACATAGTTCTGGAAGTCTTAGCTACAGCAATCAGAGAAGAAAAAGAAATAAAAGGAATCCAGATCAGAAAAGAAGAAGTAAAGCTCTCACTGTTTGCACATGACATGATACTGTACATAGAAAACTCTAGAGATAGTATCAGAAAATTACTAAAGCTAATCAGTGAATTTAGCAAAGTTGCAGGATACAAAATTAATACACAGAAATCACTTTCATTTCTATATACTAACAATGAAAAATCAGAAAGAGAAATTAAGGAATCAATCCCATTCATCATTGCAACAAAAATAATTAAATATCTAGGTATAAACCTAACTAAGGAGACAAAATAACTGTACACAGAAAATTATAAGACACTGAAGAAAGAAATCAAAGACAACATAAACAGAGAGTCCATGTTCTTGGGTAGGAAGAATCAATATTTTGAAAATGACTATACTGCCAAACATAATCTACAGATTCAATGTGATCCCTATCAAATTACCAACGGCATTTTTCAGAGAACTAGAACAAAAAATTTCACAATTCATCTGGAAATACAAAAGACCCCAAATAGCCAAAGCAGTCTTGAAAAAGAAGAATGGAGCAGGAGGAATCAATCTTCTTGACTTCAGGTTATACTACAAAGCTACAGTCATCAAGACAGTATGGTACTGGCACAAAAACAGAAATATAGACCAATGGAACAAGATAGAAAACCCAGAAATAAACCCATGCACTTATGGGTACCTTATTTTTGACAAAGGAGGCAAGAAGTGGGGCAAAGACAGTGGGGCAAAGACAGTCTCTTCAATAAATGGTGCTGGAGAAACTGGACAGCTACATGTAAAAGAATGAAATTAGAACACTTCCTAACACCATACACAAAGATAAACTCAAAATGGATTAAAGACCTAAATATAAGACCAGAAACTATAAAACTCTTAGAGGAAAATATAGGCAGAACACTCGATGCCATAAATCTAAGCAAGATCCTCTATGACTCACCTCCTAAAGTAATGGAAATAAAAATGAAAGTAAACAAGTGGGAGGGACCTGATTAAACTTAAAAGCTTTTACACAGCAAAGGAAACTATAAGCAAGGTGAAAAGACCACCCTCAGAATGGGAGAAAATAATAGCAAATGAAACAACTGACAAAGTACTAATTTCCAAAATATACAAGCAGCTCATACAACTCAATACCAGAAAAACAAATCAATCAAAAAGTGGGAAAAAGACCTAAACAGACATTTCTCCAAAGAAGACATATAAATGGCTAACAAACACATGAAAAGACGCCCAACATCGCTCATTATTAGAGAAACGCAAATCAAAACTACAATGAGACATCACTTCACACCGGTCATAATGGCCATCATCAAAAAGCCTACAAACAATAAATGCTGGAGAAGGTGCGGAGAAAAGGGAATGCTCTTGCACTATTGGTGGGAATGTAAGTTGATACAGCCACTATGGAAGACGATATGGAGATTCCTTTAAAAAACTAGGAAAAAAACACCATATGACCCAGCAGTCCCACTCCTAGGCATATACCCTGAGGAAACTAAAATTGAAAGAGACGCATGTATTCCACTGTTCACTGCACCGCTATTTACAATAGCTAGAACATGGAAGCAACCTAGATGTCCATTGACAAATGAATAGTTAAAGAAGTTGTGGTACATATACATGATGGAATATTACTCAGCCATAAAAAAGGAACACATTTGCATTAGTTCTAATGAGGTGGATGAACCTAGAACCTATTATACAGAATGAAGTCAGAAAACAGAAAGATAAATATCATATTCTTACACATATGTATGGAATCCAAAAACATGATACTGAAGAACTTATTTACAGGGCAACAATGCAGAAACTGGGATTTTGGAGAAATTGGGATTCATTCCAATCCCACAGAAAGGCAATGCCAAAGAATGCTCAAACTACCACACAATTGCACTCATCTCACATGCTAGTAGAGTAATGATCAAAATTCTCAAAGCCAGAATTCAGCAATACGTGAACCATGAACTTCCAGATGTTCAAGCTGGTTTTAGAAAAGGCAGAGGAACCAGAGATCAAATTGCCAACATCTGCTGGATCATCAAAAAAGCAAGAGAGTTCCAGAAAAAAAATCTATATTTCTGCTTTATTGACTAGGCCAAAGCCTTCGACTGTGTGGATCACAATAAACTGTGGAAAATTCTGAAAGAGGTAGGAATACCAGACCACCTGACCTGCCTCTTGAGAAACCTGTGTGCAGGTCAGGAAGCAACAGTTAGAACTGGACACGGAACAACAGACTGGTTCCAAATAGGAAAAGGAGTACGTCAAGGCTGTATATTGTCACCCTGCTTATTTAACTTATATGCAGAGTACATCATGAGAAACGCTGGGCTGGAGGAAGCACAAGCTGGAATCAAGATTGCCGGGAGAAATATCAATAACCTCAGATATGCAGATGACACCACCCTTATGGCAGAGAGTGAAGAGGAATTAAGAAACCTCTTGATGAAAGTGAAAGGAGACTGAAAAAGTCGGCTTAGAGCTCAACATTCAGAAAACTAAGATTGTGGCATCCAGTCCCATCACTTCCTGGCAAATAGATGGGGAAACAGTGAAAACAGTGGCTGACTTTATTTTTTTTGGCTCCAAAATCACTGCAGATGGTGATTGCAGCCATGAAATTAAAAGATGCTTACTCCTTGGATGGAAAGTTATGACCAACCTAGACAGCATATTAAAAAGCAGAGACATTACTTTGCCAACAAAAGTCCATCTAGTCAAGGCTATGGTTTTTCTAGTAGTCATGTATGGATGTGAGAGTTGGACTATAAAGAAAGCTGAGCACCGAAGAATTGGTACTTTTGAACTGTGGTGTTGGAGAAGACTACATTACCATATGTAAAATAGATAGCCAATGGGAATTTGCTGTATGGCTCAGGAAACTCAATCAGGGTCTCTGTATCAACCTAAAGAGGTGGGATGGGGAGGGAGATGCGAGGGAGTTTCACAAGGGAGGGAATATATGTATACCTGTGGCTGATTTGTGTTGAGGTTTGACAGAAAACAGCAAAATTCTGTAAAGCAATTATCCCTCAATAAAAAAAATAAAATTTTTAAAAAATGATAAATTTTATATGATTATGTATTTTACCATAAGAAAAGTACTTATTGCTCCAGATCAAAAGCAAAACTACATTACCTTTGACTCTCTCTCTTTCATTTCCCAAAGTCAATACATTAGCAAATTCTGTGGATTATACATTCAAAATAGGTATCAAATTTACCATTTCTTACCACCACACTAACATTTCTGTCCATACCACCTTCCCCTTCCTCTAGCATATCTATCCACTACATGCCAACTCAATCCCATCCCATATCCCTGGAGGAGGACAAAGTTAGCACACACAGATAAAGGGGAGGCCTACTTGCATAGTGAACACAGGGGATGCCAAAAACACACACCCTTTCTCTCTGAGGTTCACCTGCCTGAAATAGGCCTCATGTGAAGAAAGGAATACATTTTCACTTTAAGTGACATTCAAAATTTAACAATTATATGGGTTCAGACAATTCAGTAATTCCATTCTTTGAACAAATGGTAAATGAAGGACTTCTAAAACTATATGTATGCCCAGAAAATTTGCATAACTGTCCTAAATTCTATCCAAGGTCAAGGAAGAAACAACTACATGAACAGGTTTAAAAGGGCATTCAAGAAGGAGGTAGACGGAAGAATGTAAATACAAATAGAAGACTATTTTCTATAATAAACAAAGACTAACAACCCAAGAGATAAATGAGATAAGTATATACATAGACACCTGACAGAAAAGTAAACCCAAAGGGCCCATATACAAGTGAAAAGATGTTCAACTTACTAACGGTCGTTGTTGTTTAGTCAGTAACTTGTGTCCAACCCTTTTGTGACCCCCATGGAATGGAGCCTGCCAAACTCCTCTTGTCCATGGGATTTCCCAGGCAAGAATACTAAAGTAGGTTGCCATTTCTTTCTCCAGGGGATCTTCCTAACTCAGAGATCCAACTTGTGTCTCTGCATTGCCAGAATGATGCTTTACCATTGAACCACCAAGGAAAAGTGAAGTTGCTCAGCTGTGTCCAACTCTTTGAGACCCCATGGACTGTAGCCCACCATGCTCCGCTGTCCATGGAATTTTCTAGGCGAGAGTACTGGAGTGGGTTGCCATTTCCTTCTCCAGGGGATCTTCCCGATTATATTAATGGTCAGGAAAACTCAAATTAAAATGAGTTTTATTTTAATTTTTAAATAAAATAAGTTTTATTTTAAAGAAATTCAACCCTTTGATGCTAAAGAATTTAGACATCTAATCCAATCCCAAAGAAGTGCAATGTCAAAGAATGTTCAAACTACCGCATACTATACTCATTTCATATGTTAGGAAGGTAATGCACAAATCCTACAAGCTGGGCTTCAACAGTACGTGAACCAAGAACTTCCAGAAGTACAAGCTGGATTTAGAAAAGGCAGGAGAACCAGAAACCAAATTGCCAACATATGTAGGATCATAGAAAAAGCAAGAGAATTACAAGAAAACATATATTTCTGCTTCATTGACTACACTAAAGACTGTTGGATCACAACACTCTGCAGAAAATTCTTAAAGAGATGGGAATACTGGCTCACCTTACCAGCCTCCTGTGAAATCTGTATGGAGGTCAAAAAAAAAAAAAAACCAGGACCAAATATAGAGCAATGGACTGGCTTAAAACTGGGAAAGGAGTATGTCAAGGCTATATATTGTCACCCTGCTTGTTTAACTTCTATGCAGAGTACATCATGTGAAACGCTAGTCTGAATAAAGCACAAGCTGTAATCAAGCTTGCCAGGAGAAATATCAATAACCTCAGACATGCAGATGACACCACCCTAATCGCAGAAAATGAAGAACTAGAAGAACTAAAGAGCCATTTGATGAAGGTGAAAGAGGAGAGTGAAAAAGCTGGCTTAAAACTCAACATTCAAAAAACGAAGATCATGGGATCTGGTCTCATCACATCATGGCAAATATATCGGGGAAAAATGAAAACAATGACAGACTTTATTTTCTTGGGCTCCAAAATCACTGCAGATGGTGACTGCAGCCATGAGATTATAAGAATCTTTCTCCTTGGAAGAAAAGCTATGACAAATCTAAACAGCATATTAAAAAGCAGAGACATCACTTTGTGCACAAAAGTCCATATATTCACAGCTATGTTTTTTCCAGTAGTCAAGTATGGATGTGAGATCTGGACCATAAAGAAGACAGAGTGCAGAAGAATTGATGCTTTTGAACTGTGGTGCTAGAGAAGACTCTTCAGAGTACTTGGACAGCAAGGAGATCAAGTCAGCCAATTCTAAAGGAAATAAACTTTGAATATTCAGTGGAAGGACTGATGCTGAAACTGAAGCTCCAATACTCTGGCCACCTGATACAAAGAGCCAATTCACTGGAAATGACCTGATGCTAGGAAAGATTGAGGACATGGGGAGAAGTGGACGACACAGGATGAGATGGCTAGATGGCATCATCAACTCAATGGATATAAGTTTGAACAAACTCCAGGGCAGGGAATCCTGGCGTGCTGCAGTCCATGGGGTCTGCATGTTCCAGAGTTGGACATCTCTGAGTGACTGAAAAACAATTTTATGTAACTTCATCAGGAATATCTTTCCTCATACCTCAGTCTGGTTCAGGATCTCCGATGTGGTCTTCTTCAGACACTAGTCTCAATAGTGTCTTATTATTTAATGGCTGTCTTCCCTACAAGACATTGCCTATATCTGGCATCTGGAGTCATACTTACCACACAAAAAGCACACCACAAAACTTATTGAATGTTTTAATAACTATGTTTCTTTGTTACAGTTAAAATTCATTAGAGGTTTCTCAGCTTCTCGGTCAAAATAAAGTAAACTTTAATTCCAAAGTTGAAGAAAGTAAGAGGTTAGGGACTTTCTTATGTCTTATTACCACTGATGGTAATGAATCTCCAGGGAAGCATAGCTCCAACCAGTAAGAGAATAACATGAATCTCTAGATTGATTAAGTTTGAACTCTGCACCTTCTGTATCTCTGAGTTTCCATGGAGACCAAACAGAACCCCAAGCAGTCCAAGCCTGTTGCCAGCTCCACAGAGGCAAACAGTCTGCCATGACTATTTCACCCAGAACTCTCTATGGAAACCATACTCCTGGAAGGGCCAGAAAGCTCTTAAGCCCAACTGAAAAGGAGTTAAACTAAATCAGCATCTATTGATGTCTGTCTCTGCCTTACTATATGAGGGATGGAAGAATAATTAAATAGGTCTTCATGTCCTTTTCCCCAGGAAATTGGCCCAGTGGTAACACAGTGATGGATCAGGAGAAACTGGTGAAGTTCTGGGGAATGTCCAGAGATTGTTCATTATTGAGGACAACTGATTATATGTGAATGGTGAGAGTCAGAGAATATTTCTTAAGAGAGATTGGTTGCTGGAAAATATGAATACCTGCAGACACTGTGTACAAGAGAACAGGACCTGTCTGTGTCCATGACCTGTAGACCATGTTACAGCTCTGGCACGTCCTTCACTTCACATCTCTGGTGAGCCCCCAAGAAGTGTACTCCTTGGGAAACCCTGCAGAGCTGGGAGTTTCCTGTGAAAACCAGGAGTCTCCCCTCATCAGAACTGCCGTGAAGACAACTGAGCATCTCACCTAGTATCTAGTGAGGTAATCTATGTTGGTGCAATTTTTGGAGTCCGGAAGGGGAACCTGATTCCTCTGGATGCCCTGGCTGGAAGCCTGCATCTGTTTCCAGGTGTCCACTGGCGGGCTGTGGCACAGCTCGCTTCTTTGATTTTTTGCATCATTCTCAGTATCCTGACTCAGGAACAGCTGATGGCTCACAGAATCAATAAGACTTTTTTTTCACTCTATTCATGGGCAGCCACTTATTTCCCATTTGTCCAAAACTGTTTTACCCAACCATTAGTCCCAATGGGTTCACTGTGCAAGTTTCTTTTATGACTTTGAATTTAAGTTAGTTTACAATCAATAATAAAATAATAAAGAGACAGAACAAAAATCACCCGCCATCCTCCCATCCTATTGTGGCAATTATGCTCATTTTTCTGTGTTCTCATCAATTCTCTTCCATATAAATACGTACTTTACACAGCTATACTGCACTGTGTTACCATTTCTCTGAGGCAGGCTTATCACATTAGTTTGTGCTCCTGTCTCAGACAGAGTCAGCTCTTCTTCACAGAAGCTTGCCTTTACCTATTATTTCCATAAAGGACAACAGATGGCAAGAATGCCTACTTCTTTATCCAGAACCAGAAAGACACTGTTGAACAATGTAAAAACTAGAAAAAAAAATCTTTTAGAAAAGACCAAGAAAACAAAGACATATTCTCTAAAATTGAACCAAAAAAATTCTAAATATGAGAATTTATCATTATTGTTAATATTACTTAGGAATGTATCCCAAAGAAATAACCATCATACCTAACCTACAAATGCATGTTCTCTCCTCCAATACAACAATCTTATAGCACACGAATCCCTCAAATAATATCAGCCAATAATATCTAAGAAAGGATTTGTAATAGCATAACAATAATTCGCTGTATTGATATGTGGGAAGCAAGGATGTTGAAAATAATAATCTGTGTGCATGACCATTCAAATCCATACACTGGAAATAATAGAAAAGTACAATAGAAATAAATCAATATATTAATAGCAGTTGTCTCTGTAGGACTACAGGTGATTCTTTTCATTTTCTGTATATATTAAAGTGTCCATGATGACCTGATAATATTTTTATATTTTAAAACTTTTTGTTTAAGTACACATTGCTCTAAATCAAGTATGTTTTCTCCAATTTTATTTTTACTTACCCTTAATCATCCTGCAAGAATATCAGTCAGAAAGAGAGAAATAAAAATCACTAGCATTATGTGACTGCATGGTCAGTGGTCAACCTTGCGTGAGGTATTGAGTATACATTACTAAATTAAATTCTGCAGAACTTTTCCCTTGTGAACTGTTTTATTCCCATTGAAGAAGCAGAGTTTCGTGAGGTTAGACAACTGGCCCCAGACCAGTTAGTAAATGTTGAAACTCAGGTGCACACACTCAGGTGCACACACGGAGTCTCTCTAACTGAAATGTCTGTGTAACAAGTTCTAGAGTAAATTTTCCATCAGTGTTTTTGATAAAGGTCTGTGATCAATGGATACAGGATTTGCAGAGGAAGTATTTTACTTTATTTGAGAGATCCCTTAAAACATTTGAACAAATATGGGGAAAGACATCATCTGATCAAGACGAAATAAAAGGACACACACTTCCTAACATAAATAAGAATAAGAGAAAAAGAATTGGTAAAGGCAAAAATTTGCCCAAAGAATACCAGACAATTAAATCAAAGTATGTAACTTGATGCTAACTCAGTGAGGGACCTGGACAACTGGCCTGACGAGGGAGGGAAAGGGATTTGCAGGTGGAAGAAATAAAGGATTCCTTCAGCTCAAAATCCCTCTTTCCTTTCAGATCCGAGTGTCCTCAGATCCCCAGAACATCACGACTCCTGAAGCCGCACACCTCTGAGTGGTCATTCCCAGCAGAGGCCAGAGGAGCCACGGGGAACCACACCGCTGTCACCGAGTTCATCCTGCGGGGGCTCTCAGATGCCTGTGAGCTGCAGGCGCTCCTCTTCCTGGGGCTCCTCCTGACCTACCTGCTCACTCTACTGGGGAACCTCCTCATCGTGGTCCTCACCCTCACGGACAGGCGCCTCCACACCCCCATGTACTACTTCCTCCGCAACTTTGCTGTCCTAGAGATCTGGTTCACCTCGGTCATCTTCCCCAAGATGCTGACCAACATCCTGACTGGAGATAAAACAATTTCCCTGGCAGGCTGTTTCCTACAAAGTTTTCTCTATTTCTTCCTGGGCACCACAGAGTTCTTCTTACTGGCAGTGATGTCCTTTGACAGGTATGTGGCCATATGTAACCCCTTGCATTATGTCACCATCATGAGCAAAAGGGTCTGTGTCCAGCTAGTTCTTTCTTCATGGATCACAGGGTTCCTTCTCAACATCATTCCAGGTTTCCTCACATTTCAGCAGCCATTCTGTGGTCCCAATATCATTGATCATTTCTTCTGTGACAACTTTCCACTCCTGGAACTCGTATGTGCAGACACAAGTCTGATCGAGCTTCTGGGATTTATCCTGGCCAACGTCAGCCTACTGGGCACTCTGTCCGTGACGGCCACCTGCTATGGCCACATCCTCCACACCATCCTTCACCTCCCCTCAGCCAAGGAGAGGCAGAAAGCCTTCTCAACCTGCTCCTCCCACATCATTGTCATCTCTCTCTTCTATGGCAGCTGCATCTTCATGTATGTCCGGTCGGGCAAGGGCGGCCAGGGGGAGGACAGGAACAAGGTGGTGGCCTTGCTCAACACCGTGGTGACCCCAGTGCTCAATCCCTTCATCTACACCCTGAGGAACAAACAGGTGAAGCAGGTGTTTAGGGAGCAGGTGAACAAGCTCTTCTAACAAACCTGTGGATCCAAGAGGCTGCACATACGATCCCCAGTCAAGCTGAGGGAACATCAGGCCTCTGCAACAGATGGAGGCTTTCTCATCCAGAAAAAGCTTGATGACACGTTTCCGGGGTGCCAGTCACTGTGCACCTCAGCATCAACTCATAAACTCTGTGGCCCCTCAAGGCATTTTTAGTAATCATCATATTTGTGTATTTCTCTTCATTCCATCTATATGCTTCGCTTCCCAGCAGAATACAAGCTTTTTAATGAGAGGTACTGGCTCTGTAATTCACCATAAGCCTCAAAAACCAATTGTTATGATAGACCATATAAATACTCAGAAACTGCTTTCAGACTGATTTTGTGTTTCTGTTTCTTCAACAACCTCAAGGAAGAGGAGAACACTGTTAGCACTGTCCTCATCTTGTCACAGTAATATATCCCTAAGAATTCAAAAAATAAGTTTAGTTGCTTATTATCCTGCATATAAGTTAATACTAAACTCTTTGTTTAGTATTAAAATTCATAGGTATTCATCATTCCTATTTATAAAGACCCTTCCTCCTGGTTGGTTACTTCCCTGAGCCCTAGTTTTCTCATCTGTAAAATGGGGATCCATTCCAAAGGATTATGATAAAAGTCAAATGAGATACTCTATGCAAGAATCTTAAATAGTGACTGGCACATAATAAGTCTCACTAAAGGTTAGTTTCTTTCATTTGTACCTCATCCTACCTTTCCTCTCTTCCTTTTAAATTTCACACCCGTTGTTAACAAAACTTTTCTGTTTGGAATACTATAAATTTCATATTCAGAATATCCTATTTATCTTATACAAAGTTAAATACAGTATTAAACCTATTGAAATTTGTTACTAAGATGTTCATTATTTTCATGAAAATGAAAATTAGGTCATATTAGTAAGCTATCAAATATTAACTAAATAATGAAATCAATTCACATGGTAACTTATTCCAAAATAATTATTACACAAATGCCATGTTCAAGGAAATGCACATTTCAGTGCATAACACTTAATTTATGCCTTCAAAGAATTTGAAATCTAATAAGGAAGATAGAAAGGACACAAATAACAACATTTTAGGGTATAAAATGATCTTTGTAAGAAAATACCACAGGTAGCTCTTCAACAACAAAAAGGAAAACCTGGAGAAAAGCGATGACTCCCTAGAGGATGAGAATTTTCAAAAATGTAAAAAGAAATAGAAATCTTAACTGGCCCAATTACCATAGAAAGATTTCAAGAAAAGATTAAACAGCTACTATAAACTAAAGAGTATGTTTTCAACAACAAAAACAACTCTTCTACAAATGGCTAGTAAGTACATGAAAAGTTGGGCAGCATCACCAATCATTAGGGAAATGCAAATTAAAATAAAAAATGAAATATTATTTTATAGCTATAAAGATGGATATTATTTAAAAATTTTTCTTGAACAGATTATACAAAGTGTTGGCAAGAATATGGATAGATTAGAATTCTGGTGCATTGCTGATGAGAGTATAAAATGATGCAGCCACTGTGGAAAGCAGTATGGCAGTTCCTAAATAAAGTAAACAGAGATTTACCATATCATCCAGCAATCTCACTTCTAGACATAAACCCAGAAGAATTGAAAGGAAGGACTTGAATAGATATTTTTACATCTGTGTTCACAGCAGCATTATTCACAACAGCCAAAAAGGTAGAAACAACTCAAATGTGCATGGATGAATGAATGGATAAACAAAATGTGGTATGTACATACATTGGAATATTATTCAGCCTTAAAAAGAAATGGAATTCTGATAAATTAAATGCTACAACATGGAGGAAACTTGAAGACACAATGTTAAGTGAAATAAGCAAGACATAAAAGGACAAATATAGTCAGATTCCACAATATGAGGTATAGAGTGATCAAGAAAAAATCATAGAGATGGAATGTAAAATGGTGGTTACCAGGAAGTGTGGATAGGAAATGGAGAGTTATTATCTGATGGATATAAAATTTCAGTTTGGGATGATGAAAAAGTTATGGACATGGATAATGGTGATGATCTCACAACAATGTGAATGTACTTGACACCACCAAACAGTACACTTTAAGATGGTTAAAATGATCAATTTTATATTATTATGTATTTTAACCAATAAGAAAAGTACAGATTCCAGGTCAGAAACAAAACTGCATTACCTTTGACTTCCTTCCTTTCTCTTATTTCTCAGTCAATCCATCAGCAAACTCTGTGGATTATACATTCAAAATATGTACTAAATCTACCATTTCTTACCACCACCACTGCCATCTTTGTTCATATAACCTTCTCCGTCCTCTAGGAAATCCATCCCTACTTGCCACACCAATCCTGTGCCCATATCTCTGGAGGAGGACAAGGTTAGCAAACTCAGGTGAGGGGGAGGTGGACTTGCATAGTTAACACAGAGGAAGCTGAAACCACACACCATTTCTCTCTTGAGATTTCCTGCCTGAAACAGGCCTTATGCATCAATAGAAATACAATTTACTTTAAATGAATATCAAACCTTTAACAATTATATAGGACCAGGCAATTCAATAATCCCATTCTTTGAACAAATGGTGAGTGAAGGACTTCTAAAATTATACATATGCCCAGAAAATTTGCATTACTCTCCTGAATTTCATACAAGGTCAAGGAAGAAATGACTGCATGAAGAGGTTTAAATGAACTTTCAGGAAGGAGGTAGACAGAAGAATGTAAATTACAAATAAATGATTATTTTCTATAATATACAAAGGTAAATAACCCAACAGATAATTGAGATAAGTATATACATAGACACTGACAGTAAAGTAAACTCAAAGGACCAATATAATTGAAAAGATGTTCAGCTATATTAATGGTCATTGTTGTTGTTTAGTCCCTAAGTCTTGTCCAGCTGTTTTGTGACCCCAAGTACCCTAGCCTACCAGGCTCCTCCTCTCCATGGGATTTCAAAGTCAATAATACTGGAGTGGGTTGACATTTTCTTCTCCCAGGAATCTTCCAGACTAAGGGATCAATCTCACATCTCCTGAACTGCCAAGAGGATTTCTTACCCCTGAGCCACCATCTAGTCAAAGCTATGGTTTTTCCAGTGGTCATGTATGGATGTGAGAGTTGGACTGTGAAGAAAGCTGAGCGAAGAAGAATTGATGCTTTGGAACTGTGGTATTGGATAAGACTCTTGAGAGTCCCTTGGACTTGCAAGGAGATCCAACCAGTCCATCCTAAAGGAGATCAGTCCTGGGTGTTCATTGGAAGGACTGATGCTGAAGCTGAAACTCCAATACTTTGACCACCTCATGCGAAGAGCTGACTCATTGGAGAAGACCCTGATGCTGGGAGGGATTGGGGGCAGGAGGAGAAGGGGACGACAGAGGATGAGATGGCTGGATGGCATCACCAACTCGGTGGGCATGAGTTTGAGTAAACTCCGGGAGTTGGTGATGGACAGGGAGACCTGGCGTGCTGCGATTCATGGGGTCTCAAATAGTCGGACATGACTGAGCGACTGAACTGAACTGACCTCTGCATATAAACTAAATAAGCATGGTGACAATATATAGCCTTGACGTATTTGGCATGGAACAACCAGGGAAGCAAAGTAAGTTGTATTCCTTGGAGAGATTGGTACTGCTATACTTGACATGCATTTGAATCTTATCTGATGATACTTTTTCGGGCTTTCCTGGTAGCTCAGATAGTAAAGAATCCTCCTGCAACACAGGAGACCTGGGTTCAGTCCCTGGGTTGGGAAGATCCCCTGGAGAAGGGAACAGCTGCCCACTCCAGTATTCTGGCCTGGAGAATTCCATGGACTGTAAAGTCCATGAGGTTGCAAATAGTCGGACACAAAGAGCAACTTTCACACCTCATACACAAAGTATCATCCATGCACAGAACATCATGTGATATGCAAGGCTGGATGAATCAAACTGGAATAAAGATTGCCCGGAGAAATATCAGCAACTTCAGATATGCAGATGACACCACCCTTATGGCAGAAAGAGAAGAGGATTTAAAGAATTTCTTGAAGAAGATGAAAGAGAAGAGCAAAAATGTTGGCTTAAAACTCAACATTTGGGCTTCCCTAGTGGCTCAGTGGTAAAGAATCTGCCTGTCAATGCAGGAGACGTGGGTTCAATCCCTGGTCCAGGAAGATCCCACATGCTGCAGAGCCACTAGGCCCATGTCCCACAGCTACTGAAGCCCAAGAGACCAAGAGTGCATATTCCCCAACAAGAGAAGCCACTGCAGTGAGAAGCCTGTGCACCACAACCCCTGCTTGCTGCAACTAGAAAAAAGCCCAAACAGTAACAAAGACCCAGCACAGCCCAAAATAAATAAATAAATAAAAATTAAAAAAAAAAAACTCAACTATCAAAAAGCAAGATCATGGCATTTGGTCCCATTACTTAATGGCAAATGTATGGGGGAAAACTGAAACAGTGACTGCAGATGGTGACTGCAGCCATGAAATTAAAAGACACTTACTCCTTGGAACAAATGACAAATCTAAACAACATACTAAAAAGCAGAGACATCACTTTGCCCACAAAGATTCATAGAGTCAAAGCTATGGTTTCTGCAATAGTCATATACAGATGTGAGAGTTGGATTGTAAAGAATGCCGAAGAACTGATGCTTTCAAACTGCTGTGCTGGAGAAAACTCTTCAGAGTTTCTTGAACAGCAAGATCAAACCAGTCAATCCTAAAGGAAATCAGTTGTGAAAATTCATTGGAAGGACTGATTCTGAAGCTAAAACCAATACTTGGGTCACCTGATGAAAAACTGAGTCATTGGAAAAGACCTTGATGCTAGGAAAGATTGAGGACATGAGAAGTGAACGACAGAGGATGAGATGGTTAGATGGCATCATCAACTCAGTGGACATGAGTTTGAGCAAACTCTGGGAGATAGTGAGGGACAGGGAAGCCTGAGTGCTGTAGTCCATGGATCACAAAGGGTCAGACACGACTGGCGAATGAACAACAAAAATGCACTGAGTGCTCCATCAGGACACCTACGGAATAAAGACCAGAATCTCAATGAGAACTGTATTAGCCTCTGGCTCCAGATATCTCATAAGACTGCAGCCAAGGTACAGGCTGCAACAGTAGTCATCTCAATGCTTGTCTAAGAGAGGATCTGCTCCCATGTTCACTACAGTGGCTGTTCATTGTCATTAAGTCCTTGCTGGCTGTTGGCTGGAGACATGAGTCCCTTGCCATGTGGGCTTTTCTACTGGACAGCTAATAATATGGCTTCCTTCAGAGCAAGCAAGAGAGCAAAAAGGACATGCAAGATGGAACCACAGTCTTTGTAACATTCTCAAAAATGACATCTCATCCCTTTCACTGTATTCCATTCATTAGAAGACCATCACTAGGCACAGCCACACACAAGGGGAGGGGATAACACGTGGGCATGGATATCAGGAGATGGGTCATCGGGTGATAGCTTAGAAGCTATCACAGGCACTATGTCAAATCAACCTGTGACACCAAGCACGTAGGCTGTATCATGTCTAACTGAAAATTATGAAACTTCTGGTTGACCAGAGAAGGGATACAATTTCTATAACCACATCTCAGCAGATGCAACCATGTGCCATGTAAGGTTCTTAACCTCAGCTATCCAGTCATATGAGCCTACTTCTTATGTTATTGATGTAGTCATGACTCTACCAGGAATAAGGTGATTACACATGCAGTTTATATGAGGTGACCAGGTGTTTAGAAAGTGAGTTGGTAGCCTTCTGACTACATTAAGGATAACCAGACTATCAGGAAAGATAACCCCAGTCAGATTAACCCACTAATGCACTTAGAGAACTGAAAGCCTGTCATTCATTTGCCTTTTCAAACATACCACTGGCTCCTAATCATACCATTTCTGACAGTCACGTTACATCAGTCAGTTTTCTCCAGTGCACAGAGTAGCTTGGTGACCAAAGAAAGTGGGATTACAAAGTACTTATAGCTTGAATGGCCCAAGAACCAAGACGAACACAATTTCAACACCATTTTACAAAGATTCACATAATAGAGAGGATGCTCAACGGGGACTGGACACCATCTCTGCTTTGTTCACCACTCACAGTCATCTTCAGTACACAGTATAGAGTCTAGCACACAGTAGGTACTGTAGGTACTCAATAAACATTTATTGAATGAATGATTAATTACTTAATTAAAGGTCCTTCACCTCCACACACACTCCAATTTATTCTTCACATCTCAAATTTATAGAGATGGAAATACCAGAATACCTTACATGCCTCCTGAGAAACCTGTATGTAAGTCAAGAAGCAACAGTTAGAACTGGACATGGAACAATGGATTGGTTAATAATTGGGAAAGAAGTATATGAAGGCTGTATATTATCACCCTGCTTATTTAACTTTCATGCACAGCATATCATGAGAAATGCCAGGCTGATGAAGCAAAAGCTAGAATCAAGATTGCCAGGAGAAATATCAGCAATCACAGATGTGCAGGTGACACCACCCTTATGGCAGAAAGTGAAGAGGAACTTCAGAGCCTCTTGATGAAGGTAAATAGGATAGTGAAAAGTCTGGCTTAAAATGCAACATTCAAAAAAACAAAGACCATCGCATCCAGTCTCATCACTTCATGGCAAATAGATGGGGGAACAAAAGAAACAGTGACAGACTATTTTCTTGGGTTAAAAATATCACTGTGGATGGTGACTGCAGCCATGAAATTAAAAGGCACTTGCTGCTTAGAAGAAAAGCTATGACAAATCTAGACAACATATTAAAAAGCAGAGACATCACTTTGCCCACAAAGATTCATAGAGTCAAGGCTATGGTTTTTGCAGTAGTCACGTACAGATGTGAGTTGGATCATAAAGAAGGCTGCGCACCAAAGAATTGATGCTTTCAAACTGTAGAGCTGGAGAAAACTCTTGAGAGTCCCTTGGACAGCCAGGAGATCAAACCAGTCAATCGTAAAGGAAATCAACCCTGAATATTCATTGGAAGGACTGATGCTGAAGCCGAAGCTCCAATACTTTGGCCACCTGATGCAAAGAGTTGACTCACTGGAAAAGACCTTGGTGCTAGGAAAGACTGAAGGCAGGAGGAGAAGGGGATGACAGAGGATGAAATGGTTGGATGGCATCGTCGACTCAATGGACTTGAGTTTGAGCAAACTGGGGCGGAGCGGCTGGTGAAGGACAGGGAAGCCTGGGTGCTGCAGTCCATGGATCACAAACAGTCAGACACGACTGGCAACTGAACAGCAACAACTTTATGTAATTCTACCAGGAATACCTTTCATCATCCTTCAGTCTCGTTCAGGATATATCCTCTGAGCTCTTCTTCAGACACTAATCACAATAGTCATTAATATTTATCTGATTACTTAATGTCTGTCTTCCCCACAAGATACTGCCTGTCTGTGGCATCTACAGCCATACTTATCATACAATAGCACATCACAAAACTTTTTGAATGTTTTGTTAACTGTGTTTCTTTGTTACAGTTAAAATTCCTTAGAGGTTTCTCAGCTTCTCAGTCAAAACAAAGTAAACTTTAAATCTCAAAACTGAAGAAAGTAAGAGGTAAGGGAACTTCTTAGGTCCTATTACCACTGACGATAATGAATCTCCAGGGAAGCATAGCTCCTTCCAGTAAGAGAGTAACATGAATCTCTAGATTGGTTAAGTTTGAGCTCTGCACCTTCTGTATCTCTGAGCTTCTAAGGAGATCAAAGAGAATTGCAAGCAGTCCAAGACAAAGAGTCTGCCACAATTATTTCACCCCAGAAATCTCTATGGACACCATACTCGTAGAAGGACCAGAAACTTCTTAAGCCCAACTGAAGATGAGTTAAACTAATCAGCATCTATTGATGTCTGTCTCTGCCTTACTATATGAGGGATGGAAGAATAATTAAACAGGTTTTCATATCCATTTCTCCATGAAAGTGGTCCATGACATGGTGATGGATCAGAAAAACAGAAGCTTCCTGAGAAACTGCTGAAGTTCTGGGGAATATTCAGAGACTGTTCATTTCTAAGGATATCTGAGGATGTGTGGATGGCAAGAGAGTCAGAGAATATTTCTTAAGAGAGATTGATTGTTGGAAAATATGGATATTTGCAGACACCTGCGTGTACTGTGTACAAGAGAACAGGACCTGCTCGCGTCCATGATCTGCAGAACACATTACAGCTCTGGCGCGTCCTTCATTTCGCATCTCTGGTGAGCCCCCAGAAAGCATACTCCTCAGGCAACCCTGCAGAGTGGGGAGTTTCCTGTGAAAACCTGGAGTCTCCCCATCATGAGAACTGCCTTGAAGACAACTGAGTATCTCATCTAGTATCTGGTGAGGTAATCTACGTTGCTGCAATTTTTGGTGTGGGGAAGGGGAACTTGATTCCTCTGGATGCTCTGTCTGGAAGCCTGCCATCTGTTTCCAGGTGCCCACTGGTGGGCTATGGCACAGCTCGCTTCTTTGATTTTTTGCATCATTCTCAGTGTCCTGACTCAGCAACAGCTGATGGCTCACAGAATCATTATGGCTTTCTTTCCCTCTATTCACAGACAGCCATTTATTTCCCCTTTGTCTCGCTAAATTGTTTTACCCAACTCTTAGACCAAATTGGCTCATTGTGCTGGCTTCTTTTCTGATTTTGAATTTAAGTTACTTTATAAGCAATAATAAAAATAATAAAGAGACAGAAGAAAAATCACCCGCCATCCTCCCATCCTATTATGGCAATTATGCTCATTTTCCTGTGTTTTCATCCAATTCTTCTCCATATAAATACATATTTTACACAGCTATACTGCACTGTGTTACCATTTCTCTGAGGCAGGCTTATCACATTAGTTTGTGCTCCTGTCTCAGAGAGAGTCAGTTCTTCTTCACAGAAGCTTGCCTTTACCTATTATTTCCATAAAGGACAACAGATGGCAAGAATGCCTACTTCTTTATCCAGATCTCTAAGTGAGTGAAGTCGCTCAGTCATATTCGACTCTTTGCAACCCCACAGACGGTAGCCTACTAGGTTTCTCTGTCCGCGGGATTTTTGAGGCAAGAGTGCTGGAGTGAGTTGTCGTTTCCTTCCCCAGGGGATCTTCCCAACCCAAGGATCGAACCAAGGTCTCCTGCGTTGTAGGCAGACACTTCACCACCTGAGCCACCGGGGAAGTTGGTAAGACACTGTTAAATAATGTAAGAACTAGAAAAAGATTATTCAAGACAAAGACATATTCTTTAAAATTGAAATTGAACCAATGAACAATTCTAAATATGAGCATTTATCATTATTATTCTTCATTACGATTACTTAGGAATTTATCCCAAAGAAGGGACCATGATGCCTAATCTACAAATAACATGTTTTATTCCCACTGAAGAAGCAGAGTTTGGTGAAGTTAAAGACCTGGCCCCAGACAAGTTAGAAAATGATGGAGCTCAGGTACAAACACTAAGTCTCTAACTCAAATGCCTCTGTAACAAGTTCTAGAGTAAATTTTCCACTAGTGTTTTTGATAAAGGCCTGTGACCAATGGATGCAGGATTTGCAGAGGAAATATTTTACTTTATTTGAGAGACCCTTTAAAACATTTGGACAAATGTGGGGAAAAAACATCATCTGATCAAGATTTAAAGGGACAAACACTTCCTAACGGAAACAAGAAAAATGGAAAAAGAATTGGTTAAGGCAAAACTTTCTCCAAAGAATACCAGACAATTAAATCAAAGTATGTAACTTGATGCTAACTCAGTGAGGGACCTGGACAACTGGCCTGACGAGGGAGGGAAAGGGATTTGCAGGTGGAAGAAATAAAGGATTCCTTCAGCTCAAAATCCCTCTTTCCTTTCAGATCCGAGTGTCCTCAGATCCCCAGGACATCACGACTCCTGAAGCCGCACACCTCTGAGTGGTCATTCCCAGCAGATGCCAGAGGAGCCACGGGGAACCACACCGCTGTCACCGAGTTCATCCTGCGGGGGCTCTCAGACGCCTGTGAGCTGCAGGCGCTCCTCTTCCTGGGGCTCCTCCTGACCTACCTGCTCACTCTACTGGGGAACCTCCTCATCGTGGTCCTCACCCTCACGGACAGGCGCCTCCACACCCCCATGTACTACTTCCTCCGCAACTTTGCTGTCCTAGAGATCTGGTTCACCTCGGTCATCTTCCCCAAGATGCTGACCAACATCCTGACAGGAAACAGGACCATCTCCCTGGCAGGCTGTTTCCTACAAAGTTTTCTCTATTTCTTCCTGGGCACCAGAGAGTTCTTCCTACTGGCAGTGATGTCCTTTGACAGGTATGTGGCCATATGCAACCCCTTGCATTATGTCACCATCATGAGCAAAAGAGTCTGTGTCCAGCTAGTTCTTTCTTCTTGGGTCACAGGATTCTTTATCATCATTGTTCCAACTTTCTTCACATTTCAGCAGCCATTCTGTGGTCCCAATATCATTGATCATTTCTTCTGTGACAACTTTCCACTCCTGGAACTCGTATGTGCAGACACAAGTCTGATCGAGCTTCTGGGTTTTATCCTGGCCAACGTCAGCCTACTGGGCACTCTGTCCGTGACGGCCACCTGCTATGGCCACATCCTCCACACCATCCTTCACATCCCCTCAGCCAAGGAGAGGCGGAAAGCCTTCTCAACCTGCTCCTCCCACATCGTTGTCGTCTCTCTCTTCTATGGCGGCTGCATCTTCATGTATGTCCGGTCGGGCAAGGGCGGCCAGGGGGAGGACAGGAACAAGGTGGTGGCCTTGCTCAACACCGTGGTGACCCCAGTGCTCAATCCCTTCATCTACACCCTGAGGAACAAACAGGTGAAGCAGGTGTTTAGGGAGCAGGTGAACAAGCTCTTCTAATAAACCTGTAGATCCAAGAGGCTGCACATAAGATCCCCAGTCAAGCTGAACGAACATCAGGCCTCTGCAACAGATGGAGGCTGTCTCATCTAGAAAAAGCTTGATGACACGTTTCTGGGGTGCCAGTCACTGTGCACCTCAGCATCAACTCATAAGCTCTGTGGAGCCTCAACGCATTTTTAGTAATTATCAGATTTAAATATTTCTCTTCATTCCATCTATGTCTGCTTGGCTTCTCAGAATAATACAAGTTATTTGATGGAAGGTACTAGCTCTATTGGAAAAGGGCATGGCAACCCACTCCAGTATTCCTCCCTGGAGAATCCCATGGACCAAGGAGGCTGGTGGTCTACAGTCCATGGAGTCACAAAGAGTCGGACATGGATGAAGTGACTTAGCATGTATTAGCTCTATAATTCTGGAGAAGGAAATGGCAGCCCACTCCAGTATTCTTGCCTGAAGAATCCCATGGATGGAGGAGCCTGGTGTACACAGGGTCACAAAGTGTCGGACACGACTGAGCGATTTAACCAACTAACTAACTAGCTCTATAATTCACCATAAGACTCAACAGCAATCCATTATCATAGACCATATAAACAGCCTGTAAGTACTTTCAGTCTGATTGATTGCTTCGTGTCTGTTTCTCCAGCACTCTCAGAGGGGAGGAGTACAGTCCTCTGGTAGCCCTGTCCTCATTTCACTCTTACACTCCTGTCACAAAAAGACATCAGCAAGAACTCAAAAATAAGAAGAGTTACTTAGTATTCCACATAGAAGTTACTTATGCTTCTTTAGCATCAAAACTCATAGAAATTCCTCATTCCTACTGAAAAAGATGCTTCTACCTACTAGCTGGTTACTTCCCTGAGTCCCGGTTTTCTGATCTGTAAAAGAAGATGACAATATCCATTCCAAAGAACTGTGATGAAGCATCAGAGATATTCTATGTAAAGTGCCTCTAGTGACTAGAGGATAATAAATCCTCACTAAATGTTAGTTCCTTTTATCTGTTTCTCACTCACCTTCCCTATTTTCCTTTGATTTCCCACCAGTTACTAACAAATGTTTTTTTGTTCAGAATGCCTTAAATATCTAAAAATGCTACAAGTTGTATATTCAAAATGTTATATTAAATCATATATAAAGTTACATATAGTATTTCACTTTGAAATTTGTTACTAAGTTGTTTAATATTTTATGAAGTTGAAATTAAGTCATATTGGTAAATAATCAAAGATTAAATAAAGAAATTAACATATTTTTAACCAAAAATTATTACATGAATAACATGTTCAAGGAAATATTCTATGTCATCTAAGAGATAATAATTTATGCCCTTGAAGAATCTGAAGTCTGATAAGGAAAATAGAAAGTACACAAATAGCTTTAGTCTAGGGTTAAAATGATTTTTTAAAGAAAATACCATATGTAGCTCTTCAACGATAAATTTGAAAGACAAGAGGAAATTAATGATTCCCTAGAGAAAGAGAATTTTCAAAAATCAAAAAAGAAATAGAAAACTTAACTAGGCAAATTACCATAGAAAGATTTCAAAAGGGATTATGTATCTACTATAAACTAAAATACAATGTTCTCAACAACAAAAACAAACAGTTCTACAAATGGCCAATAAGGGCATGAAAAGATGTGCAACATCACTAATCACTTAGGGAAATGCAAATCAAAATCACAATGAGATACTACTTAACACCCATTAAGATGGCTATTATTTTTTTCAATATTTTTATACAGAAAATAGCAAGTATGGGCAAGAATGTGGAGAAACTAGAACTCGTGTGCATTGCTGATGGGAATGTCTAATAATGCAGCCATTGTGGAAAGCAGTATGGCAGTTCCTAAAAAAAAGAGTAAACAGATTTACCATATCATCCAGCAATCTCACTCCTGGGTATATAGCCAAAAGAACAAAAAGAGAGACTCAGAGAGATATCTTTATATCCGTGGACTCAAAGAGCTATCTTTATATCCTTGTTCATAGCAGCATTATTCATAATAACCAAAAAGGCAGAAACAACACAAATGTCCACAGATAAATGAATGGATAGCCAAAATGTGGTATGTACATTCAATGGAAGATTATTCAGCTTCAAAAAGGAATAGAATTTTGGGGTTTCTCTGGTGGCTCAATGGTAAAGAATCAACCTGCCAATGCAGAAGATGCAGGTTCAGTCCCTGGTCCAAGAAGATCCCACATGCAGCAGAGCAACTAGATTCATGTACCACAACTACTGAGCCTGTGCTCTAAAGCCTGGGAACCACAACTACTGAGCTAGCACACCTCAGCTACTGAAACCCAATGCACCCTGGAGCCCATGCTCTGCAACAAGAAAAGTTACCAAAATGAGAAGCCTACACACCACAAGAGAGTAGCCCCTGCTTCCTGCAGCTAGAAAAAAGCCCATGCAGCATTGAAGACCCAGCACAGTCAAAATAAATAAATTTTTTTTAAAAAGGAATGGAATCCTGACAAATCCTACAACTTGGAGGAACCTTGGAGACATTACGCTAACTGAACTAAGTACAACATAAATGGGAATGCATTGTATGAGTCCACTCACTTGAAGTATGGTGGTGGTAGTTTAGTCACTAAGTCATGTCCTACTCTTCCAACCCCATGAACTGTAGCCCACCAGGCTCCTCTGTCCATGGAATTTGCCAGGCAAGAATACTGAAGTGGGTTGCCATTTCTGTCTCCAGGGGATCTTCCTGATTCAGGGATTGAACTCATTCTGCACTGTAGGCAGATTCTTTACCCCTGAGCCACCAGGAAAGCCATTATATGAGGTATAGAGTAATCAAAATCATGGAGACAGAAAGGAGAACGGTGGTTACCAGGGGCTGGAGGTGGGAGTAGGAATGGAGAGTTATTATTTAATGGATACAGAATTTCGGTTTGGGACAATGAACAAGCTCAGGAGATGGATAACTGCAAAACAATGTGAATAGACTTGATGCCAACAAACTGTACATTTTAAAGTGGTTAAAATGGTAAAGTTTATATTATTATGTATTTTACCACAATAAGAAAAGTACAGATTCAGATCAAAAACAAAACTATATTACCTTTGACTCCTCTTTCTCTTATATTCCACAACCAATCCATCTATTAATTCTGTGGATTATACATTCAAACTATGTATCAAATTCACCACTACTTACCACCACCACTACCATCTTTCTCCATATCATCTTCCCCTTCCTATAGGATATCCATCCACTTCTTACCACCCCAATCCTATCCCCATATTCCTAGAGGAGGGTAGGGTTAGCAAACTCAGGTAAGGGAGAAGTGGACTTACAGACTTAACAGATGAAGCCAACAACACACACCCTTTCTCTTTGAAGATTTTCTGATTTAAACAGGCCTTATATGGAGGAAGAAATACATTTTAACTTTAAATGAAGTTCAAATTTTAACAATTACATGGGATCAGACAATTTGATAATCCCATTCTTTGAACAAATGGTGAATGAAGGACTTCTAAAATTATATGTGTGGCCAGAAAATTTGCATAACTGTCCTGTATTTCATCAAAGGTCAAGGAAGAAATAACTACATGAACAGGTTTAAATGGACTTTCAGGAAGGGGGTAGACAATGCAAACTACAAATAAAGGATTATTTTCCATAATAAATAAAGATAAACAACTCAATAGATAAATGAGCTAAAAAAGGATATACAAAGATATTTCACAGAGAAACAGACCCAGAGAGCCAATAAATAAATGAAAACATGTTCAACCATACTAATAATTAGTACAACTCAAAATAACAACCCTTTTTATGATAAAGTATTTTTAATTTTCTAAAGTAATAATGACATTATGTTTTCATTTTGAACAGTAATAGTGTTTTAATACTGAAATATTTACAGATGAAATGATATAATGTCTTGGATTCATTTCATCATAATATGGAAAGCAGATGGTGGTCTATTGAAATAAAAATAAGAAGCCATGACTTGGTTTTCACTGAATCTAGGTGATGACTACATGGAAATTCGTTACACAATTTGTCCATTTTTGTATGTGCTTGAAATTTCCATATTAAAAAAGTAACAGAAAAAGATAATGGAAAACTTAAAGTAGGAGGTCATGTGTATATGACCTTGGGTAGTATTTATGACATAGCAGCAAGAAAGTGTGTAAGATGTTGCACATGCAGAATCTGGTAGGGATTGGGTACTGAAGAGATAAAACATAAACAAAGGAGATCCCCAGGTACCGAATCCAAGTAATTAAAATGATGTTATCACAGAAATAGAACAGTAAGGCAGAAAAGCTGACTGAGGAGGAAATAATAGTTGGCTTAGACACTTCTATTGTGGGCACTGAAAACCTGAGGTATTGCCTATTGACTGGGAAAAGGAACTCTTCACAAGAGTTTCCAATGGCATTGGAATTGTCCAAATATTTGTCTCTCATTCTCATTGTTTAGTTTATAGCAAAGAAAGCTGTCCTGAAATTGGAGTGTCATAAAACCGAGAAGAAAATTGTTAATATTTATAAACTTGTCACTAACCACTTGTACAGTTACGTCTCTATATTCAACCCCAGGCTTCCCTGGTGGCTTAAGAATCCACTTGCAGTGAAGGAGATATGGGTTCGATCCCCGGGTTGAGAAGATCTGCCAGAGAAAGAAATGGCAACCCACTCCAGTATTCTTGCCTGGAGAATTTCATGGGTAGATGAGCCTGGCCAGCTGTAGTCCATGAAGTCGCAAGAGTTAGACATGATTTAGTGACTAAACCACCACCATTCAAACCCAGGAAGTCGCAAATACTACTCTCTATACGTTTATATAAGAATCATAAATGACATCTACTAAGTTAAGGGTTTATAGTACAAGAGAATTCAAAACAGTTTTGTCAGCAGAATGTAAAAGAGCAAAAAGTTACAAGAGGTATGATATCTATAAGTGGTCCATCATGCATTGAGTTCCCCATCATGACACCTCAAGAATAAAGTCTAAAAAGGCTAGAAGAGAACTGTATTAGTTATCTATTGAAGAGTAACACATTACCCCAAACTTTAGCTCCGTAAAACAAGCATTTATTAGTTCACAGTTTATGAGTTAGGAATCTGAACAGGGATTGACTATGTGCTTCTGGCTCAAGATATCTCCCAAGGCTGTAACCCAGATATAGGCTAGGGCAGCAGTCATCTCAATGCTTTTCTGGGAGAGAATCTGCTCCCATGTTCACTCCTGTGGCCGCTCATTGGCCTCAAGCACTCACTGGTTACTGGGTACAGAGAGCAGTTTAAAGACACGTGGGCTTCTCCATAGGAGAGCTCACAATACGGCAGTTGTGAGCAATAGAGCAATAGAGCAAGAGACACATGTAAGATGGAAACCACCATCTCCTTGTTACATTCTCAAAAATGACACCTCATCCCTTTATTCTATTTATTAGAAGGCAGTCACTAGGTGCAGCAGCACAGAAGGGATTTCACAAGGACATGAATACCAGGAGGTGGGGAGGTCATGGCTCTGCTTAAAACCTTCCAATAGCTTCCACTTGCATTTGGAATGAAATCTATCCTTCTTGCCAGGTATGGTCTACAAAGCTCTACAAATTTTGAACCCAGCAGGAGTCTCCAGCCAAATCTCAAATCACTGTCACCCTCTTTCTGATTTACTGGCCTTCTCACTTTAACTCAAAAATACCACCTCTTTGCCATAACATGGCCTTAACATACCTTCTCTTTGCCTGGGACTCAACCAACCAGCCATCTGGTCAAGCCCTCCTCTGCATTCAAGTCTGAGCTGCAAACACAATTCCTCATGCATGCCTTTTCTGGATATCCATCTAAGGCAAAGGCAAGTCTCACTTATTTTCTCTCCTAAACCACCCAGTTCTATGCCGTCATAGCCCTCACAGTGTCTTGTTATTACATATTTACTCTCATGTGTTTCTCTCTCTGAATTTTAGTATGACAAAAACACTAATTTTTTTCTCTGTTCACAGCTTGAGACCTGCAGGGCTCAGAAATCAGTGTGCTTTCTCATATGACCAGAGGAAGAATACAATCTCTATAAGCTGATCCCAGGAGATACAACCAGTGTATGCCATGTACACTCCTTAAATTCAGCTGTCCAGTTATCTAGGCCTCCTTCTTATAGGTTCATGGTATAGCCATGACTCTTATCAGGAGTAAGACGACTACGCAAGCAGTTCATATGAAGGGATCAGGTGTTTAGGGAGTGGGTTGCTGGCTCTTCACTCTCGGGGAAGAATACTCCCCCAAGTTATTCTTCCCTAGTCAGAATAACTCACTAATCCATTTAAAACAGAAAACTGAAAGCCAGTCATTCATTTGCCTCTTCAAAGACATCATTGGCTCCTAAAATAATACCACTTCCTGCAGTCAAGTTACATCAGCCAGCTTTATCCAGTCTGGGAAATAGTGTGGTGACTAAAGAGAGAAAGTGGGATTCCAAAGTAGTTTTAACTTGAATGGCCCAAGAATGAAGACGAAGACAATTTCAAAACCCTTTTACCAAGATTCCCCCAATGGAGAGTAAACTTGAGGGGGACCTGGGATCATCTCTGTTTCATTCACCACTCATAGTCACCCTCAGTACATAGTATATAACCTAGCACATAGTAGGTGCTCAATAAACATTTATTGAATGACAGATTAATTAAAGGTTCTTCACCCCCCTACACTCCAGCTTCTCCTTCAGATTTCAACTTTATATAACTTCATCAGGAATATATTCCCTTATCCTTCAGTCTGATTCAGGATCTCCTATGAGTTGTTATTCAAAACACTTGTCACAATAATAATTAATACTTGTGTGTTTAATGTCTGTCTTCCCCACAAGACTCTGCCTGTCTCTGGCATCTAAACTTATCATGCAGTAACTCAACTAAAATTCACTGAATGTTTTAATAACTATATTTCTTTGTTACAAATAAACATCATTAGAAGTTTCTGAGCTTCTCTGTCAGAACAGAGTAAACTTTAAATCCCAAAATTGAAGAAAGTAAGAGGTAAGGGAACTTTCAAGTCCCTATTAACACTGATGGTAATGAATCTCCAGGGAAACACAGCTCCATCCTGCAAAAGAAGCATGTGAACCTCCAGATTGATTAAGTTTGAGCTGTGTAACTGCTGTATTTCTGAGTTTCCATGGAAACCAAACAGAACCCCAAGCAGTCAAAGCCTGATGCCAGTTCCACAGAGACAAGAAGTCTGCCATGATTAATTTACCCCAGAATCCTCTATGGACACTATACTCCTAGAAGGACCAGAAACCTCTTAAGCCCAAATGAAGATGAGTCATACGAGTCTACATCAATTGATGTCTGTTTCTGCCTTACTATAGGAAGGATGGAAGAACAATTAATTAGGAAGTGTTCTGGCCATGACATGTGAGGAGCACTAGGAGCTTCCTGAGAAACTGGTGATACTCTTGGCACTATCTAGGGATAGTTCGTTTCTGAGGATATCTGAGGATACACTGATGGCAAGAGAGTCAGAGAGTATTTAAGAGAAATTGGTTGCTGGAAAATATGGATATTTGCTAACATTTGCATGTACTGTCTACAAGAAAACAGGACCTGCTTGTTCCATGATCTGCAGACCATGTTACAGCTCTGGGGCATCCTTCACTTCACATCTCTGGTGAGCCCCCAAGAAGCGTACTCCTCAGGCAACACTGCAGAGTCAGGAGTTTCCTGTGAAAATCAGGAGTCTCCCCTCATCAGAACTGCCTTGAAGACAACTAAGCACTTCACCTAGTATCTACTGAGGTAATCGTTCATTGGTGCAATATTTGGGGTGGGGGAAGGGAAAGCTGATTTCCTCTGGATGCTCTGGCTGGAAGCCTGCCATCTGTTTTCAGGTGTCCACTGGTGGGCTGTGACACAGTTCACTTTTTTTATTTTTTGCATTATTCTCAGTATCCTGACTCAGGAATAGCTGATGGCTCACAGAATCATTAAGACCTTTTTCTCACTGTTTTCATGGACAGCTATTTATTCCCCCTTTGTCTCTCTCAAACTCTTCTACCCAACTCTTAGTCCAAATGGGTTCACGGTGCTGGTTTCCTTTATGACTTTGAATTTAGGTTATTTTATAAGCTTTAATAAAAGTAATAAAGAAACAGAAGAAAAATCACCCACCATCCTCCTATCTTATTGTGGCAATTGTGCTCATTTTTCTATGCTCTCATCCAATTCTTCTCCATATAGATACATATTTTACACAGCTACAATGTACCATGTTACCATTTCTCTGAGTTAGGCTTATCACCTTAGTTCCTGCTCTTGTCTCAGATAGAGTCAGCTCTTCTCCACAGAGGCTTGCCTTTACCTGTCATTTCTAAAAAGGACAATCGATTGCAAGAAAGCCTAGCCCTTTAACCAGATCTCTAAAGACAGTGTTACTCTCCGACATAAATCACAGCAAGGTCCTTTATGACCCACCTCCTAGAATATTGGAAATAAAAGCAAAAATAAACAAATGGGACCTAATTAAACTTAAAAGCTTTTACACAACAAAGGAAACTATAAGCAAGGTGAAAAGACAGCCTTCAGAATGGGAGAAAATAATAGCAAATGAAGAAACAGACAAAGGATTAATCTCAAAAATATACAAGCAACTCCTACAGTTCAATTCCAGAAAAATAAACAACTTAATCAAAAAATGGGCCAAAGATCTAAACAGACATTTCTCCAAAGAAGACATACAGATGGTTAACAAACACATGAAAAGATGCTCAACATCACTCATCATCAGAGAAATGCAAATCAAAACCACAATGAGGTACCATTACATGCCAGTCAGGATGGCTGCTATCCAAAAGTCTACAAGCAATAAATGCTGGAGAGGGTGTGGAGAAAAGGGAACCCTCTTACATTGTTGGTGGGAATGCAAACTAGTACAGCTACTATGGAGAACAGTGTGGAGATTCCTTAAAAAACTGGAAATAGAACTGCCATATGACCCAGCAATCCCACTCCTGGGCATACACACTGAGGAAACCAGATCTGAAAGAGACACGTGTACCCCGATGTTCATGGCAGCACTGTTTATAATAGCCAGGACATGGAAGCAACCTAGATGCCCATCAGCAGATGAATGGATAAGAAAGCTGTGGTACATATACACAATGGAATATTACTCAGCCATTAAAAAGAATACATTTGAATCAGTTCTGAGATGGATAAAACTGGAGCCCATTATACAGAGTGAAGTAAGCCAGAAAGATAAAGACCAATACAGTATACTAACACATATATATGGAATTTAGAAAGATGGTAATGATAACCTTATATGCAAGACAGATAAAGAGACACAGATGTATAGAACAGACTTTTGGAGTCTATGGGAGAAGGCAAGGGTGACATGATCTGAGAGAACAGCATCGAAACATGTATATTATCAAGTGTGAAACAGATTGCCAGTCCAGGTTGGATACATGAGACAAGTGCTCGGGGCTGGTGCACTGGGATGACCCAGAGGGATGGGATGGGGAGGGATGTGGGAGGGGGGTTCAGGATGGGGAACACATGTAAATCCATGGCTGATTCATGTCAATGTATGGCAAAAACCACTACAATATTGTAAAATAATTAGCCTCCAACTAATAAAAATAATTGGAAAAAATAAATAAAGACAGTGTTAAACAATGCAAAAATTAGAAATAAAAATCCTTTAAAATGAAGACATATTCTCTAAAACTGAAATTGAACCAAAGAAGAATTCTGAAAATCAGCATTTATCATTATTATTTAGAATTATTATTACTTAGGAATTTATCCCAAAGTAATAACCTCAATGACATCTAGTCTACAAATGCATGTTCCCCCCATCATGTAACAATTTCATAGTACATGGATCTCTCAAAAAATATCAACCAAATAATATATTAACAAAAATTTGTAATAACATATAACAAAAAAAATGTTATAATAATATGTGTGAAGGAAAAAAGTGCAACATACATTATCTATGAGCTTGGCTATATAAAGCAATAAGCACTGAATAAGAATAGAAAAAAATACAAAAGAAATTAATCAAAATATTAATAATAGTTGTCTCTGTGGGGCAACAGACAATCTTTTTATTTCATTTTTTTGTATTTCCTAAACTTTCCATAATGAGCTGATTCTACTTCTCTATTTTAGCCACAAAGGGAAAAATAAAAATAGCTAACATTATGTGACTATTTGCTCTATGACTAACTTTGTGCTAGGTGTTGGATATACATTATTTACTTAAGTTCTGAGAGAACGTTTTACATATGTATTGTTATTGTTCCCTTTGAAGAAACAGTTTTGGTGAGATTAGAGAACTGATCCCAGACAAGTTAGTAAATGATGGCGCTCACATGCAACCACACAGTTTCTCTAACACAAATGCCTCTGCAACAAGGTCTAGAGTACATATTCCATTAGTGTTTTCAATAAATGGCCATGATCCACAGGATGCAGAATTTGCAGAAGAAAATATTTTAATGTATTGAGAGCCTTTACAATATTTGGACAAATATGGGAAAATATGTCATCTGATCTAAAAAAATAAGCAGGGACTTAATATAGTTTCCTTACAAACAAACAAAAAAAGTGGAAGAGAAATGGCAAAGGCGAAATTTTTCCCAAAAACTACCAGATAAATGGGTCAAAGTATGTGACTTAATGCTAACTCAATGAAGGGTCTGGACAACCAGCCTGAGGAAGGAGAAAAGGGGACCTGTAGGTCAAAGAAATAAAGGATTCCTTTAGCTGAAAATCCCTCTTTGCTTTCAGATCCGAGTGTCCTCAGATCCCCAGAACATCACGACTCCTGAAGCCGCACACCTCTGAGTGGTCATTCCCAGCAGAGGCCAGAGGAGCCACGGGGAACCACACCGCTGTCACCGAGTTCATCCTGCGGGGGCTCTCAGATGCCTGTGAGCTGCAGGCGCTCCTCTTCCTGGGGCTCCTCCTGACCTACCTGCTCACTCTACTGGGGAACCTCCTCATCGTGGTCCTCACCCTCACGGACAGGCGCCTCCACACCCCCATGTACTACTACCTCCGCAACTTTGCTGTCCTAGAGATCTGGTTCACCTCGGTCATCTTCCCCAAGACACTGACCAACATCCTGACTGGAAACAGGACCATCTCCCTAGCAGGTTGCTTTCTCCAGCTTTTCCTCTATTTCTTCCTGGGCACCACAGAGTTCTTCCTACTGGCAGTGATGTCCTTTGACAGGTATGTGGCCATATGTAACCCCTTGCGTTATGTCACCATCATGAGCAAAAGGGTCTGTGTCCAGTTAGCTCTTTTCTCATGGATCACGGGATTCCTTCTTATAGCCATTCCATGTTCCATCATATTTCAGCAGCCATTCTGTGGTCCCAATATCATTGATCATTTCTTCTGTGACGGCTTTCCGCTCCTGGAACTCATATGTGCAGACACAAGTCTGATCGAGCTTCTGGGTTTTATCCTGGCCAACGTCAGCCTACTGGGCACTCTGTCCGTGACGGCCACCTGCTATGGCCACATTCTCCACACCATCCTTCACATCCCCTCAGCCAAGGAGAGGCGGAAAGCCTTCTCAACCTGCTCCTCCCACATCATTGTCGTCTCTCTCTTCTATGGCAGCTGCATCTTCATGTATGTCCGGTCGGGCAAGGGCGGCCAGGGGGAGGACGGGAACAAGGTGGTGGCCTTGCTCAACACCATGGTGACCCCAGTGCTCAATCCCTTCATCTACACCCTGAGGAACAAACAGGTGAAGCAGGTGTTTAACAAGCAAATTAGCAAGCTTCTCTCATAAATAGGAGCTGATCTGAGAGGGTGGAGAAACTTGACTCCTTTCCTGAACCTCTCCAAATACTGCTGCTTTCCGATCTCCATGAACTATTTCCTCTCAGACAGTTTCTTAGCAAATGCTATAATCTACAGTGGTTTCTTACATTTATCATTATCGGCTCATGCAATCTTGTCAGAGAGTATAAAAAACTCAGTGTACCACAACTGTGTCTGGTATGTCTTTCTGATCCTAGAATGTATCTGAGTGTTTTTTGGGTTTTTTGTTGTCTGGTTTTTGTTTTGGTGTTGGTTGCACTAGGTCTTGGTTGCTGCACACAGGCTTTCTCTAGTTGCACCGAGCAGGGGCTACTCTAGCTGTGGTGGTCAGACTTCTCATTATGGTGGCTTCCCTTATTGCAGAGCTCTAAGGTGTCTGGGCGGAGAAGGCAATGGCACCCCACTCCAGTTCTCTTGCCTGGAAAATCCCATGGATGGAGGAGCCTGGTAGGCTGCAGTCCATGGGGTCGCGAAGAGTTGGACATGACTGAGTGACTTCACTTTCGCTTTTCACTTTCATGCATTGGAGAAGGAAATGGCAACCCACTCCAGTGTTCCTGCCTGGAGAATCCCAGGGACGGGGGAGCCTGGTGGGCTGCCGTCTGTGGGGTCGCACAGAGTCGGACACGACTGAAGCGACTCAGCAGCAGCAGCAGCAGCAAGCTATCTGGGCTCAGTAGTTAAAGTTCACAGGCTTAGTTGCCTGGTGGAATGTGAAATCTTCCCAGACCAGGGATAGAATCCATATTTCCTGCATTGGCAGGCAGATTCTTTACCACTGACAAGGGAAGTCCTGTTATCATTTTTGTTTGTGTGTTTTGTTTTGTTTGCCACGTGGCTTGTGGAATCTTACCTAGCTCCTTGACTACGGATTGAACGCGGGCCCTCAGCAGTGAAAGCGCAGAGTCCTTAACTGGACCGCCCTGAGTTTCTCAATCTGGCCTCATTTTAAATTATAATTTAACATACCTTCTTCACTAAAACCTTTAAAAAGCAATGAAAATATTCTCAATGAGAATATATTTATGATAGACTTCGGAGTTATTATGTGTCCAGAAAAATTAATGAGGTAGAATAACCAACAAATATTGAACAAAAAAGTGTCAGGTATTAAAACACTAACTTAAGAACAAACAAATAGAACAGTGGAATTGGATAGTCTAGAAAAATGATGCAGATTAGACATAAAGATCTAATAGATGATTAGAGTAGACTTTCTAGGAAATTCCCTGGTGGTCCACTGGTTAGGACTCCAAACTTCCATTGCAGGAGGCATGGATTTGATCCCTGGGTAGGAAAGAAAACTAAAATCCAGCAAGCCACATGGTGAGGCCAAGAAAATAATAACAATAAAACAAAGTAGATTTTCTAATCTGTAAAGAAGAGTCAGTCCAGTGGATAAATAATGCCAAGACTATTGGCTAACCACAATAGAAGACTGTTGTCTTTAAAAAAAGATTGGGGTCTAGTACATTATTGGGAAAAGGTTAGAGCAGAAGACAATTTAAAAGTGATACATGGCTTAAATATTTATTTGAAATTAAAAGCTAGAAACATGTATTCACTAACCTATAAATATTCTTCTCTTTGAGTATCAATATGGTGATTGTTGTAGTCCTTCTTGCTTAAATCACATTTGCAATATGAAATTTCAGGATTTGCTTCAGTGGTACAAAAATTGTAAAGATGCCAGAGAAACCATCTATGAACATAATTCTAGAATTTTCGAATTTTGTCTGTTGCCAGTCTTCACAGTCCTTGCCCACACCTCAATCAATGATTTTTTCTTTTTTTTTTAATTTATTTTTCCCCATGAATTTATTTTATTATTTTTTTCCCAATTATTTTTATTAGTTGGAGACTAATTACTTTACAATATTGTAGTGGTTTTTGCCATACATTGCCATGAATCAGCCATGGATTTACATGTGTTTCCCATCCTGAATCCCCCTCCCACCTTCCTCCCCATCCCATCCCTCTGGGTCATCCCAGTGCACCAGCCCCGAGCACTTGTCTCATGCATCCAACCTGGGCTGGTGATCTGTTTCACACTTGATAATATACATGTTTCGATGCTGTTCTCTCAGATCATGCCGCCCTCGCCTTCTCCCATACAGTCCAAAAGTCTGTTCTATACATCTGTGTCTCTTTTTCTGTCTTGCCTATAGGGTTATCGTTACCATCTTTCTATGGAATCTATCGCAAGGACTCAATTTTGTTTTCGCAGTAATAGCTTTATTTTTATACTCATATTTCATTGGTTTATCTTTATTTAGTTAAAAATGTCACTATAGTAACAAGTCCAATTATCAAATCAAGGTTTAGAAACAACTGATACATGGTACAAGCTAACTGGTGGGAACAAAAATACGCATGGGTACAGCAGACACGTTCTAGTTGCAAAGGCATGCTGTGAACATCAATAACTTGGGGAGGTAATATAGCACAGAGGCTGAGAACAGCTACTAGAAGTCTACCACCTAGGTTTAGATTCCCAGCTATTAGCCATTTGAACTTAAATAAGCAAGACTTCTTGCATCATATATATTGAAGGCAGAAGGAGAAGAAAGCAACAGAGGATGAGATGGTTGAATACCATCACGAGTTCAATGGACATGAACTTGGGCAAGCTCTGGGAGACGGTGGGGGATAGGGAGGCCTGGCAAGCTGCAGTCCATGGGGTCACGAAGAGTCAGACACAATTTGGCAACTGAACAACTATATATATATATATATGGAGATAATAATATATTTACCTCATAGACTCCTTATAAATATTATTAATATATGTCAGAATGTTTAGCTCAGGGCCTGATAAAGTTAAGTACTATGTTAAGTGTTGGGTACTACATATTACTGAAGGAATAAGCTGCATAAATGAAGATAAATGAAGAGATTACCTAGAACCTTGGAGAAAAAGTTGTTAGATTCTCATCTCATATCTTAAACTGAAATAAATTCAGGATAATTAAGTAAATAGATATAAACCATGAAAAAGAAAATTTGGATAAAAATTATCTCATTAAAGATACATAGGGGACTTCCCTGGTGGGCCAGTGGTTAAGATACTGTCTGCCAATGCAGGGAACATGGGTTTGATCTGTGGCCTGGTAAGATCCCACATGCCATAGGGCAACTAGACCCTGCACACCACAACTACTGAGCCCAAGTGCCCTACAGCCTGTGCTTAGCAATAAGAGAAGACACCACAATGAGAAGCCTGGGCACAGCTACAAAGAGAGTAGCCTCTGCTCACCTAAACCAGAGAAAGCCTGCACACAGCAACAAAGACCCACCATAGCCAAAAATTTAAAAAAAGAGAGTGCATACCGCAACTAAAGATCCTGCAAGTTGCAATGAAGATGAAAGATCCCGAGTGCCACAGCTAAGACCCAGCATGCCAAATAAATATATATTTTTTTTTTAAAAAAAGATGTGTATGGAGTTTTTTCAATAGAACTATAAACATAAATTTATAAACTTAGCTATATAAATTTTTAGACTTCTTCATGTTAGAAGATAAAAAAACAGTAGTCATGTATGGATGTGAGAGTTGGACTATAAAGAAAGCTGAGTGCAGAAGAATTGATGCTTTTGAACTGTGGTGTTGGAGAAGACTCTTGAGATATCCCTTGGACAGCAAGGAGATCCAACCAGTCCATCCTAAAGGAAATCAATCCTGAATATTCACTGGAAGGACTGATGCCGAAGCTGAAACTCCAACACTTTAGCCACCTGATGCAAAGAACTGACTCATTGAAAAAGACCCTAATGCTGGAAAGATTGAAGGTAGGAGGAGAAGGGGCCAACAGAGGATGAGATGGTTGGACAGCATCACCGACTCAATGGACATGAGTTTGAGTAGGCTCCAGGAGTTGGTGATGGACAGGGAGGCCTGGCGTGCTGCAGTTGATGGGGTCGCAGAGTCGGACATGACTGAGCAACTGAACTGAACTAGACTGAACTATCTGTCTAAAATCCATTTCCCATTCTTAAAGTAGTAGGTCCCTGATCTTAATAAAGCCCCTCTCCCCTCTCAGTTCATGTAACTGAAATGGCATGACATCATCCCCAACCAGTTAAAGCATGACCATGGCTATTGGCTCAGGAATGGCCATATCACTAAAATCAGACCAGTGAAGCCAAGCAAATCTCAATTCTGAGATACTAATAGGAACTTGTGGAAGAAGAGTTGCTCATCTGCACTTGAGGTTGAGAGGATGTTGGGGGAAAGGACAGAAGACACAAATTACCAATAAGGGGAACAAGTAGACACCACTATGGATTCCTTGGGCATTAAAAGGTAATAATGGAACATTATGAACAACTTATGGTAATGTTTTTGACAACTTAGATCAAATCAATAAATTTCTTGAAAGACAAACTACTAAAACTTGGGAACTTCCCTGGTGGTCCAGGGCTAAAACTTGCTTTCAGTAGAGGGGACCCAGGTTCAATCCCTGGTTCATATGCCACAACTAAAGATTCCACATGCCTGATAAGGGGTTAATATTCAAAATATACAAAGAACTCATAAATCCATAGCAAAAAAGATAAAACAATCCAATTTAAATGGGCAAAGGGCTTGAATAGACATTTATCCAAAGAAGACTCACAAATGGCCAACAGGCACATGAAAAGGTGATTCACATTATTAATTATCAAGGAAATGCAAATCAAAGCCACAATGAGGTATCCCTTCACATCTATTAGGATGCCTCTCGCTATAAAGAAAAGAGATAACAAACGCTCTCAAAGTTGTGGAGAAGATGTGTACAATGTGTACTGTTGGTGGGAATGTAAACTGGTACTATCACACAGAAAACAGTACAGTGATTCCTCAAGAAATAGAACTAGTATACAATTCTGCAATCCCACTTCCGAATACACAACCAAAGGAAACAAAAATCATTGTTTCAAAAAGGTATCTGTACTCCCATGTTCACTGCAGCATACTCACAATAGCCACGGTATGGAAATGACCTAAGTGTCTACTAACAGATGAATGAATAAAGAAAATGTGGTATATATAAACAATGGGCTATTATTTAGCCTTTATCCTGACCTTTTTGACAACATAGATGAACCTGGAGTCCATTAGGTCAAGTAAAATAAGCCAAAGACAAACATTACATTGTATCACTTATATGTGGACTCTTTAAAAAAAAAAAAAAGGTTGAACTAATAGAAACAGATAGTAGAAAAGTGGTTGCCAAGGGCTGAGGTGGAGAAAATAGGGAGAGGTTGCTAAAAGGCTATGAACTTTCAATTATAAGATGAATAAAGTATATATCTAATATAATGTAATGAATATAATTGATAACACTGTATTGTGTAATTGAAAGTTGCTAAGAGTGTAGAACTTATATGTTTTCATCAAATAAAAAGGTAAATATTTAAGGTGATGAATATGTTAATTAACTCAGGGGGGATCCTTTAACAGTATATACATCTATCAAATCATCACCTCTGTACACTTTAAATACCTTGCAATTTTGTCAATTATACCTCAATAAAAAGGAAAAAAACTACACGAGGGAGGGAGGGTTGAGAGAAAGTTAAATGGTCTCTGTTTGCAAATGACATAATCATCTACGTAGAAAATCCTAAGGAATCTACCCAAAATTTTCCTAGAATTAATGAATAAGTGTGGTAAGGTTGTAGAATACCAGATTCTTGTGGAGAAACATGTGGTCGTGGTGGTTTAGTCACTGAGTCCTGTCTGACTCTCAGGACCGCACCGAATCTTCCCCAGTCAGGAATCTAACCCACGTCTCCTGCATTGCAGGCAGATTCTTTACCACTGAGCCATCTGGGAAGCCCTTATAGAGAAGCCTATGATACTACCTTATATGCTAGTAATAAACAATTAGAAATTGAATTAAAAAAAAAAATTTACAACAACACCAAAACATATGAAATACTTTAAGGGGTAAAAAAGATTTTTAAGACTTGAATATACAAATCTGAAAATGATAAAACTACTGAGAAAAAATTAAAGGCTTTAATAATAAAAGGAGAAATACACTCATGAATTGCAAAACATACTATTATTATTAAGATGTCACCTCTCATAAATTGCTGATGAGGCTATAAATTGGTACAATTTCAGCCTTGTTGAAGCCAAGACAACAACATGGATCACCAGCACCTCTACTGGAACCATCTGAGAAAATTCGGCCAGAGGTCTCGCTCTTGCCAGGTCTGCTCAAACCGGCTCAGTCTGATCCAGAAACAGGCTGCTCAATATGTGTCCCTAGAGTTTCCGCCAGTACGCGAAAGACATTGGCTTCATTAAGTTGGACTAACTGAACTTCTTTAAATGGATCCTCCAGCACAGCTACCTTATGCAGAAACAATAGCAGCGCTTTGTATATAAAAGTTTTAAAACTTCAAAAATAAATAAATTGATACAATTTCATATTATCTAATGAAGTTGAAGATCTGCATAACCCACAACCTACTAAAACCACCAAATCCAGCAGGTACCCTGGAGAAATTCTACATGTGTGTCCAAGAGACTTGTCCAAAAACACTCACAGCCACACTTCTAGAAATTGGGGGGAAGAAACTGAAAACAGTCCAAATGTCTCTCCACAAAGTAAACGATAAAGCAATGTTACATAATAGAACAGTATACAGCCATGAAAATGAATGAATGATAGTCACACATTTTAACATGGATGACTGTCAGGAACGTAATATTGCAGTCAGAAAAGACTATACACAATTTGATGCCATTTATATAAAGTTCAAAAATGTACAAAGATAAAAATATACTCTTTAGGATCAATACTTCCCATCCCTCTGCCCACTGGTTCCAGCATTCTCAGCCTCTGGGTTCCTCCCTATCTGTCCCTTTATGATGCCACCACCATCTTTCTTAAAAGGGGAATTTAGTTCTTTTCCAGCTTCTCCAGGCTTTAATTCCCACATGCTGCTCAACAAACATTCTTAGGCTATTCCCTTTTTATAGAGCAATAGGGATTATAAATGGTAAATTAACATTCCTTCCCACTTTATTATTACACCACACTGCAGACTTCTACCTCAGTGCCCAACTCACTTCCTGAAGTGCTTACCCTTTAGCTGTCTCTAACATTCCATTAGGTACTTGTAAGTCACACTATTTTAGAAATCTCAGAAACTTCACATTGCTCATGTAAAGGGTTTAAGGCCTTCAGTACTAGAAAGTTAATTACAGACATAAGGTGTATATAGTATCCAACTTTGTTCACACCACAAATCAACTAACCCAAATTCCCTTGGTATGAAATAAATTCATTCATTCATTCAGCCAGTCAATCAGGCATCTATGTATTTGTAACCGATATTATCAACTGCTTCACCAACCTATGGAGATATGTGGCTACACGTGCTCATTTTTTTTTTATTTTTTCAGTTAATTATGTAAGTGTCCATTTTCTGTATTGACATCAGTTCTAGTATCTGTTATTGGGCCTACCTGTTTCTCCCCTAAAGGGTCCCTGAATTCCAGTCCTTACACAGAAAGAGGGTTGGACAAGAGACCATTCTCAGACCCTGGATGGGGCCCCCTCCCTACAATAATATTACAGAGTTTTAACAGTTAAGTGAAATCATTCTTTGCTTGTTCCTTGGAAAAGAGTTGACTTATCATTATATTTTAGAGAAGGAAATGGCAACCCACTCCAGTATTCTTGCCTGGAGAGTCCCGTGGACAGAGGAGCCTGGTGGGCTGCTGTCCATAGGATCGCACAGAGTTGGACAAGACTGAAGCGACTTAGCATGCAAGCATGCACTGGAGAAGAAAACGGCAACCCACTCCAGTCTTCTTGCCTGGAGAATCCCAGGGACAGAGGAGCCTGGTGGGCTGCTGTCTATGGGGTTGCACAGTCGGACACGACTGAAGCGACTTAGCAGCAGCAGCAGCATCATTATATTATACCTCAACAACCTGGAGAGAAAAAACTTGAGCAAAGATCCAGCTAGCTCTTCAGTCTGAAAGGCTCTTTCCCTGTCAGAAGGCTCCTCCTTAAGAGGATGCAGGTAGGAGCTCAAGGAGTGGCTCTCCTTCCTCCCTGTGCTGATCACAGTGGCTGCCTTGGAGTAACCCTGGAGAGAGGGGAAACGAGAATTGGGCATAGAGAAAACACACTAAGACGCTAATTCAAGTTCTCTTTATAAACACAGTCCTGAATCTTGACTCTGTGGATGATATCTAGGCGAAAGCTTCCCTCTGGGTGAAGTGTGCCTCCCTCCACCGGAAGAAAGGAGCCTCACTTCACCCTGCCATCCTTAGAAATAAGCACTGTGCTCAGTGGCTTTACATGTAAACAAGACCTTGCAATCATTCATTATTTGTCCAACATTTTTAATGTACTCATTTAATGTAATATAATTCCCAACCTGTGGAGCTGAATAAAATTCATAAGCAAGACATATTTTAAAATATTTTCCAATTGTCTGTTTATCCTTTCTAATCCTCCCTATCTTCTCCTCTTTTAGGTCATCTACCCCTTTGCTGTCCAACTCACTGGAAGGAGAGAAAAGGAGTCACTGCCGGAAGAAGACGTGAGGGTAGGTAGTTTCTAACTAAACTTCTGCAGACAGTACAAACCAGCATTAAAATGGTGATGCTGCCGATGAAGTTGTTAGGTAGTTAGAATAGGGAAAAAGATTCCAAAATGGCGGTGGCTAAAAGACCTGGAAGGGAAAGCCCGCGAAAATAGAACAAAGGAAGGTCCGAGGACCAGAGTGAGAACCTCAGGTAAAACAGACAACACTCCCGCCTAAGCCCAATTTACATAAGACAGGCCCAGAGACAGAGAAACATATAAAAAGAGGAGCCAAAGCCCTCTTCTCCCCTTTTTTCTCTCTCTCCCCCGAGCGATGGAGCCATCTTCTCTTTGCGTCTTTGGATCAACGCGCCCTCTTGCCTCGAAGATGGATTTTCCTGCTAATATCTAAATAAATAGAGCTGTAACACTGTGCTGTAACACTGATTTATTTAAGAGCTATAACACGGTCCGTTCGAGACCTGAGAGCTATAACACGGTCTGTCCTCCGAGAGCTGTGACCCACCAAGGGGCTTTAATGTCCGTCACTCCAAATTTTTGTTGTGACGAGACAAAGAACCGAGGAACATACACTTGCATGACAAAGTTATGTAGCATTTCCTAAAAAGGCCTCTTATCAATCAACCAACAATTATTTATCGAGTCCCTGCCATATGCCTAACATTCAATCACTCATTTCTTCAACAGAATTTTGCACTGCCATGAGCTGTGTTAGGGACTGAAATGCAAAAATGAGTAAGATATGGTATCTACTCTCCAATAGTTCTTTTCTGGAAGAAATAAATAACCATAAGACCACCAATTCATACAACTGAAGGATAATCTGAATTAAATTATGTGCGCTAGAAATGTATGTCCATAGACAGTAGAGCTCAGTGGACTGAAATTGTAAAGATGCAAAAAAACCAAAAACCTTCTTAAAGGAGGAAGTGCCTGAAAAGAGCTTTGAAAGAGAAGTAAATAATAGATAAGTAAAAGAAAGGAGGGAAGGCACCCCAGGCTGTGGGAACAGCTTTGGCAAAAGCCAGAAGCTGAAATAGGCTTGAGATGCTTTGAGAGCAGCAAGGAAATGGAAAAGACAAAGTAGGCTCTTCATTAGCTCCACAAACCAGTTTAAACCTCTTTCCCAAAGGAATGGTGAAATTTTGATAAGATATTGTATGTGGGTTAAGAGTCTTTTAACTGTGGCAGCTTATAATTAAACCATTGTCTCTAGTCATTGTTAGACAGCTACTGAGAAAAGCCAGCTACCCCATGCTAATGTATAACTTCTTTGTTTTATGCAAAATAGTCAGCTCCAGTCTAAAAAAGAGCTGTGTGCTTCTATTCAAGTAGAAATGAATACCTCCTTCTGCTTGGATAATAAAAACCCAGGGCTTTCAAGCTCACAGGGCCTTTCCTGGACACACACAGTCAGAGCATCATGTAATTTTCTCTCTTTTCCTTCTAAACATGTGAAAAAAGAAGCAAAAATGCTCTGCATGCAGGAAAGTCAAGAATAAGCCAAGATCTGGCTGTCCCCACGTAAGGAATCATGCAGGCAGATGCAGCCACCCATCCCAAAGGCAAAGAACGATGGCGAGATACACTCCTGAGGAAAGGAAAGGAGAAAAAGGACTTCCAAAAAATCAAAATGAAAGGAAATATAAGGTAAGGGAAATATAAATCACCAGGAAATGTGTCTGTCTATAAAATTAAAGTTCAGAGAGAACATGTAAAGACTGTGTGCTAAGTCACTTTGGTCATGTCCAACTCTTTGCAACCCTATGGACTGTAGCCTGCCAGGCTCCTCTGTCCATGTTTTCTCCAGGTGAGAGTACTGGAGTGAATTGCCATGCCCTCTTCCAAGGGATCTTCCCCAGATAAATACTATCCAATCCCAATCCTCTTTATCTCTGACTGTTACTCACACTCCTGAATTTTCTTCAAGAGTGATGAGAAAAACTGAAGAATGAATAGGAGAGGCCCAGAAATGAATTTTGCTTTTTTTAATATCGAAAATAAAAGTCCTTGACACTAATAATTAGTTAGCTAGCCAAAGTTTTTAATGTTGGTCATCCTAATGAAGAAAGTGAAAAGGGACTTCCCTGTTGGTCCAGTGGCTAGACTTTGCACTCCCAATGCAGGGGGCTGGTTCGATCCCACATGCTGCACCTAAGACCTGGTACAGCCAAACGAATATTTTTAAAAAGAGGGTAAAGAAAATTCAGGAGTAATGAGTAACAAAGAAAAAGAGGATTGGGGTTGGATAGTCTTTATTTCTAAACATGAGAGCTTCTTAATGGTGCAGTCTGTTACGTTAACCATTACAGTGAGTAACTGAAACACCCTACAAAACCTTTTCTGAGCTTTCACAGTAAAAAGGATCCTCTCAAAAATGACCTATTATGGTAGGAAAAGTAGAGTATATGTATGTGAAGGATCCTTAAAGAGTCTGGAGCTCTTATGTTGCCAGTAGGAATGTTCGACAGTCTTTAATAAAGATAAATATACACTTACCACATAATCTAGCAATCCCACCTTTAGATGTTTACCAAGAGGAAATTAAAAGAGCATGTCTACTCAAAGACTTGTATGCAAGTGTTCATAGAAATTTACTCAAAAATAGCCCTAACGTGGAAACAACCCAAATGTCAACCAGTGAAAAGATAAATAAATGGGGATACCCATATTGTTAGGGAAAAACACTGACTGAAACCCCCCACCCTGGCCAAGCACCATAGTAACCATTCATGTGAGTTCTTTACGACGGGAGACCCTGGCAAGGAACACAGAACTAACAAGCTACCACTAACCAGAAGTATTCAAGAAAGGGTAAAAGGAGATGCTACGTGTCCTACAGAACAGAATCTTCGCTGGAATCCTTCTTGGTGGAGCAATGCATGCGCCACCAGGAAGGACCTTGAGTCAGAATGACTGGCCAGAGACAACCCAGAAACTAATCCCATTACCATAAAACGCGAGACTGCAGGCCATGTGGCAGAGTCCTCCTGGGTTCCCTTCCCCTCCTGCTCTCCTCCAGGCACCCTTTCCCAGTAAAGTCTCTTGCTTTGTCAGCATGTGTGTCTTCTCAGACAACTCATTTCCAAGGGTTAGAGCCCGGTCTCGGGCCCTGGAAGGGGTCTCCCTTCCTCCAACAATCCACGGAATGCTGTGCTTGCGTGCACGTTCAGTTGCTTCAGTCGTGTCTGACTCTTTGCAACCTATGAACTGTAGCCCACCAGGCTCTTCTGTCCATGGGGTTCTCCAGGCAAGAATACTGGAGTGGGCTGCCATGCCCTCCTCCAGGGCATCATCCGGACCTAGGGATCAAATCCATGTCTGCCTGCGTCTCCTGCAGTGCAGGCGAATTCTTACCCACTGAACCACCTGGGAAACCCCATGGAATGCTACTCAGCAATAAAAAGTTGTAACTAATGATACAGGCAGAAATATGGATTCATCTCAAAAGCAATTGCTAAGTGGAATAAGCCAGACACTAAAGACTATATACTGCATGATTCCATTGACGAGACAGTCTGGAGAAGGCAAACAGTACAGAGATCAGATTGATGGTTACCAGGGGCTGAGGACAGGAAAAGGGAATGGGTTCCAAAGAGGAGGGAAAACTGGGGGGAGTTATGGAACTCTTCTATATCTTAATTGTGTCTGTGTGTGTTATATTTTGAGAACCTTCCTCTGCCATGTGGAAGGTACACATATTTTGTACATTTGACAGCCAACTGAACAGACCGGGACTCTGAGCAGTCTTTTTTCTGACTGTGCCAGCTCTCAGGGACTTCTTATCATTGCATCAGCTATACAGTGAAATTCTTCCCTTTCTTAGACTATCCTGGGGAATAAATTTTCTGGATCTTGTATCAGTGGCATCCTTCGTGATCTCTTGCAGGGACACCTCTTTTATCTTATTGGTTTGATTCACTATTAAGATATATTTCATCAATGGCCAGAGGATGGATCATTTAAACTGGAGAAACTTCTAAACTGGTAAATTTTTAAAGAGCTCTCATCATAAACAGCTGTTTTATTGGTGGGAAAAAAACAAGTTAGATAGTGGGAAAATATATATATAATGGTTAACCTAAGAACTCCTTTAATCTGGAAAAAATGGCTTAAGAATCTTTATTTGTGGTCTGTGCGTCTGCTCAACGAGTCTTATTGACGCTAATAAAAAAAATTAGGGTAATTAATATTAACTAGGTTTATTAGGAGGGAAGTAAGAAAAAACTTAAGTCTAGAGACTTTTTCCCAATAAGGTGGAAATTTTAAAAGAACTCATCACAAAAGTATAAAAATTTTTAGATGATAATTAAGAAATGGAATAAGGGGTGCTTCACTGACAGCAATGGCAGCCACAGCGTTGGCTGCGCTTACCCGGCAAGCCGTCTGGAGCGTCTGGACAACGCAAGGCCGAAGCGGAACCAGCAGATAATGTTAGGTCCAGTGCGGGTACGGTCCGGGACACCGATGGGGCCTTCGGGAAAAGAGAGCAGGCCGAAGAGGAATAATACTTCAGAGCTCGTGCTAAAGAACAGCTGGCTGCCTTGAAGAAACACTGTGAAAATGAGATCTCTCATCATGCAAAGGAGATTGAGCGGCACAAGCAGTCAATCAAGAAACTAAAAACAGAGTGAGGATGATGACTAAGTGCACAAGTTCTCCATAGAATGGCTACCTATTATTGCCCACTTCTATATGGACATAGTTCTGGTTTAACCAAAATCAACCTGTGTGCTTCCAACAAATTATAATAAATTGTCATTAGTGAAAAAAAAAAAAAAGAAATGGAATAAGTAAAATAGATGTTAATAGGATTAAAAACAAAAAGTTTTAAATCACTAGCCCAGGTGAGATGCATGAGACGAGTGCTCCGGCCTGGTGCACTGGGAGGACCCAGAGGAGTCAGGTGGAGAGGGAGGTGGGAGGGGGGATCGGGATGGGGAATACGTGTAACTCTATGGCTGAATCGTGTCAATGTAAGACAAAACCCACGGAAATGTTGTGAAGTAATTGGCCTCCAACTAATAAAATAAAATTAAAAAAAAAAAAAAAGTTTTGACACAATGCTACCTAAGTTCGTATGGGTCAAAGGGACCCTCTATTGGTCCCTCACTGTGTGGTCAGTCCATTCAAGATGGTGGTGCCTATACTGACTGACCAGTGCCTCCCCTGATTGACCTCCCCTGATTTTGTGCCTCCCCAATTGACCAGTCTGCTTTACCTGTACCCTACTCACACGAACCTCCTTACCCCTTAGACCAGAAAGGCTCCACCTGCTAGGAAGGAAAACATCTGCCTTCCTAATAGTTGTTAACCTGAGGGGCTATGAGGGATGTGCCCCATTTTCTGGTTTCCCTGGTAACTGATAAGCCAATCCAATACAAATTCCACCTATAAATGGTAGCCTCCTTCCACCCCCAGTAGCAAAGACTGCTGTTGTGTCCTACCTGCCACACACAGTGGGGTGTCACTTCAGGAACTTATTTCAGGTATGTAAGATCTCCTGTCTATTAAATCATTATGTCTCTTGTCACTATCTTGAGGCTCTTTCTTCAGTCTCTTGAGGCTGGGCAACTACAAGGCTTGCAGGCACATGGAACACAACCCAATGCCAACTTTAAAAGACCCCAAACAAATCTACTCTATTCACCCCAGTTTAAATATATATTTATATTTAAAAGACTGGAAGAAAATTATGAACTACCTGGCCAATAATTTCTTGGGCCAATTAATCAAGTAAAAAAAATTAAGAAAAAGTTTTTAACAATTAAGTGGAAAAAATTAACTCTTTGGTTAACCAAAGAGTTGGTTAACCTCTCACTGGGGACCCCAGAGCCTTATTATACAAAACGGATAAAATGGTCAAGATAAAAAGGATGGTTTCTGGACTCCTTGTAAGAGTAAAATTTGTTGATGGGATCTTAATGGAGAATAAGGTTAAAAGTATAAAAGCTGATAGAATTGAGATAAAAGCTTATGAATATTGGTATATTTAAATGGACTTTATATAAGATGGTTACATCTCTTTTGCATAATTATATTGTGCAATAGACATTACATCTTATTGGAGAGAGCTTTTCTGCCTCTATAACACAGGGCATATGAATCTGATCATCAGGAAAATATAATTAAGCACACTAAAGGAAATCAATAGGGTTACCTGGTGGTGGTGGTTTAGTCACTTAAGTCATGTCCAACTCTTTGTGACCCCATGGACACCTAGGCCTGCACAATGTAAAGTAAAGACTGGGAGCAATATTTGGGCCAATAAAGATGATCACAGAGATTTGCTCTGGATTTAGCCAGTGAATTCAGAAAGAGGACCTTTGTTAAGTGCCTTATGCAAGCTTTTGAATGCATGATAAATTAAACCCTAAAATTCTAGAACCTAGAACTCTGAATTTCAGTTTAGTTGGAAATCCCATTGATACTAAAAAAGCAAATAAAAGAAAATATGGTGGGGCAAAACAATCCCTTAATATTCAGGCAGCAAACCAGTTCTTTGGAGAATTAAAATATAACAGATAGAAAGGGAGAAAATATTTGCAAATGATGTGACTGACAAGGGCTTAATTTCTAAAACATACAAACAGCTCATACGGCTCAATATCAAAAAACAAATGATCCAATCAAAAAATGGGCAGAAGACTTAAATAGACATTTATCCAAAGATACAGATAATCAATAGGCACATGAAAAGATGTTTAACATCCCTACTAGAGAAATGCAAATCAAAACTACAATGCAGTATCACTTTACACCAGTAAGAATGGCCATCATCAAAAAGTCTACGAATAATATATGCTAGAGAGAGTGTGGAGAAAAGGGAACCCTCAAAAACTGTTGGTGGGAATATAAATTGGTACAGCCACTATGGAGGAAAATATGAAGTTTCCTTTAAAAAACTAAAAGTTACCATATGAAGCAGCAATTCCCTCCTGAGCATATATCCAGAGAAAACTCTAATTCAAAAAGATACATGCACCCCAATGTTCCCAGCAGCCATATTTACAATAGCCAAAACGGGGAAGCAATTTAAATGTCCATTGACAGATGAATGTATAAAGAAGATGTGATATATATATACAAAGGAATATTAGTCATAAAAAATTAAATACTGCCATTTGCAGCAGCATGGATAGACTTAGAGATTATCATACTAAGAAAGAAAAAGACAAATACTACTTACTTACAGGTATTACTTATATGTGGACTCTAAAATACAAGTGAACTTATTTACAAAATAGAAATAGACTCACAGACATAGAAAAAAAAACTTATGGGGACTTCCCTGGTGATCCAGTGTTGAAGAGTCTGCCTGCTGCTGCAGGGGACACAGATTCGATCCCTGGTCCGGGAGAATCCCACACGCCAAGGGGCAGCTGAACCCTTGAGCCACAATTACCGAGCCCATGTGCCACTGGGCTCTTGGGTGCCCAGAGCCTAGGCTCCACAACAACAGAAGCCATCACAATGGGAAGCCCATGAACCGCAATAAAGAGAAGCCCCCACTTGCCACAACTAGAGAAAGCCCACACACAGCAAGGAAGACCCAGCACAGCTATAAATAAATAAGAAAAGCAAAGAAACTTATGGTTACCAAAGGGGAAAGAGGAGAGGGGGCTGGGGATTCACACACACCGCTTTACACGAAATAGACAAACAAGGTCCTATTTCACATGTGCTTGTGCGCTCAGTTACCATGGACTGTAGCCTGTAAGGCTTCTCTGTCCATGGGACTTTCCAGGCAAAATACTAAAGCAGCCTGCCATTTCTTCCTCCAAGGGATCTTCCCGACCCAGGGATCAAACCCACATCTCCCGCATTAGCAGGCATATTCTTTACCACTCTGTACCTGGGAAGCCCTACTATATAGCTAGCATAGGGAGCTATATTCAGTATCTTGTATTAACCTGTAGTGGAAAAGAATCTGAAAAAATATATATGCATAACTGAATTACTTTGCTGTATATCAGAAACAACATGGTAGACCCACTATACCTCCAATTTAATAAAAGCTTCCCTGAAACCCATTGGAGAGTTTGGATCTTTTTAGCCTCCCCATTCTCCTTGCTTGGCCTTGCAATAAACCTTCCTCCACTCCAAATTTTGACAAACTCTTCTCCACTCCAGACTCTTAGTTTGGCCTCTCAGAGAGTCCATAAAAGATAATTCTCTGCTCTCGGCTGTGCATCTGTTCATTCAACACACTTTAAGGTAGTTATCCTAAGGATAAAACTATGGTTTTTCCAGTAGTCATGTATGGATGTGAGAGTTGAACTCTAGAGAAAGCTGAGTGCAGAAGAATTGATGCTTTTGAACTGTGGTGTTGGAGAAGACTCTTGAGAGTCCCTTGCTGTAATGAGATCCAACCAATATACACTAAAGGAAATCAGTCCTGAATATTCATTGGAAGGATTAATGCTGAAGCTGAAACTCCAATACTTTGGCCACCTGATGCGAAGAACTGATTCATTTGAAAAGACCTTGATCCTGGGAAAGATTGAAGGCAGGAGGAGAAAGGGCCAACAGAGGATGAGATGGTTGGAGGGCATCATTGACTCGATGGATATGAGTTTGCGTAAGCTCCGGGAGTTGACAATGGACAGATAAGCCTGGCGTGCTGCAGTCCACAGGGTCGCAAAGAGTCAGACATGACTGAGCGACTGAACTGAACTGATCCTAAGGACATAATTGAAGATAATGTGTACAAACTTAACTAAAAGGATAACATTTTAAACAAAAGTAAAAAACTGGAGTCAGCCAAATGCTAGCAAAAAATGACTGGTTTATACTATAATTTACTTAACAGATAATGGGATGTTATACAGTCATTAATAATCATGCACAGGGGAATAGTTAATGACATGAAAATATGTTCACAATGCCCTAAGTTAAAAAAAGCAAGCTTAAAAATAAGCTAAAGTATATAATAATCCATTTTTTTATTAGAAATAAATAGACATAGAAAGGGGCTTCCCTGGTAGCTCAGCTGGTAAAAAATCCGCCTGCAATGCAAGAGACCCTAGTTCGATCCCTGGGTCAGGAAGATCCCCTGGAGGAGGGCATGGCAACTCTCTCCAGGATTCGTGCCTGGAGAATCCCCATTGCCGGGAGCCGGCACACAAGATCCCACCCATGACAAGGTCATAAGGGAGAAAACCTGACGGGCAAGGCAGATCAGGTTTTCAGGGGTTTCGAAAAGGCCAGCTCACGAGATCCCACCCATGACAAGGTCATGAGGAGAAAACGTGACAGGCAAGGCGGATCAGGTTTTCAGGGATTCAGAAAAGCTGCCCCCGGCGCTCACCTTAAAGATGATATCTGTCTTTCTGATGCTTGCTTCAATAGACTACTCCCTAATTTCTGTGACACAGGCAGAAGGCCTTCCCCGACCTCTTTCCAAATAAGAATCAATTTAAAACTTTAATCAATAAGTTTCCCGGGTGGTGGTATCTTATGAGATTATCCAGGATGAAAGGAGCGTTTTAATTTAAACTCCTTTGCTGGTAGTTTGTTAGCCAAATGCATTTATGCCCTTGGTACTAATATGCATGATTGCTTATATTACCCTAATCATAAAATAGCATAAAGAACCTGATTATATAAAAGCGCTAATAGACATAGAGCCTTTTTGAGGGGTGGAGGAGTCCTATTAGAAAACATAAGAAAAATTATTCTAAAGGTGGTTATTGGGTTGACGTTTGCTTGCTGTGTTTTGCTTGC